>NC_057715.1:102373296-102384565 GCF_004010195.1 Chiloscyllium plagiosum | reverse complement strand
GTTGGGAGGTCATGTTGCGGCTGTACAGGACATTGGTTAGGCCACTGTTGGAATATTGTGTGCAATTCTGGTCTCCTTGCTATCGGAAATATGTTGTGAAACTTGAAAGGGTTCAGAAAAGATTTACAAGGATGTTGTCAGGGTTGGAGGATCTGAGCTACAGGGAGAGTCTGAACAGACTGGGGCTGTTTTCCCTAGAGCGTTGGATATTGGGGGGAGACCTTATAGAGGTTTACAAAATTATGAGGGGCATGGATAGGATAAATAGACAAAGTCTTTTCCCTGGGGTTGGGGAGTTCTGAACTAGAGGGTTTAGGGTGAGAGGGGAAAGATATAAAAGAGACCTAAGGTGCAATGTTTTCACACAGAGGGTGGTACATGTATGGAATTAGCTGCTAGAGAATGTGGTGGAGGCTGATACAATTGCAACATTTAAGAGGCATTTGGATGTGTATATGAATAGGAAGGGTTTGGAGGGATATGGGCCTAGATTGGTTTGGGTTATCTGGTCAGCATGGATGGGTTGGACTGAAGGGTCTTTTTCCATGCTGTACATCTCTATGACTCTATGACTCTATTGAGTGGCCCATAATTGTTTTGTGAGCTAGTGTGAGGTGGAACAGAAGTGGCAGAGTGCTAAGAGACGTGAACCTGAAAATAAAATTTCTTTTGAAGCAGTTCAGGGAAGAGTCACCTGGCTCTTTTCTAGACAAAGCTTGAAAAGGTTGGGCCTATATTAGATTAGTTTAGGATATCTGATTTGCATGGACGAGTTGGACCGAAGGGTCTGTTTCCATGCTGCACATCTCTTTGACTCTTTATCCAGTGATGTTTAGGAGAATGAGACGTGATCTTAGTGAAATACATATGATCTTCAGTTTCCTCTTGTGGGGAAGATTAAAACTAGAGGGCATAGTTTTTTCAGGCAGAAATAAGAGGAATTCTTTCTCTTTCAAACGGTCGATAGACAATGGAATTCTCTACCCCAGTAGGTGCTAAAGGCTGATTCTCTAATTGTATGTTAGATAGATGATTTGGTAAATAATGGATTTAGGGTTGGAAGGTGACACATAAGAAAACTATGGGTGGCATGGTGGCTCAGTCGTTAGCATTGCTGCTCCACAACTCCAGGGACCTAAGTTTGATTCTACCCTTCGGCAACTGTCTGTATGGAGTTTGTATGTTCTCCCTATGCCTGCATGGGTTTCTTTTGGATGCTTTAGTTTCCTTCCACTGTTCAAAGATGTGTAAATTAGGTGGATTAACCATGTTAAAATACCCAATGTGTTCAGGAATGTGTAGACTAGGTGCGATAGCCATGAGAAATGCAAGATTACAGGGATAGTGTAGGGGGATGGATCTGGATGGGATGCCCTTTGGAGGGTTGACTTGAACTCGTTGGGCTAAATGGTCTGTTTCCGCACTTTATAGATTTTATGATTCTCTGTTCTAAAATACTGTGACCATAACCTGATTAACCGTGGTCTTACTGAATGATGGAGCAGTCTTGAAAGGCCAAATGATCAATTGCTGGTCCCATGTCCATATTCCCTGTTTTTGATTCAAATGAAATTATCATCTAAACCTGCTGTTATCCAATATATCATTAACTACAACTTCAATTACAATCCTGCTTGCAGTATTGGACATTAACAAGGTATAACACTGGTGACTGTTTGGCATGCGACAATAATTATCATGCACCTTGGTTTTCTGAGTTCACAAATGATAAAGAAACTCACGGCAGAGCACTGGAATTGTTAAAAATATCAAAATAACTGTGACAATTGTAAAAATAGCCCTTTTGTTTCCAAATTTGTTAAATGTCTGTTAATGTTCAGCCCGATGACAGTGTAAAAATGGTGAAGGGGTGAAAGCATATAAGAAATTGAGAGCCTTAGGTACAATATCAAACTTCAGAGATTTAGAAGAGAGGAAGGCAACAATATCTTCATGCATAAAATAGGAAGACAAACATACATCTTCAATTGTGAGACTGCAATCTGGGAGCCATTCCTTCACAGAAACCGCCAGTCCTTAGGAAGATCTATACCAGGCTCCCAACCGTTCCAGGTGAAAGTGAGGACTGCAGATGCTGGAGATCAGAGTCAAGGTTAGAGTGGTGCTGGAAAAGCACAGCAGGTCAGGCAGCATCTAAGGAGCAGGAAAATCGACAGGAGTCCTTCATCAGCCCTTCCTGGTGAAGGGGTCTTGCCCGAAACATTGATTTTCCTGCTCCTCGGATGCTGCCTGACCTGCTGTGCTTTTCCAGCACCACTCTCATCTTGACTCTGATCTCCAGCATCTGCAGTCCTCACTTTTGCCTAATTGATTACAATTGCTATGGCCTGCATTACCAATTAGTGCTGCTTTTTATTCCAGAATTTTCTTAATTGAATTCAAATCCCATCAGCTGCTGTGGTGTGACTTGAATGTATGTCTTCAGATGATTTACCTGGTTTACTAGAACAGTGACATTATACGACATCACCATCGCTCAATAGCACTTTAGACTAATTGTTACAAAGGCTTGCCAGCACTGGGTTTCCTCGGATAATATTTGGGTCCGTTGTAGTCTAATTAATAAGAAATTAATTTGTACAATTAACCAACAATTTAATTGCCATTGTATCATGAGACTTCTACCAGAAGAGTAGAAGATGAATTCTTTGCTTGATAAGTTACATTTGCACCATACAAATGCTACTCAATGACCACTTCCGATGAGAGAGAAGCCAGCCATCTTCCTTTGTCCAACAATGGCATTACCATTACTGAACATTCCACTATCATTATGGTGGGGTTTACCATTGGCAGGAAACTGAACTTAGAAGTGCAGTGGCTCCAAGAGGAGGTAAGAGGCTAGGAATTCTAAGGTGAGTAATTCACTTTCTGACTCCCCAGAGACTGTCCAATATCTACAAGGAACAAGTCAGCAGTGTGATGAAATCCTCTTCATTTACCTGGATGATTACACGTCCACCAGCACTCATGAAGCTTGGTACCATCCAGGGCCAAACCACCTACTTGTTTGGCACCCTGTTTGCCACATTAACCATTCTCTTGCTCCACCACCAATGCACAGCATCAGTGGTATGTACCAGCAGCAGCTCAAGATACACTGAAGCAACTCAACAAGTCCCTTAAAACAGCAATTTCTAAACCCACAACCATTACTATCTAGAAGGACAAGAGCAGCAGGTATTTGGGAGCACTGCACCTGCAAGTTTCACTTCAAATTAGACAAAATCCTGACTTGGGAATTCATCACTGTTCCTTCACTGTCACTGAGTGAAAATCCTGGAACTCCCTTTCTAACAGTACTGTGGATGCCCCTACAACTCAAGGACTGCAATGGTTCAAGAAGGCAGCTTTCTACAACCTTCCCCAGGTCAGTTCCGGATGGGCAGTAAATACTGGTCTTGTCATTGATGCCCATTCCCCATGAAATACATTGTGTGTTTTGAAAAGACATGTCCTTAAAAAAGCAGGATCATATAGGAAGACCATTAATGGCAAAGCAGGATGAGCAAGGAAGGAATGATGACTAATACTTTGTTCTTACCTATATCCCAGAATGACATTTATGGCTCTAAAAACTCATGTGGCATAATCTTGTGTTCAGTTTTTAATAAGAGAGTGGCAGATACACTTGCTAAATTGTTCTCTTTCAGTTGTTTTTGCTTTAGTAACTCTGGGATAAAAGCTTTAGCTGTGGTCTTTGTAACTTCCCATCTATTTCAAAGATGCTTACACTGGGCACTCACTTAAGACTATATTTACATATACCTTTGAAGTCAGACTCACTCATGCACATGTCTTTATAGTGACAGAAATGTTGGCTAATTCAGTTTTATCGTTCAGGATAACAGATGCCTCAAAAGCAGGAAATTCCCCAGTGTTTTTGATCTCTTCCAACTTCTAAGACCAAACTGGTAGGGACGTTGATAAACAGAACAAGATGATTTCAGTCTGTTCTTTTGATTGATCAAGTGCAAAGGTATTGAGGCACAGTCGAAGTAAAAGATCACACTATCATGTATATCATGTCAGAGCAATACAAAGTGCACAGGATAGGAAAGGAAAGAGACACTGTGGAAGAAACTGTGGGTGACATAAGTGAGAATTACAAATAAAATGAAGCCGGTGCATAGATATTTACCACCAGTATATAAAATGCAAAGCAGCCATCACAAAGGGTTATAGATATTCAGTGTCGAGAGCTCAATAGGATGGAGAAGTAGACAAGAGAAAAATCTATAGGAATTCAATCCTCCCCACTGCTCTCCAAAATGCTGCTGGAAAGCTAAAACATCGTGACTACGTATGCATTTCAATAGATTGCTTCACAGCCAACTCTTTCTAGATTAAAATAGAAGCACTGTGCTATTCAAATATTGTGACAGCTTCTTTATGAAGTTAATGCCAGCATTGCCTGAGTGTATTCACTGAGCTCTGTGGATTCTGCCAGGACTTTGATGCGTGGGCGACATTGACTTCACATCGAAATCACGTACTAGAGCGTTAACCAAAGCCTCCTTGAGGTTTTAATTGGGGCAATGATTTGCTGTCATTTGTTTTCTTGCAGGGCATTAGTTAGCAAGAACTTGCATTTATATAGTGCCTCTAACATAAATAAAACATTTCAAGGTACCTCAAATTAATGAATCAGAGAAAATTTGACTTTCTATCACATTATGGAATGTACTGCCTGAAAAGATGGTGGAGATAAGTTCAAGTGAGGCATTCAAGATGGTATCAAATGATTGTTTGAATAGAAGTAACATGCAAAGATATGAGGAAAGGATAGGAAATTGGCAGTAGGTAATAATGCTCATTTAATGAGCTGTTGCAGACACAATGGCCTGAATGATTTCTTTCTTTGCTGAACTGATTCTGCAATTCGGTGACAAAGAGAGATGTTAGGAAGCTTGATCAGAGATTCTTGTTAAGCAAAGGATGAGATGTTACCCAGGATAGGCAAGAATGCAGATTTGATGTTATAGTCAGATCACTCACTTATTGAATAGCATATGTTTGCATATAAAACAAGGTCAGACTGTCATATTTGTAATAGGTTAATGAATGGGACAGCTCAGCTATCATCAAACATGCTCAGTTTCATAACTAGTTGAAAACTTTATTGCTGGAACAGCACAGCAGGTCAGGCTATAAAACAAGGTCAGACTGTCATATTTGTAATAGGTTAATGAATGGGACAGCTCAGCTATCATCAAACATGCTCAGTTTCATAACTACCCCATCCATTGGCCCAAATCTAGGCTTATTTCTCCCATCACACACATTGACTTATAATGTGTATCACAGATGCCATTGCGATCTACCAATACTACACCATTCCCTAAGAAAGTGGTCTTCACATCACGGATATTTGTCTATCTTTGCTTAAAAGACGTATTACCATCCATTCTACATAGTCAACCAACCAGCAGCAAGAACATGTTTTGAATTCTTACAACCTCCGTATGCTGAGCAACCAGTAAACTCCTGTCTATACTCTCAACCTCCATTATGTATAACTACTTCATTCACCTGTTCGGGCATTCCTCAGACAATGGTTGGAGTACATGACCTGAAACATTAAGGCCATTCAGTTCTTGTAAAATAAAACCTTTTATAAAGTTTTGCTGAAAAGAGAAAAATTTTATTGAAGTTTTTTCATTTTGTACTCATCAGGAGAGAATTGAAAGAATGCTAAATCTAAAGGGAACAACAGTTCAGACTCCATGAGAAGAAGATGAGTGTTTAAAGTAACAATTAAATTTCTCAGAGAATATTTTATAAAGATGCATGATTCAAATATTAATTTTTAATATTATTAATTGGGCCAATTTTATATATGTTGTATATCTTCAAATTTTGAAAGAGATACTTTGCAAAGGAACATGAGGAACGATATTGCTCTTGCAAGGATCACTCTATTCAAGTGTAGCCATCCAGTCTAGAATATTTTCAGAGAGAGGCTACATATCCCAGTTTGTGGAAGTATGGAAAAAGCCAAAGTTTTTAAGACAGACACTGAAGGAGTCTGAGATAACGTACCTGAGGAGCAACAGCCCTTTGCCCTCTCTCACTTTTTCTGTAAGTCCTCTCATTAAAATGTGAGATGAAGACTTCCTGGAAAACCTCATCACCATCTCATGGAGGTTTCCTAAAGAAGATTTTAGAATTGGTCTCCAGAAAAGAGTATTCAGCCATCCAAAACTGATCCAGGAAGACATAGCAGTAAGAACAGTTACCGCTCAACGGTTACCGCTCAACATTCAACATCTCCTTTACCCTGAGGTTAACTATCACTTAGCCAAAATACTTTTAAAATAACAGGCTGCAAAAAATTACACTTTTTTCTCAGTCTTGAAGTTTGTGTATACGTGTGCTGTTTTTCATTAAAGGTAGAATTATGTAGGTTCTAAGGCAGTTCCCTCTCTGAAAGGTAACAAACATTACCTCATTATTTAAGAAAAGTGGAAAAAGACAATGAGGAAGTTTAGTAGAATTAGTCTAACATCAGTGGCCTAACAAATTTTTTATTAGGAACTTGTTGACAGGGCACAAATAAATCATAACATGAATAAGCAGAATAATAAAACTTATGGAAAGGGAATACATTTGAGCAATTTTTGAAGGATATAACAAACAAGATGATTAGCAGTCGAGGTTTTATAATCAGGGATTATGCCCGAAACATCGATCCTCCTGCTCCTCGGATGCTGCCTGACCTGCTGCACTTTTCCAGCACCACATTCTCGACTCTGATCTCCAGCATCTGCAGTCCTCAATTTCTCCTCCAAGATGGTTAGCAGGGAATGAGTGTGCGCAGTGCACATTTTATTATTCATTCACAGGATGTGGGAGTCACTTGTAAGGCCAGGATTTTATTGTCCATTCCTAATTGCCCAGAGGGCAGTCGAGAGTCAACCAAATCATTGTGGGTCTGAAGTCTCATGTAGGTCAGACCAGGAGAGGATGGCAAATTTTCTCCCCAAAAGCCAGTCATGAACCACTGCTCTTTTGACAATTGATAACAGCTTCATGGCCACCATTTAGATTTTAAATTCCAGATTTTTATTAGAGTCATAGAGTCATAGAGATGTACAGCATGGAAACAGACTCTCCGGTCCAACCCCTCCACGCCGACCAGATATCCCAACCCAATCCAGTCCCACCTGTCAGCATCTGACCTATATCCCTCCAAATCCTTCCTATTCATATACCCATCCAAGTGTCTCTTAAATGTTGTAATTGTACTAGCTTCCACCACAAGCTCTGGCAGCTCATTCCATACATGTACCACCCTCTGCGTGAAAATGTTGCCCCTTAGGTCCCTTTTATATCTTTCCCCTCCTCAGTCGAAACCTATGCCCTCTAGTTCTAGACTCCCCCACCCCAGGGAAAAGACTTTGTATTGAATTCAAATTCCATGGCAACCAAGGTCAACAGAATGTTAGCTGGGTCTCTTAAGAGGTGTAGTGATAGTACCTGGCCATTGTCTCTCCTCTTTCACTACCAATGAAGTGTCACATATGGGGTTTGGTGAACTCAGTTGGCTAGATGATTAAAACGTGGTATCTGCATCTGTGATAGTTCAGGCAGTCCTCTCCCTCAACTTATCTCATGCTTGTGGAGTGGTTACTCTCAAAATATCCATAAGAAATTGTTTTTCTTGAAAGGAGAGTGATGTTGATAATCATTTTTTGGTCTACCAAGATGTAAGTTTGCAGACAACACCAAAATTGGAGGAGTAATGGACAGTGAAGAAGGTTAT
Organism: Chiloscyllium plagiosum; assembly: GCF_004010195.1. Taxonomy (NCBI): domain Eukaryota; kingdom Metazoa; phylum Chordata; class Chondrichthyes; order Orectolobiformes; family Hemiscylliidae; genus Chiloscyllium; species Chiloscyllium plagiosum. The sequence goes on along the minus strand of NC_057715.1, from coordinate 102,376,779 downwards.
CTCAGATTACAATGGGATCTTGATCAGATGGGCAAATGGGCTGAGAAGTGGCAGATAGAGGTTAATTTAGATAAATGTGAGGTGCTGCATTCTGGGAAAGCAAATCTTAGCAGCACTTATGCACTTAATGATAAGGTCCTTGGGAGTGTTCCTGAACAAGGAGATTTTGAAGTGCAGGTTCATAACTCCATGAAAGTGAAATCGCAGGTAGATAGGATAGTGAAGAAGGCTTTCCTTTATTGGTCAAAGTACTGAGTACAGGAGATGGGAGGTCATGTTGCAGCTGTACAGGACATTGGTTAGGCCACTGTTGGAATATTGCATGCAATTCTGGTCTCCTTGCTATCGGAAAGATGTTGTGAAACTTGAAAGGGTTCAGAAAAGATTTACAAGGATGTTGCCAGGGTTGGAGGATTTGAGCTACAGTGAGAGGCTGAACAGGCTGGGGCTGTTTTCCCTGGAACGTCGGAGGCTGAGGGGTGACCTTATAGAGGTTTACAAAATTATGAGGGGCATGGATAGGATAAGTAGACAAAGTCTTTTCCCTGGGATTGTGGAGTGCAGAACTAGAGGGCATAGATGTAGGTTGAGAGGGGAAAGATATAAAAGAGACCTAAGGGGCAACCTTTTCATGCAGATGATAGTACGTGTATGGAATGAGCTGCCAGAGGAATTGATGGATGCCAGTATAATTGTAACATTTAAGAGGCATTTGGTCCTCACTTTCTCCTATATAAATAGGAAGGGTTTGGAGGGATATGGGCCAAGTGCTGGCAGGTGGGACTAGATTGGGTTGGGAATATCTGGTTGGCAGGGACGAGTTGGACTGAAAGGTCTGTTTCCATGCTGTACCTTTCTATGACTTAATCACTCTGTCTCACAAGAGGTTATTGCACTGAATTAAGACTCATAGGATTGGGTGCAATATAATTGCATTAATTAAGGATTAGTTAATGAGAAGAGAGGGTGGATAAACAGGACACTTTCAGATTGGCAGTCTACATCTGGGTACAATAACCATTAATAGTTGGATTTGTCCAAATTTGCTGGTGATGCAAAGTTAGGTGAGAAAGTTAGCGCTCGAGAGAGTGTAAAGTGTTTGGATGAATATGCAAGAACATGGCAGCCAAGTTACAATGGGGCAAAGTGTGACGTTATCCACATTGGTAGGTTTAAAAAAAACATTTTTTTAAAATGGTAGAAATTGGGTAAGTTTGCCTTCAGTGGAAACTGACTGACTGACTGACTGTCTTTGCACATGAATCACAGGAGGTTATCATGCAGATACTATAGGCAATTGGGAAATTAACTGCTTGGTTATCTTTTGTTAGAAAGCAAAGTACAGTTCATTTGTGAGGCCACAACTGGAGTATTGTGCACAGTTTGGTCTCCTGACCTGAGGAAAGGCATCCTTGCTCTTGAGGGAATTTAGCGACGATGATTCCTGGATGACGTGACTGACCTATGAGAAAAGACTGTGTACACTAGGTCTATATATCCTGGATTACAGAATAATGAGAGGTGGTTGATGGAATCATGTAAAATTCCTCCGATATTTTCCTGAGAAAATGTGTCCCATGTCTGTAATATGCAGAATATGGAGTCATTACTTACAAATAAAGTGTCAACTTCTTTAGGACTGAGGAGAATCTTTTTTTTTTCTCTCAATGTATTGAAAATGTTAGGAGCTTTCTAAAACTGGGCACAATGCTTGCTCTGATGTTGAGGTCAATAGATTTTGACTCCTATGGAATTTAAGGGATATGGGAATCATGAAGAAAGGTCACATTGGGGAAGAAGAGCACTGATCAGCAGGTGGCACGGTGGTGCAGTGGTTAGCACTGCTGCCTCACAATGCCAGGGACCTGGGTTCAATTCCAGCATTGGGTGACTGTGTGGAGTTTATATGTTCTTCCTGTGTCTGTGTGGGTTTCCTCCGGATGCTCTGGTTTCCCCCAAAGATCTGCAGGTTAGTTGGATTGGCCAAGTTAAATTGCCTGTAGTGTTCAGGGATGTTTAGGTTAGGTGTCTTAGCCAGGGGAAATGTAAAAGTTATAAGGGTAGGGGATTGGGTCTGCACATTCTTCCTTTTGTCTGTGTGGGTTTCCTCTGGGTGTTCCGCTTTCCTCCCACAACCCATAGATGTACTGGTCAGGTGAATTGGCCATGCCAAATTGCCCATAGCGGTAGGTGCATTAGTCAGGGGTAAATATAGGGTAAGGGAATGGGTCTGGGTGGGTTACTCTTCAGTTGGTCGGTGTGGACTTGTTGGGCTGAATGGCCTGTTTCCACACTGTAGGGAATTTAATCTTGAATCGTGGAGCTAGCAGACTTGAAAGTCCTGCTCCTGCTTCCATCTTATCCCTTATATCCCAGAAAATGGATTATTCTCATGATTAAAAATAGAACTGTGTTTATTCAATAAGAAAAAAAAACAGTGTTCTGATCAGTGGATAGGCATCCAGTCATGTTGCTTGAGCAATCATGAGAGAACTAAGTCTGCCCTATTTGCAGTAAACGTGAAGATATTCCCTAAAGGATTAATGGCTGGTTGTATTAACAATGCCTGAGAACCAATGCTTAAGTGAACCGAAGCCAATAATAGCGAAATATTTTTTAAGTTTAGACTCCTGCTTCGTGGAAACAAGCAACCAATTCCTTAAATTCCCCTGTGTTTCTGCTGCATAAATTCATAATCAAAATGAAGGAAATACATTGTTCGCTACATCCATTGGCCCATATCCTTCACAATGTTACTGTATGCTATGTTTGAATATATGGCTTCCTCTCCCTCAAACAATTTGACCATTTGTTGAAGTAACCATGACAATATTGAAACATGGCTCTTGAATTTCCTCGATTGGGATTTGCACATCTGTTGCTTCTTTGAAACTTCAGCACAGTTTTCTCAATGCACTGTGCAAAATGCCAAGGGGCAAGAATGTAAGACAGGAACCATGTTTGCCTTTATCTTCGTGGAATTCCAGCAAGTGTTGAATTTTATAGTGTGTTGTGTTCTCTGTGCTACTAACTTAAAAACTCAGTTGGGAGCCTGCAAGTGAAAAGTTTGGTTTTGCAGAGCATTAATTGGCTTAGGATGAAACTTGAGCTGAAAATGTGTTGCTGGAAAAGCGCAGCAGGTCAGGCAGCATCCCAGGAACAGGAGAATCGACGTTTCAAGCGTAAGCCCTTCTTCAGGAATGAGGAAAGTGTGCCCAGCAGGCTAAGATAAAAGGTAGGGTATAAAGGTCGGTGCGCTAAACGCCAGCTCGCGGACACCTCCTCCTACTGCCCCCTTGACCATGACCCCACCTCCCACCACCAAACCATCATCTCCCAGACCATCCATAACCTCATCACCTCAGGGGATCTCCCATCCACCGCCTCCAACCTCATAGTCCCACAACCCTGCACCGCCCATTTCTACCTCCTGCCCAAAATCCACAAACCTGACTGCCCCGGCCGACCCATTGTCTCAGCCTG
>NC_057715.1:102324850-102372101 GCF_004010195.1 Chiloscyllium plagiosum | reverse complement strand
CTGCAATCTTCTTCCTGACCTCTCCACCCCCACCCCACTCCGGCCTATCACCCTCACCTTGACCTCCTTCCACCTATCGCATTTCCAACGCCCCTCCCCCAAGTCCCTCCTCCCTACCTTTTATCCTAGCCTGCTGGACACACTTTCCTCATTCCTGAAGAAGGGCTCATGCCCGAAACGTCGATTCTCCTGTTCCTGGGATGCTGCCTGACCTGCCGCGCTTTTCCAGCAACACATTTTCAGCTCTGATCTCCAGCATCTGCAGTCCTCACTTTCTCCTTAGGATGAAACTTCCCAATCCAGCCCCTGTGCCATATTTGGTCATCCCAATGCTGTCTTAGAGCCAGGATGTAGGTAGTTGTGAGGTTCTTAGGGCAGGTACCAGAGGGAAGCCTTAAAGTGGGGAGGAGGACATGAGAATGCAACTGTGAGGGAAACACACCCTCTCCCTTCCTGATATGCCCCAAGCATTTCTATATTGATAGGTTTTGGTATATTTCCACTTTAATCTATATACCATGGGATTTTGCAATGCATATTTTTACATATTAGAGCCTTGGAAAATACCTGAAAAGTACTTTGCTGTCTTTCTACTGGTTTAATGACACCTTCTACTGAAAGTCAGTGAGTGGGTGGTTGGTTAGACCACTAGCATGGCTCAGACAGCTACACAGGGTTCGAACCCTGCTCTAGCTCAGGTAGATTCACACTCACTCCGTTTCCTTTCCCTACCTGGGGTGGGATTTCCAACACGGTGGGATGGATCTATTTCAGGCAGGGAACTCATGAAGAAGAAACAGGTCCCTTCAGATATTTTTCAAATCAAACTGTTCAGTGATTTTATTACACACCTCTGGAGGTAGGGACATTACCACATCGCCATAAGCACCTTAACTGGTCCCTCTAGTGGTGCTGGATTGAGAGCCACAATGCATGTTAGTGCTGAGCCCCAGAACAGCTACACTAATTAACCTCTTCTGGTATGTTATATACCTCTGAAGCAGGTGGGGCTTGAACTGAGTCTCCTGGTTTAGAACTAGGGACACAACCACTGTAGCATGAGAACCCTAAAGAATGCAGTTACAGAAATTACATCCAGTACATCCATTATGAGCATAAACTATGCCTTAATAAATGCATAAATATGAAAGGGAGATTGTCACTTTCATTGCAATCAGGTGAGTTCCATCACAGCCAGTGATCCAATTTCATCAATTTATCACTAAATTGGTGAAAGTTGGTAAAATTCCTTTCATGTGATATTTGGTTAGCTTCATAGACTTTGGTTTTCCTTGGAGATATTCCTTGGTATCTAAAGTTGACCACCTATCTCAAAGATCGAACCAGCCCTCAGAGGAAAGCAGTAAAAGAAATTTATCAGAGCAGGGGAGGGGTGGTCATGGCTTGAGATTTTATGTATGCTTAGCTGCTCATCAAAATTCATTGCAATTCATCGAGGATTAAGTTTCACACTCATTAGAAAACAGAAGTAAGTGGGAAAGTGGTTCTACTTATAAGAGGAAATCAGGCTCTTGTTTGGTTTATATCTTATTGGCAATGCACACAATAAACCAGACTGCCAAGTTTTGAAAAGGGCAAGTGGCAGTCTAAAGCATAAATCCACAGTATTTGTCTCTATTTTTCAAATATGGCATTTTTGGATGTATATCAGCAAAAGGTATTTAATTAAGTGAAGAGGAATCAAAGACAAAACAGAGAAAGAAAGTTTTGCTTATCATTATGGTTGGAGATATTTGGTTGTTGCACCAGGTGTTGTATCATAGCTACTGTCAAAATAGTTTTGAAGTTAGAGATTCATTATCTTTTCGTACACAATAGCCAGTGGCCATGAGACTATTTTATTCTGGGTATATTTTCAAGAAAATGAAGGTTGATATCGAAAATAGTAACTTAATGGGAATGCAACAAGGTGTTTGGGTGACTGAAATTCCCCAGGCAAAGATGCAGCCTATGCAAAGGGACATCAGTGCATTCTGGCCTAAAGGTGTTTCCATTGTTTTCCTCCAGTATTCAGCTGCGATTATTAATTTACACAGTTTGACATTCCTTTCATCAATTTTTTTCCCCCAGAAGTCAGTAAAAACAATGCTGTAGCCTTCAACGAAACATATGGTAATTTATGCCATGCGCTACATGCTGAGCTGAGAATTCTGCTACTGGATCCAAGCCACTTATTGTGCATACACACATATAGTTAGTTACCAGCTTGTTGATAGTCTCAGTCTCAGTATGTTGTGAGTTCTTTGCAATTTGTCAGACTTTACAATTGCCCTGCAACTTGCATGTCCCAACTTTTATATGAACTCTCCTTCTGAAGACAAAGAGTTCAAAATAACATGAATTGCACTTGCAGGCTGTCTTCTATCTTTCCAAATTATGTCTGACATGTTAGGATTAAAAAGTTCAGTGACTTGTTACATGGGCTAGAACATCAGCAAATTATTTCATAGAATCTCTACAGTGTGGAAACAGGCCATTTGGCCCAACAAGTCCACACTTACTATCCGAAGAGTAACCCATGCAGACCCAAATCCCTACCCCTGTTATTTTTACATTTCCCCTGGCTAAGGCACCTAACCTACACATCCCTGAACATTACGGGCAATTTAACTTGGCCAATCCACCTAACCTGCACATCTTTGAATTGTGGGAGGAAACCAAAGCACCCGGAGGAAATTCACGCAGACACTGGGAGAATGTGCAAATTCCACACAGGCAGTCACCTGAGGCTGGAATTGAGCCCAGGTCCCTGGTTGTGAGGCAGCAGAGCTAACCACTGAGCCACTGTGCATGACGCATCCTTAAAGAAGCAATGAGAAGAATGATTTATTAATAAGTTTTTGGTCAGTTTTGATAATGTGATTTGGGAAGAACTGGTCAAACATCTGACTGTTCTTTCAAATAGCACTATCATATCTTTAACAGCAAACTAGGTCATGGAACATGAGACAGCACCTTGACTTACGGTTTTATCTGACACTGACACATGGGAGATAAGCATGAATTATAATAGTCACGTTTGACTATACTAAGAGCAGAAAACCAGTGCTTTTTATGCACCACACTCATTTTTTGCTTTCACATGGGCAGAAGATCTGTTACTGTAAGTGTTCCACTCCCACTGAAGTTAATGTTATCCCATTTTTAAGTGCTGGTTCGGGACCTGGGCACAAAACGTCCTGTTCACTGGTCAAGGCTGGAGTTAGTTAACCTCTGGCCTGTCTAATCTATTCCTGATGAAGGACTTCTGGCCAAAAATGTCAATTTTCCTGCTCCTCGGATGCTGCCTGACCTGCTGTGCTTTTACAGGACCACTCTAATCTTGACTCTAATCTCCAGCATCTGCAGTACCCATTTTTGCCTGTCTGATCTATTGCCCTTCCAAGACCATATCGTCATGCATAGCTGTCTGATTTTGCTCTTTGTTAAGAACAAACCTATTTTTATACTGTGTCGATGAGAACCTAAGGGAAGTCGCAAACTCGGGTACAGCCTGTGAAATGCTTTTGAAGTCTGATCACTGTTCTAACACAGGGAATCCCAGCAACCAACTTGTACATAGCAAGGCCATAGCAACAGCCTTGAGAAATGACCAGATATATAAATGTAGTTTTTCTCTGACCTTAGTTGTCTTGGCTGACCGATAAATGTAGATTGGGAAATCGAAGGTCTTCCTTATTCTTCATACAGTTTTGCAGCATCTACTGCATCCACCTGTCAGGGTGAGCAGGTCCTTACTTTACATTGGCTTCTGAAAAACAGCACAGTTCACCCTCAATGCTGTAACGATGGGTGAACATTTTCTTTATGCTTAAGAATTTGGAGTGGGCTTGAAACCATGACTGACTTAAAAGATGTGGTGCTGGAAAAGCACAGCAGGTCAGTTGTGGTAGGTCAGTGGGAGGGTGGAGTGGATAGGTGGGAATGAGGATGAACAGGTAGAACAGTTCAAGAGGGCATTGCTGAATTGGAGGGTTGGATCTAGGATGAAGTGGGTGGAGGAGAGATTTGGAAACTGGTGAAATCAATGTTGATGCAATGTGGTTATTGGGTCCCGAGGCAGAAGATGAGGCGTTCTTCCTCCAGTCGGCTGGTGGCATTGATCTGGTGGTGGAGGAGGCCCAGGACTTGCATGTCGTTAGGGGAATGGGAGGGGGAATTGAAGTGGTTGGCCACAGGGTGGCAGGGCTGTTTGGTATATGCAACACATCTTTTGACTCTGACTGTCCAGCATCTGCAGTCCTCACTTTCTCCTCCTTGACACCATGACTTGGTAATGAGAAAAATGCCTTTGATGTATTTAATTTCTTTTCATTATAACACCCTGATTATGTCTAAATTTCTTAAGTGCCTGGCTGCACCTAGATTGAGAAAAAACGTCAAAGAAACTTTTGTGTCGGATAATGAATTTTCATCACAGTCACCATGGTGAAAGATACTCGGGTATATCTGAATCTTCCTTTCAGATTGTGATCTAACTAACCTAACTGGTCTAGTGTGGTATAGGAAAACCATTGGATAGTCTAACAAAGAGTATATTGCCTCAGACAAGATTCATTTAGTTTATTGTTATGATAGCATTGAAGTACAGATTAGATTTGTATGATAGACGTGGTTACCAGGTTATGAGGGACATCTAGATGGTAGGCCAATCTCTTTCAAGATCCAATTGTTCTCCATTTCAAAGTCCATTTGAAATCTATGTGGCAGTTCTTAATAAATGCCTCAGCATTAACTCTTTCAGAGCTTAACGTCATTTCAACAACTTGTTCCTATAACAAAAACAGAAATTGCTGGATAAACTCAGCAGGTCTGGCAACATCTATTGGAAGAAAGTAATATTAACATTTCGAGTCTGCTGAATCTTCTTCAGAACTGTTGGCAGAGGGGAGAAAGTGTTATTTATACTGAACCCAAATTGGGGTGAGGGGTAGGGTTAAAGCAGAGGTGAGCAAGTAAGTGGAGATGCAATCCAGAGAGACAGAGAGAGAGAGAGAGAGAGAGATGAAAGGGTTCAGCAAGCAAGGAGATCATGGATAGCAAGCCTGGACAAAAAGCTGAATAAGTGATAATAAGAGGTAAGAATAGGAAAAAATGGGTTAGCTGTGCTGAATGCAATCCATATAATGTGATAATGGGCCAAGGAGTTCATGAGAATTGTTTACTGTGCTAAAAGCAACCCATGTCATAACGGGACTTGGTGTTGGTTGGGTACTAAACATGGACGGATGGATTCAAGCACTAAGATTATTGAACTTAATGTTGAGTCCTAGAAGCTGCAGGATCCCCAAGTGTATCTGGCATCAATGACATTTTTATATATACAAATTCTTCGCTCCTCGTACAGTTTATCATTTACATTTCTTTGTAGTTGCTAGGCTAATAGTAGAAATACTTATGATGAGTCAGAGCCATGAATACCAGAACGCAAACTGAAAATGCTTCCTGTAAAATGATCGGAAACATTATTTCATAAACCTATGTTTCTGCATATATCTCCTTACTCCTAATCATTCCCTGTCACCTCACACATCCCCATTTGGCACATCCATGGCCCAGATCCAGATGGAAGTAATTTCTATTGCATCCTCCAAAAGCAGGTTTCTGCTAATGACACGCAAGATGTTGTTCCTGCTTCCTGAGAGAACTATACATTATCGCAGACGACAGGTTTAAATTAAACTAATCTTGGTCGCAGTCGTATAAAATTATGGCTGCAATAAGTTAAGGAAATACATCTTGGTGAATGGAGCCTATGTAACAAGCACTGCAGAAATGTAGTCAATTGCCTGAAGTACTTTGAGATATTTTCTGTGCAAGCTTGTATTTTGTTTTAGATGCTGCGGTAGAGGATTAGGTGTGGCAACAAGTTTGATCTCATCCTGCTTTACCTAGGATTATGCAGAACTGACAGCAGAGGAGCAGGTAGTTTCATTTAACTGGTCAGGCAGCATCCGAGGAGCAGGAAAATCGATGTCAATTTTCCTGCTCCTTGGATGCTGCCTGATCTGCTGTGCTTTTCCAGCACCACTCTGATATAGAGTCTGATTTCCAGCATCTGCAGTTCTCACTTTTGCCTAGTTTCATTCAACTGCCTAAGTGTATAAAATTACATATGAGCATAAGAGTTGGGAACAAGATTAGGCCATTTGGCTCCTTGACTCAGCTCCATTGTTGGATAAGATTATGGGCATTCTGACTGTGACTCAATTCCATTTCTAACTTCTTCCACATACTCTTGGACTCCATTCTAAGTCAACTTGACTCTTTTGTTTATGTTCCATTCCAGACTCTTCCCACACTAGTTCATCAAACCTTATTGACAGATCTGATCTTTTACGGCCTGTGTAATCATCTAGCATCCCTGTAAAATCATCTGTTTCTGACCTCAGTTAAGTTTAGTTTTACCCTGGTTTTTCATGGGGTGAGGGAGGTGGAACAGGAGCTGTGTGGTTCACTTACTGTGTTGCCTTGACATAATGAGATTGGACATGCAATTAGCAGCTGTCTGTGGAAAGGTGGATAAGTAGACTTGGCAATAGAATCCTGTACCAAATTACATGTTAAGTTGGATGTCTGGTGGGGAAAGGGTTAGGTCATTATCCAGAAAGTGCCAGCTAATAATTTGATGGCCCTCTCCCCTCTCATTCTCTCATTTGATAGAGTCACTTAACAAGAGTCAAAAATCTAATAGCATCGTAAAGCCTTCACCTTCATCAAGAGACTCAGACTCATCTGTTACATGTGGCCATAGCTCAACTTGGAAATCTTCTGATCAGTTCTTGTGTCACCTCCTCATATTTAGTAAGATGCATATGTAATTTTTTTTCCTCATGTGCCTAATGAAAAGAGGAACTCAACACACAACAATAATCAGTCAATTTTTATTCATTGGATGGGGGCATCACTGGCTAGGCCAGAATTAATTGCCCAGAGGGCAGTCAAGAGTCAACCATGTTGCCATGGGTACAGAACCAAATGTGGGTCAGACCTGGAAAGGATAGAAGTTTCCTTCCCTAAAGGACATTAGTGAATTGGGTAGGTTTTTCTCCCAAAATAAAATCATGGTCATCATTAAAAAAAGATTTTATTGAATTCAAACTGCACCATCTGCCTTCATGGGATTCAAATCTGGGCCCCCAGAACAATCCCCATGAACAGTCCAGTGTTAATGCCACTAGGCCATTGGCTCCCCTAAGGCTGGGCCTTCAGCAAGACTAACTGCTTGCTTGGTTTCTTTAAAAATAGGTTAGGCAGGCTTCCTTTATCTATGACACAAGGTCATAGTCCAACAAGTTTATTTGAAAACATTAGTTTTTGGAGCACTGCTCCTTCATCAGGTGCTAGCGGAAGAGCAGCGCTCTGAAAGCTACTGTTTTCTAAAACACCTGGTGTAGTGTAATTTTTGGCCTTATCCAACTCAGTCCAATACCGGCACCTCCAAATCTTTTAACTAGGTCAGCTCACCTCCCAAGATTTAGGAAACTGACATGATGAAGTTGGGTTGTTAACCCAATGTTATTGTTCAGTACATTACTTGAAAATAGCGAGGGTGCCCTGACTGATGTGCAACTGTAAAATCCAGAATGGAGGCCAGGTCTCCTTCATGGGCAAGGAAGAAAATTATAATGAGATGGGTTCAGGACAGATTTGGACATCCGAAGAAACTAACTGAGAAGCAATGCAAGCAGAGTTCTGGATTTAAGATGGTGCAACACAAGAAGCAACAGAAGAATTATTTAGAAATGCTGATGCGGTCAAATCTCATGAAAGTTTTTAACAAAATCAATTGGGGAGTATTTATACCATAGGAGTACACTTAGTGTCTGGGCTATTTTGTCACTGCCCCCTTTTTGAGATGGCCTTATTGACCAATACATTGACTTTGGACAGAAACATGATGAACAGTCTGCTGATAGTTCCCCCTGTTTGCCCACAAGTTACTAACTGGCACAGAGTATGAGAGCATATTTCACTCTCCTACTTTCAAAGAAAAGTATTATCATCGAGCAGACAACAGGCAGACAATCAGATCATGTCAATCATAGAACGTAGAACGCTACAACGCTGTACAGGCCTTCAGCCCCTGATGTTGTGCCAACCTGTGAAAATAATCTGGTGCCCATCTAACCTACACCATTCCATTATTATTCATATGCATGTCCAATGCCCTTTTAAATGCTCTTAACGTTGGCGAGTCTACTATTGTTGTGGGCAGGCCGTTCCAAGCCCCTTCTAATTTGAGTGCAGATACTGCCCCTGTTATCTGTCCTAAATCTATCACCCCTCAACTTAAAGCTATGTCCCTTCGTGTTAGCCTTCACCATCTGAGGAAAAAGGCTCTCACTGTCTGCCCTATCTAAGCCTCTGATTATCTTATACATCTCGATTAAGTCACCTCTCAACCTTCTTCTCTCCAACGAAAACAGCCTCATGTCCCTTAGCCTTTCCTCCATAAGACCTTCCTTCCATACAGGCAACATCCTAGTAAATCTCCTCTGAACCCTTTCCAAAGCTCAGTGACCAGAACTGCATGCAATATTCCAGGTGCGGCCTTATCAGCGTCTTGTACAGCTGAAGCATGACCTTGTGGCTCTGAAACTCAATCCCCCTACCAATAAATGCCAACATACCATCTGCCTTCTTAACAACCCTATCACCCTGGGTGGCAACTTTCAGGGATTTATGCACCGAGATCTCACTGTTCATCTGCACTGCCAAAACTTTTACCATTAGCCCAGAACTCTGTATTCCTATTACTTCTTCTGAAGTGAACTACCTCACACTTTTCTGCACTTAATTCAAAGTTTCTTTCCTTTCAGAATTGTTAGCTTCCATTGAACATTTAAAAGCAAAGTCACTGCCACACTCACCTCCAGTGAATTTGCTAACATTCTGAACAGACACGACATTGAGGTTTTTCTTACTGTGTCAGTGAAGTTCAAGGTAAGCATTCTTTGACTGAACTACCATTGTTTCATTATAACAGTTCAATGAACCATTTTCTTTGATGTTACACACAGGAGCATCTTGACATTAATGTATCAGGAAGGTATGACAATAAGGGCTTTACACTGACAGCACCATCTTTTTCTTTGAATTCTAAGATAGTTGTTTATATCAATCTGTTTATTAACTATATGTGATAATAAAGGTAAAACCATCTTGCTACATCTTTCAGGATGCCCATAAGGGATGGCACTTTTAAAGCAGTAATATTGCACACCCCATGCTTTGTTCAGGGATATATAGAAATATGGTGAACAACAGGCACTAATTCTTCTCACGCTTCCTATCTTTTCTCAAGTTTATATGTTCTAATCTTCTCTTGATATCTCACCTGGTTGGGTTAAATTCCAATAACATCTTTTAGCTATGTAGTGATCTCTACTTTTGTCACATTTCCTGAGGTTAGACCTGAAGTGTTGCAAGTATGAAGAGAGTTGAGATTTCTCTCAGTCTTTGGAAACTCTCTTTCCTGGAGACCAGTGGAGGAGGGGGGGTGGGGTGGTGGTGGTGGGTAACGAAATGCTATTAAGGTAGAGTGAAATAGATTCTTGACTAATAATGGAGTCAATGGTTAGTGGAGAAGGCAGGAATTTGGAGCTGAGGCCACTGTTAGATCAATCATGATTTTATTGAATGGTGGAATAGGCTAGATGTGCCAACTAATTTATTATGCTCCTAATTCATATATTCAGACAGGAGAGTACTAGCCTGAATTGGGGCTTTAGGGGATTTTGATTTCCATTGTAAAAATCCACCTGAACCAATCGTGAATTCACATTATTCTGTACTTTGTGCATTTATCCAATTAAATGCATATACTTGTCATTTTGCAAGGACTTTTAATCTTCACAGCACATAACATGGTTTGTTATTTCAAAGAACATGTTTCAAATACCAAAACACATGGAATTTTAACCCTTAAGGTTATGGGTATTGTTAGTTGGTATCTCAATTAATAACAAAACTTCAACAAGAATCAGATGATTTGAAAAGCAATCAACAGAAAATCTTGGTTGTTTTTCACCTGTTAGGTAGTATGCTGTAGCATGCTTCAATTGTACAACTTAACCATTTTACATGAACCCTAGAGTCATTCAAAAACATTTAAGTTGGCACTGGAGACTTCAGCAGTATAAGTTATCTACAGGCATATCAACCCAATTGTGAAAAGGAAAAAGGTGCAGGAGAGAAGGCTGGAGAATGGCATTCGGCAAAGTGCACATTAGGTGAGTTGGTGCAGACATAATGGGCATGCTTCTGCACCAATACAATACTGTGAAATTCATATTGCCAAAGCAAGTGATTGGATATGCTTCCTATGAGCAATGAGAATATGGATTGTACCCAGATGGTTCTACATGCTGCTTCGCACACTGCTGGCCACAAGAATTAGAAAGGTGACATGGGAGGAGAATACTTCAGTTACCAAAATATTTAGAATTTTAATCTTTGCCATTGTAATTGTCTTTGGTTAGTGCTTTCAATGAATTGCCTAGAATCCACAGAGACAATGGCCTGGAAGTCTCCCGGTGACCATTGACCAAGAGACCATTGATGCATCTATGGGCATGGGATGAAAATATGTTGACGATTCTCAAACAAATAACATAGTCGAAGCAGTCCTGGTCATATTTTAATGCGCCTTTTCTATCAATATTACCAAACCTTGTTTTCTGGCTGTGTTCTTTATTTCAGCTGCCAGCTGTTCAAAAAATAAAGATATTTAAGAATTCTCTTTACATGCTGGTATCAATCAACAATGGCAAGACACAGGAATCAAAATTCTGTGCAATCGCATATCAAATCAGTAAATTGAATCAGGTCTTACACTGCCAGCGTGATTATGGTTAAAATTGGTTGTTTAAGAGCTAGTCTTAAATAAATTACAATGGGAATGAAACCTAATTTGTCATCAAATTTATGTGCAGATGAGAGCTGGTGTTCAGAAAACGTTGCTTTTTTCAGCTTTATCTCAAAAAAATTATGATTTCACTATGAGCACTTCTTTTTGGTTTTACTGGTATGCATAAACCTAAGGTTTTGGACTAACAAATGTTCAGATGCACATCAAATGGATGGCAGAACAAAAGACAAATCATTAGAAGCTGTTTTGCAGTTGTATTATCTGAAATAATAATTTAGAAGATCATCACTGGATATATGTGCATAACATATTGAACTTTTTGGAACTAAAGCTTTACACAGCAGAGCAGCTCAGATTGACTGCATGCAGTTTTTGGGTAAGAAAGTCTAAATTTTTATTTTGTACAAATCTAACTTAATTTGGAGTTGGTATGAAATCAAAATCTACAGTTTAAGTACAGAAGGTGCCAACCTTAAGCAGGACTTTAACGAGGCTAGTGATGAAAGAACAGTTTTATAATAGCCAGCTGAAATTGGATCTTCATTGAAGTGAGTCAGTTAAACAGTTTCTTTAGAAGCATATAAAACTAACTAACTTAGTGCAACTTAGAAAACAGTATGCCAGTGTCAAATGATTAATGGAGTCAAGAAGAGGAAGAAAAAGAGATGTTCTGTTGCTTTTACTTTTGTTTTTCCTAAATCTTTTTCTATTTCCAAAATTGCTCCCTACTCTGCTAAAGGAAAATGACCTTATTATTTGGAAAGTATGTGGTAAGGGAGCATAGCAAGTTGTAGTAAGATTTATAAAATAAATAAAAAAACATTAATGTATTCATAATTAAATGATATAATTAAGTAGCTTATCAGAACAAATTGAGGAAGCTAGGATAGGTGATGTGTCAAGGCTGATGTATTTGGGAGTCCCTGGATACCTATTTGGACCAGAGGAAACATGTCTATGGTAAGTTCCACTTCACTTTAGAGTCTGAGTTGGAGGCTAAACTACAGACATTGGGATGCATCAGAGAGATGGTAGCTTATATGGATTGGTTGTACCAGGAGGTAATCCTATGTCTTAGATTTGGTTCATCTGATTTGGTCAGTGTACAGGGACAAAAGGGTATGACTGTGAGTGAGACAGCTAACATGACCCAGAGGACAGGACTGCAGATGACTCAACCTTTGTATTTTCAGAAAACATTTGAGGTTCTTTCAATTTGTTTGGATGAGAATGAGGGCTGCAAGGTGGATGAGATAATCAACCAAGGCACTGTGATATATTCATTCAAGAGTGGAGTAGGAAGGAGCAATGCAGTAGTGGTGCAGGGGACAGTAGAGTAGGGGGAATATGGGCAGTCGGGGGTGTGACACTGTTTTCTGCTGCCAAACGTGTGGAGTTCAGGTGGCGATGTTCTATGGCATTAACATTGCTGATCATCCCACTCTGATTATCCTTGGGGTGTACAAAGTTAAAAATCACACCACACCAGGTTATAGTCCAACAGGTTTAATTGGGAGCACTAGCTTTCAGAGCGCTCCTCCTTCATCAGGTGGTTGTGGAGAATAAGATCGTAAGACACAGAATTTATAGCAAAAGTTTACAGTGAGATGTGAATGAAATTATATATTGAAAAAGACCTAGATTGTTTGTTAAATCTCTCATCTTTTAGAATGAACATGTTGGTTTCAGTTCTTTCAAATGTAAATCGCAGAACATTTTAAAAGTTACACTCTCAAGTGAACTTTAACAATTGGTGTCATGTCGGCCCAGACAATGCATTTAAGGTGTGAGCTGTTATGCCACAATGGTCAGATTGATTGATTCTAATCTAAAAAATGGATTTACAGAATCTTACATGGATTCATGCATATTTTGAGCAAAGTAAACTGTAATTCTGCAAGTACAAATTCACCCCACAAACTTATATCTGTATGTAGGTGTGTGTTTGTGTGTGCGCATGTGAGTGTGTGTCTGACTGTGTTTATAGTGCAATGGGGTCACCTTTAGTGTGACATGGATCCAAGGTCCCGGTTGAGGCCATCCCCATGGATACCGAACTTTTTGTTGTTGCCTTTCCCAAAGTCCGCCTTGGAGGACAGTCACCCAAAGGTCTGAGGTCAAATGTGCCAGACCGCTGAAGTGTTCTCCGACTGACAGGGAACACTCCTGTCTGTTGACTGTTGTGCGGTGTACATTCATCTGTTGCAGTTGCCTCTGCTTGGTCTCACCAATCTACCATGTCTCTCCATGGTCTCCATGATCTCCATTTGCTTGGATAAGTGCAGCTCCAACAATACAGAGGAACCTCGATTATCCGGCATTCGATTATCAGAATATTGGATTATTCAGCAAGATTGCAAGGTCCCCATGCTTGGCTAATCAATGTTATCCAGCATTCAATTATCCGGAATTCGATTAACCAAAGAAAATACTCCCCACCTGTGTCATTTGGATAATCAAGGTTCCTTTGTACATACAAAGTACAACACCATTCAGCACAAACCAGCTTACAGAATTGGCATCCCATTCGCCACTGTAAATATTCACGCTCCTGTACAGTGGTAACCAGTATAGAGTTTACTATGTACAGGACACATTGCAACAACTCACCAGGCCTGTTTTGATAGCACTTTCCAACCCACGACCTTTACCAGCTAGATGGACAACAGTAATAGATGCATGGGGACACCACCACCTACAAATCTCCTCCAAGCTGCACACCATTCCAAATGGGGATTGTATCACGGTCCCTTTACTGTCATTGCTTCAACATCCTGAAATTCCTTCCACTGTAGGTGTCCTACTTCACAAGAACTGCAGTGGTTCAACAAGGTAGCTCATTAACACCTTCTCAAGGCAATTAAGTATAGGCAATTCTCCAAAATCTCTCAGAGACATAGAATTAAAAAAAAGCCTACTGATACAAAATGAAGTTAAGTTTGTAGTATCAGTCATTATGAATGCACCGATTTTCTTTCTTCATGTAGAGTCTTCCTTCTGGTCTCTTATCTACTGTTGGTGATGCCACAGCCAGAGTCTGTCAGTCTCTGAGCCCCTGAGCATCACAAAACCATTGAAGGAGATATTAAGGGAAATAATTTAATGACCATAAAATCCTATCTGGGACCCACTTTGGGAAAAAAAAATGAAGTTCAATCTAAAAGTCACTCCTTTTTTCTTCTCCCTGATCTCAACTTCTTTATCTATAACTTAGTCTGGCCATAAATATGTCAGTTTTCTTTTATTGTCACAAAAGATTTTGCACCCAACTCCCCTTCTTACTCCAAAATGAACACTCCTCAGGCTGCCTGGAAAATTTGAGACATTTCCATAGCAGGTTGGACTTGAGCCCAGACGTTTTGGCTCAGCGAGAGGGACACTATGACCGACACAAGACATCCCCTCCACCCCCACCCCATTGTCTGGATTAATGTCGCCAATCCTCTGAAGAATTTAAGTGGAAGAATCTTCACAGAAGGCCAAAGAAAATTTCATAATTTAGGTCTCTGATTACATGGGTGGCTCTGTACTGTCTCAAGAAATGCATAAATACTTCCGTTGTTTAGTGATAAGATGTACACAGTTACTCTGAAAGGTATCATAAGATCCCTATAGTGCAGAAAGAGGCCATTCAGCTCATTGAGTCTGCACAGATCCCTTGAAGAGCATCCCACCCAGACCAATCCATCTAGCTTGCACATTTTTGGAAACCCATGCTGTCACAGGGAGAATGTGCAAACTCTACACAGACAGTCACCCAATGTTGGATTAGAACCCAAGTGCCTGGCACTGTGAAGTAGCAGTGCTAACCACCGAGCAGCATGCCATCCCACCTTTGGTAAAGTTATTGTCAGACTAAAAACATTACTGATTCAGCCACTTTGTAAAATGAAACAAAAACACTCTGGATACCAACTCTACTCATAAAATAGTTTTATTTGTTGTAAATACATTTCACTAAAACACTTATAAAGTGCATGGATAAAGTTAATAATTCTTAAACAGAAATGATAAAAACAAAAGTTGATTTTCTTCAATGGCTTAATGACCTGTACAGTTGCCTCACCATTCGATAAAGAAATGCTTTATTAACCCTTTGAGTACTGAGTTCATCTTACAGATTTATGAAGGTTATCTCTCTCACCCAGGATGAATACCATGTGCAATTGCTGCACTGTATATTTTAAGATGGAATGAAGGGATGATACTTTTGGTGCTGGAGATCTGAAACAACTGCTCCAGAAGCTCGGCAGGTTTGGCAGCAGGCATGGAGAGAAAAACAGAGTCAATATTTCAAATCTGATACGACTTCTCCAAAACTCTATGCTCATCTTACTTCTCTCTCCACAGATCTTGCCGGACATGCTGAGTTTCTCCAGCTTGCTGTGTTCATTTTAAGATGGAAGTTGAAGACATGCACAGGGTAACTTTATTCCATGAGGAAACTGCAACATCATCAAGGTGTGAATTTCTCACATTTTCTGAACGCTCTTCCCCCCCACCCATTGGCATAAACTACAAATGTTAGTAACTCGAGATATCTGCATGACCATTATACAAGCCAATCTCTATAAAGTGACCAGAGATGCAATTTGAATGAGTGGCCATCTCTATCAATTTTTAATTTCCTTCCACATTCTCCACTGAAACATGTTTGATACATACCCTGCTCAACAATATATATATAATTCAGCGAGAGAGTTGACAAATTTGAATGGTAGTTGAGACCAGCACCTTATACAGATCTTTCACAGAGAGGTGGTCCCATTTAATGGTGAAAGCTATTGTTCTGTATTACAGAATAGAAAGTTTATTATAATTTATAGTCTAATGATGTTATAAATGATTGTCCACATTATTAAAATGACTGCATGAGTAATAACTCGACCGCATTCTGTGATGAGTATAATTACATCAGTAAATGTGTAAAATGTCAATCTTGTTTTGGGAGCTTCACCATTTTATTTTTCTCATTTTTGGTTGGAACAGTGAGTCGTGAATTGAAGGTAACCTTTGCACTGTGGGCAGCAGCTTTTCCTTAAAAGGACAAACAAACTTATACTGTATTTGTTTATGGGACCGGCCCTCGGAAGTTGATTATTGTTCAAAGAACACTGTAGATGTTTACAATCAGAGATGCATTATGCTCAAAGATGGCAGATGGTTGGATGTTAAAAGGGCTGATCACAGAGAGCTGGTGCGGACCAGTCTAACAAAGAGAAAGCAAAAACAGAAAGAGAAACCAAAGTTTGAACTGGTTTGGATAGTTTATTTGGACAGAAAGGCTGTGACTGATAGAGCTGCTGGGAGGAGTTTTGATTGCTTTCCAGTTATTCAAATTTTATCGACTTATTGAAAGTTTGGAGAACAGAATTCCAATTATAAGAAATAAGTGAATAGTCCTTGGAGCTTACTGGAAGTATTTGCATTGATTGGTGTCTTTAGAAACCAAGCAAGATAAAATCCCATGTGCCTCTGATACTGTGAATTATACCATACTTAAGTGAACTGACAAATTATATCTTTTATTTGCCCTTAGCTGTCTCTGCCTGCCTATGTGTGAGATTGAGTTGAAATCACTGATATTCATTAGATCACCTTGATGTTTCATTTTGCTCTGCTGAAGTTACAGTATAAATAATAAACTGTCAATTTTTAGGTATACATTTTCTGTCTGATATCAATTAGAGTCATAGAGTCACAGAGATATACAGAACAGAAACAGTCCCTTTGGTACAAGTCATCCATGCCGACCAGATATCCTAAACTAATTAGTCTAATTTATCAGCATTTGCCCCACATCCCTCTAAACCCTTCCTATTCATATACCCATCCAAATGCCTTTCAAATGCTGTAACTGCAGCAGTCTCCACCACTTCCTCAGGCAGCTCTTTCCATACACGCATTAGCTGCATGAAAAAGTTGCCTTTTAAGTCCCTTTTAAATCTTACCCCTCTCACCTTAAACTTATGCCCTTTAGTTTTGGATTCCCTCACCCTGGGGAAAAGACCTTGTATATTTACCCTATCCATGCCCCTCCTGATTTTATAAACCTCTATAAGCTCACCCCTCAGCCTCCGACACTCCAGAGAAAATCGTCCCAGTCTATTCAGCCTCTCCCTGTTTGTAAAATCTGCTAGGGCATCATTGTGGAAATCTTGAGGGTTATTGAATGTTTTAATATTACAGTGTTGTGAGTGTAGGGATAGATAAGCTGATGTAATCTGGCTTGCTGTCTCTGTGTGTGACATAAAGGAAAAAGGTGGTCACTATGTGAAATATTCTAAATTCATTCATGATTTTCCCTGCTCAGCACTGTTATGATGAGATGAATAATTTCCACCTTTCCCTGCACAGTGTAAAATAGCAACCAAAAAACCTAATTTTATAGTGAAATGTGTTTTTACCCACATTTATTTATTAAAATAAAGAACAATATCTGTATTTTCAACTGAACAAATCATTGGAAAAATAATATAATTTGGTGCTGAGTGTGTGATGCTGGAAAAGCACAGCAGGTCAGGCAGCATCCGAGGAGCAGGAGAATCGATGTTTCGAGTATAAGCCCTTCATCAGGAATGAGGGCTTGTTCAGGCCTCATTTCTGATGAAGAACTTATGCCCGAAATGTTGATTCCCCTGCTCCTCGAATGCTGCTTAACCTGCTGGGCTTTTCTAGCAGCATGCTCTCAACTCTGAGCTCCAGCATCTGCGGTCCTCACTTTCTCTTAATATAATTTGGTGCAATGTTTGTTTCACAACTTGCATGATTTACACCAGACATAATACAAAATGCAATCCTGCCAGCTTTCCCCAGGCAAGTTAGGTTAAAATTATCTTTGGTGTTTTTAGTTAACTGACAATTATAATGACTGATCATTGCCTTGAGATATTTTAACCAGATTACAAGGACCATATGAATGTAAACCATTTTTCTAGTGAAATATCAATTCTTTGATATTCCCAAAATATGGAGAAGAAGAGTGAAGCAAAATGTGTCCTGGAATTTGATGGAAGTGCAGGATATGTAGATAAATGAATGATTGTAGCCAGGGACCAAACAGTTAGCAAACGGGTCATACATAAGTACGTTAATGAGGTTATCGACTATTTAATAGAGCAAAGAGTGATTGGACAATTAACAAACAGGAGGATACAGCCATAAAGGGGTTACCAGGAGAAGCAATATGGGATGAAATTGATAATTAAGTGAACAAAGCAACTGACTGCCAGATGAGTTGATATGGTTGGAAATTAATATAGTTGAATTCGTCATCCACTTGTGTAACCTGGCCATATGAAATTTCTATCTCCAATGTTCTAACAGAAGCATTAGATTAGAGTGGTGCTGGAAAAGCACAGCAGGTCAGGCAGCATTCGAGGGACAGGAAAATAGACGTTTGGGCAAAAGCCCTTCATCCTGATAAACGGCTTTTTCAGGCCATGGTTTACTAATCATTTCAACAGAGTCTAGATTAGAGTGGTGCTGGAAAAGCACAGCAGGTCAGGCAGCATTCGAGGCACAGGAAAATAGACGTTTTGGGCAAAAGCCCTTCATCCTGATAAACGGCTTTTGCCCGAAATGTCAATTGTCCTGCCCCTCGGATGCTGCCTGACCTGCTGTGCTTTTCCAGCACCACTCTAATCTAGACTCTGGTTTCCAGCATCTGCAGTCCTTGTTTTTACCTAACAGAAGCATTAGCCTATTTCAGTTCAGTTAATTATCTATGTTAAAGCAAAAGAGAGGTTTGGGATGGGGTGTGATAAGCATTCCTGCTATAATGTTACTAGCAGGGCTTTCTCTCCATTGACAGCTGTTTTCAGAAGAAACAGCAGTTAGAGAAAACTCACACTGTGATAATGATTGGATTTCAACATTCAATTGATAAATTGAATAGATCAGGGATAAGTAAGTGGTCAGAGAAATCTAGGACAGATGCCATATTAGATATAATGTTCAGCTCTTCGGAGTTGAAATCAGCCTTGGAAATGAGTGAATATTTAATTGAATTTGATGCCATTATTGACACTGAAGTTAGTCTATTTGAGAAACTTTGGAACTCCATGCATCAAATGTGAAATATCAATTGGAAAAAATGCTGCTTTTCAATATAATTTTAAGGGACAAAGGGGCACAAGTCAGAATAATTTAAGACCAAAGATGAGGAGCTGTGCAGGCTGAGTTATTGAATACATCCATGGCTGGCATGGATAAATATTTGAAGGGAGTCCAGGGTTACAGGAAACAGTTAGGGAAGTGGAGTCATTGCCAAGATCAGATCAATCTTGTTCCAACTGAATGGTGGTGCAGTCCTTAAGGACCAAATAGCTTGTTTATGCTCCTATTTCTTTTGTCCTTAGAACCAGGATTGAGATTGAATTGGTAGCAAGTTAAATATACCAAGCCTCAGGAAACAATGGGTGAATAAAAACATTGGATGTAACCTAAAGACTAAAGGGGTATTTTTGAAAATACTTAAAGATTCTATAGTGCTGCTCACATTAAAGCAATTTTATGTATTTATTTAAATAAAAAGGATAAAAACATGATATTATGAAGAACAATGTTTATCACTGCCTAACAACAAAGCAATTGGCACCATTGTCCATTAGGTAGTTCCTCAAGATGGCTGACTATTGCTCTGTTTAAACCACCTTTGCAGTTAAGGCAAATTTGTGTGCTATAAGGAAGCAAACCTGAAAACCAATCCAGAAGCTAAGTCCTATTTCTCAAAGTTTTGGAAAAGGTTGGCAATTGATTAAGTTACAGATGTCTCATTTGGCGGGGGGAGTGAACATTCCAAGGCTGTAAACAATTTTGGAATTATAAATATGTCAAAGCACAGCAGAGGTAGCACTGGCATGCAATTCAGGTAGACGGTTAGGCAGGTTGGATTTTGAGAGTTATAGTGATTCGTATTAAACCAGAGGGTGAGCCCACATTTGAGGAGCACGTAGTATGAGGAACTTCAGGATAGGCTTGGTCAACCTTGAGGTAAATCATTTCAGAAGCATACCTGCGAAGGTGTACTGGGAATTTGATGGAACTGAGGAAAGTTATCAGGCAATATGATAAAATAGTTCAGGGTAAAATTGTAGGGGGAGGAATTCAACTTGTACTAATTTCCACGGCAAATTGGGGGTGCGATCAGAATGTAGGTTGTAAGATATCGACCCTGGAAACCATGCAAATTTGCAGCTCCTGGAGGGGTGTCACAATAGGATCTGATAAGAGTTGGTAATGAGCAACTCAAAAGGTCAGCCATTCTCCAAGTACAAAAACCATCACATCTGGCTGGGATGCAGCTCAAGTTATTGCGAGAACTCCGGGTCAAGGTTGAGGAAATTCTGGCCAGATTCTTTCAATGTGCCTTTGATGTGGAGCTGCTGCTGGAGTTTTGCAAACATTGCATAACTGTTCTTGAATTGGGAGGAGACAAAACAGGTCAAATGTTTTACTGTTGTTGGCAGGGAAACCTTTAAAGACTGTAATCTAGTACAAAATGTTTGAATAAGTGGAAACCAGTGCAGATTTGTTAAAGGCAAATTGTGCTTAATTATGACGAGTTGAGTTCTTTGATGAAATAACAGAGATGATTAATGACTGCATATTAATTCACATACAAAATATTGTTTAATAAACCATAAGTAAAATTAAAGTCCACTGGGAGATTAGCGGCATGGATATAGAATTGGCAGATGAGTTGGCAGTAGTGTGCTCTAAACTTCCAGCAGCATGTCTTAAGAACATTGCCCTTTTGTTATGCATATTTATGAAATGGATCATTAACTACACTACCTGAAAATGTAAATTAATAATGAAGCATATTAAGTACTCTAACATCCTGGTTTGCTTGTTTTATATTCCATACTGCAATATGATTGACAATCCTCTGCAGTTATCACTACTGCTTTATGACAATAAATCCTCTTGACTTGGTAAACTCCCACCACAAACATCACTGGATCTTACTGGTCAGTTTTCTTTTCTCAAAAGAACAAAGGAAGAAGAACTAGGAGCAGCAGAAGGCTACTCTGCTACTCAGTAAAATCATATCTGATTTGATTGCCACTCCAAGTCCACTTTTCTGCCTTCCACTTCCTCCTCACAGCCCCATGAACTTTCCATGTTAATATATTTGATGATCTAGATTTCACTGCTTGTTGAAGGAGCAAATTCCACAGACTTACCAACAGAGAACAAAAAACTCCCTATCTCAAATTTAAATTGGAGACTCCTTATTTTTAAACTTTGACCCTTGATTCTAAATTTCACCACATTCTCTGTGTCCATCTTGCATCAAGGCCCTTCAGAATGTGTTTCAGTAAGATCCTCTCTCAAGCTTTTAAATTCTAAAGTCTTTAGACACATTCTGCTTACATTTCCTCAGAGGATACCCCATTTATCCCAGAAATCAGACTAGTGAACTTTCCAATCCAAGTGCAATGGAAGTCTGTTATAACATGGTTCAGCAAACTGCAAATTTGCTTATATGGTCGAGAAGTCCTGGTTCCCAAAAGAGGTAAATCCTTATTTAAATCATCATTTTGCTGGTTAAAAATAAGCATTTTTTTATTATGTGGTCCACCTGTAATACAAACCAGCTGTAGAGAGGATTTGCTTTTTGGACTTCAACATCCCTATGACAACCAACTTCCACTGTACAGTAAGGTCAGCAGTAAGTACCCTTTCATCGTGCCAGTTCACTAAATCCAGACAGTCCTCTGAAGTTACATGGTTGACCAGTACATCACATGTAAGAAATAAAGTTCATGTTTGCTTGCTGGTATTGACATCAAATTCCCATCCAATGTTTTCAACCTGTTTCACTTTATTTGATATCACTGATTTTAGATCCTCTTCAACAACTTTGTTTATGGTGGAATCAATGTAAGGCTCTCCTGTATATTTCTTCCAAATGATGATGGCTCACTCAAATGTTGATGGCCAATATGATGACCATATTTATGACAGTCATGTTCATAGCAGTGACTCAATACAAGGAGGCACACTTGACATTTTCTTCCCTGTTTTCAATTTACCTGTTCATGTCTATGGAATGGTCAATAGGTACCACTTCTGCCACCCGTTTGACACATCAAAAGATACACTTGCATCATGTTGAAGGACCTCTTTGCTCTCCTGGGTAATACTGCCATGGTAAGATATCCCTAGGGAAAAGCTTGTAAATGGGAATTAACCAAAATATCAAATTTAGCCTTGATGTTGTTGATTTAATTTGGTGAAACAACTGCTAACTCAGTCCTCAAAGGGCTAAACAGAATTGTGATCGTTTTCAAGGAAGAATGAATGGAGAATGCACCACCTAATGTTTCATCAATATTTTCAGCTAGTTTATCTCAGTCACCTCTAACATCATACTACCAAAGAAACCCCACGTAAAAATATGACGTGCTGAATAATTTTCCAAACAGTCTAACACTTTGTTCACCCGACGCTGTTTTGAAATTTCAATTAATGAAAAGACATAGCATACACAAACACTCTTAGTTTTTTTTCAAAGAAAACTTTCCTTTCGTTCCAAAGAACCTGACTATATCTCTGGATTTAGTCCATCTTGTCAAATACAAATGTGTTCACATGAGTCGCCTTTAATTTGGAAAGATTAAAAAAAACTCTTGGGTTTCTATGGCCAGAAATGCCTTAATTGATTCTAATTAGCTCTGTAAGAGTAATATGCTTCAGTCTAGTTTGCTCTTAGCTAACTCTTCACTTTTCTTCATGCAACTATGTAATAATCCAGGCATTTCTGACTATCCGACAAACCTGTGAATAGTTACTCTAAAATTGCTGCTGGTTGCAAAACCAAGAAAACAGTTTGTGAAGTCAAATAAATTGGGTCCCTTCTCTTCAAGTTTTTCAAAAAAATATTTCAACTGATGACCTTGGAGAGATGCCTCGTCAGCTTATGTACACTTTCCACACCTTCTTCCTTCTGCCATTTTGAATTTGTAGTTTTTTTTAATATATTAAAGAAATGGAAATGAAAGAACCAATGCTGTTACTTCATCCCAGGTAGTTTCACTTTTCTGACAACATCCAGAGATACATATCAAAGTTACAGGACAAGCGTGACGAAGAGAAGTCTTCACTACTGCTACAGGCAGAAGCTTAAAGGTAAAGGTATCCAACCCAGTAGACAAGATTAAATAGCAAAAATGTCGTAGGAAAAAACACACGCGAATACGTGTCTAATTTCAAAATGTCTACGTGAATCCGTCCTTTGCGCCATGAGCCTGATTTGCATTCTTTGTAACAGCAGAAGAAACTCTGGCAGTCTTTACCATCCAGGCATTCATATACGCAGGCTTCCTCAAAGTCCTGCCAGTACATAGAATTATTTATGGTAATAACTGAAGAGGCTGGCCCCAGGTTCAGTACAGAGTAATTCTAGAATGAATAGAGAAATGAGATTTTAAATATTGGCAACAGCACACTAGTTGCAATGTTTCCAACAAAATCTAAACAGATTTGTTTAATATACACACATCTCACTTCGCAAATCTGAACGACCTGTAGATCCATATATTCTATGAAAAACATCAGTTGTAATCCTGACCATTTTCTTGACTGCTTTCAGTTACAATGTTGCAAAATGCTTTTTATTGCTGCCTTATGCCACAGCTAAATTATCAATAAAGAAAATAATAATGATTGCAAGGGTCTAAAGAAGCATTCTCCACACGCCCAATTATGAGACACTTTGATTATTCATAATTAAGTCAAACATTTTCCAAGAGGCTGAAGATATTGTCCTTAAACAATATTTTTCACATATTGGCCTACAGTAAAAGCAAATGTGGTCTTTCCCCTTTCAATATAGTTGATTAATTTAGAATCAAAACAACTGTCTCTTGCAATCCATCCCCTGAGTAGAGAGCTGTGCTGATGTGCAGTACAGGTTGCAGGATTCTAGTTTCCATTCTATCAGCAGCTCACCCCTGTTGCTCAAGGAGGGCTCCTTTGATAAAAAGCACAGGATCATAGGATATTATTTATTTATTTAAAAGTAAAGAACATCACCATATCAGAGCGGAGCAATTGTTTGGCTTAATATTTGAAAAAAATGCCTCTGTGTGGGTCATATGAATCAGGATTTGTTCCCATTTATGCTTTGGTTTTTTTTATAATCTATTGAATGTATTCAAAGCTGAGCTGGACAGATTTTGTTTGAGAAAGTGACACGAAGGCCACTATTGCTGTGATCATGTTAAATGGCAGAGCAGGTCTGAAGGCCTGAATGGAGGCCATTTCCTATGACTTTTCCCTCCCTTATTTGGTGTTCAAATCATCTTAGTCAGGTACTGACAGTATTTTTATAGACCTTCATAAGATATGGCTGTCACTATAAAAATTGGAATTTGTAGCACATCGCTAATTGCCCTTGAACTGTGTGGCTTGCTAGGCCATTTTAGAGAGCAGTTAAGAGTTGCTGTGGATCAGGAGTAACATGTAAAGGCCCGATCTGAAAGGATGGCAAACCTTCGTCCCTAAAAACTCAATAGTGAACCAAATGACAGTTCACAATGACCGCCATTACTGAAACTAACTTTATGTTCTAAAGCTATTAATTAATTGAATATGAATATGTGTTGCTGGAGTGTTATACTGGGCCTCTGGATTAGTAATCCAATGCATTGCTATTGGGTTGACATGTCCCTCCATAAGAATGGTATCCTTATATGACAACAAACCCTGTATTTTGAATAAGAGCAAGAATTGTGAAGGATAATTACCTCTTGTGGTCCTTTCTGCTGGGTGAAGAACCATTCACGTCTACGCTCTGCTTTCCAGTCATGCTCATATTGATTCGGATACCCACGACAGTGAGAATTCTGCTTAACTCTACAGCTGAGGGTTGCATCTGGGAGCTGGGAAAGGAAAAAGGTTTTTCCATGTGTATGTAATGTACTTCAGTGAATTTGAGAATCATCATTACGAATGAATCATCAAAGCTAATCAAACCAAACCTCTATTCCTGATGAAGGGCTTTTGCCCGAAACGTCGATTTTACTGCTCCTCAGATGCTGCCTGAACTGCTGTGCTTTTCCAGCACCACTCTAATCTAGAATCTGGTTTCCAGCATCTGCAGCCATTGTTTTTGCCTCATTTCAAAATGGCAGAGGCTCCTTGGCCTGGGGCTCGTTCATCTGTCTGCTTTGTCTTTTCCTTTCTCTACCTTTTTTTCTATCTAAAATTTTTAATCGTTTTGTTTAATAAAAGGAAACGTACTTTGGAGAAGGCTGGAGCAGTGAGGCTGAGGGCCAGAACTGAGCGAAACCCAATAGGTTGGAGCCTTGGAATGGAGGTGCCGGTCAGCGGCGTATGAGCCCGGTCAGACCACATGAGGAAGCCCCTGTGCTTGTCGACTACATTGTAATGTTTATCTATAGTCTGTTTATCTGACTGTAGTATTTACCCTTTTAACTCTACTTCATATTATCTAACTTATATTAAGTACCACTAAGGTAATTCACTTTTTTTTTCTTTATTTCTCTATTTTGTATCTACGATTTGTATCTAAAACAGCACCATGAGGGCCGACATTATAGGCTGATTAGCCTAACCTCGGTTGTCGGTAAAATTCTAGAACCCATCGTTAAGGAAGAGATTTCTAAATTCTTGGAAGTGCAGGGTCGAATTAAAACAAGTCAGCATGGATTTAGTAAGGGGAGGTCGTGCCTGACAAACTTGTTAGATTTTCTTTAAAGAGGTAACAAGTAGGTTAGACCAGAGAAACCCAGTGGATGTTATCTATCTAGACTTCCAGAAGGTGCCTCACGGCAGGCTGCTAAGTAAGGTGAGGGCCCATGGTGTTCAACGGTGAGCTACTGGCATGGATTGAGGATTGGATGTCTGACAGAAGACAGAGTTGGGATAAAAGATTCTTTTTCGGAATGGCAGCTGATGACAAGTGATGTCCTGCAGGGTTCAGTGTTGGGGCCGCAGCTGTACACTTTATGTATTAATGATCTGGATAAAGGGACTGGGGGCATTCGGGCAAAGTTTGCTAATGGTACGAAGTTAGGTGGACAGGCAGGTAGTTCTGAGGAAATGGGGAGCCTGCAGAAAGATTTAGACAGTTTAAGAGAGTGGTCCAGGAAATTACTAATGAAATTCAATGTGAGCAAATGCGAGGTCTTGCACTTTGGATAAAAAGAATATAGGCATTCTTTCTAAATGGTGAGAAAATTCATAAAGCTGATGTACAAAGGGATCTGGGAGTGCTAGTCCAGGATTCTCTAAACGTTAACTTGCAGGTTGAGTCCATGATTAAGAAAGCCAATGTAATGTCATTTATCTGAAGAGGGTTGGAATATAAAAGTGGTAATGTGCTTCTGAGACTTTATAAAGCTTTAGTTAGGCCCCATTTACAATACTATGTCCAATTTTGGGCCCCACACCTCAGGAAGGACATACTGGCACTGGAGTATGTCCAGCAGAGATTAACATAGATGATCCCTGGAATGGTAGGCCTAACATACGATGAATGGCTGAGGATCCTGAGATTGTATTCATTAGAGTTTAGAAGGTTGAGAGGAGATTTAATAGAAACTTACGCGATAATGCATGGCTGAGAAAGGGTGGACTCTAGGAAGTTGTTTCCGTTAAGCGGGGAGACTAGGACTCGTGGGCACAGCCTTAGAATTAGTGGGGGTAAATTTAGAACGAAATGAGGAGACACTTTTTCAGCCAGAGAGTGGTGGGCCTGTGGAATTCATTGCCACACAGCGCAGTGGAGGCCGATATTGCATGTCTACAAGGCAGAGATTGATAAATTATTGATCTTTCAAGGAGTTAAGGGCTACGGAGAGAGTGTGGGTAAATGGAGTTGAAATGTCCATCAGCCATGATTGAATGGCAAAGTGGACACGATGGGCTGAAAGGATTGGAAGTAAGGCCAATGTCATATGGTCTTATGGACGTTGTAAACTTTTCACTGTGGAGTCAGTTCTGTTATAATGTCTCTTTTGTTAATGCAAATTGGCTGTAACGCGATTGGGTAAATAAGGAAGGCTGTTTCTAAAACATGAACTTTTAAAGTGTGTGTTAACATGATTACATCGCAACACTTTACATGTTATTTGTATTGCACAAGTTTTGGGGTTGCACAGAAACACAACTATCAGGTTATAGAAGAAACTACTGTACTTTTGCACTTGAGTACACATGACAATAAACCTAATTCTAATTCTAATAGCAGCGCTGTATTGATTAAGAAAATTGCCTTTTATCAGCAATGTTCCTCAGAGTAATGCAGTGGAAGGTCTTCGCAGTTCACCAGCTGTAGTATATGAATTGGGCCCAAGTGATTTCTGTTCAGTTTATTCTGATCATTGCCCCATAACACAAGACATAAACTTATACTTGTACAGATTCCCATAACATTTTGCTCATGGAGTAAAGTGACCCATGGCTCAATGCAGAATTTTTATCAGACATTTTACACAGAGCCTCAGCTGAAGATGTTTAGACATTTGGTCAAAAAGGTAGGTGTTTACAGAGCATCTTAAAGGAAAAGGATGAGGTTAAGAACTGGAGAGATTGTAGGAAGGAAGTCCACAGCTTGGCTGGCAACACTGTGGCCAAGGAAATTAGGATGTGCTAGAGGTCAAAATTGAAGGAATATAGAGGTTTCAGTAGGTTATAGGGCTACAAGAAGTTTTGGAGATAGGGACTGGTGAAGCCAGAGAAGGATCTAAACGTCACACTTGCAATAATTCACAGTAAGAGTGAAATAAAATAAGAATCATTCCCCATGTGGATTTGAATAATAGGGGCGGGGCTTGTGGTGTGGTGATGGTGGCCTCATCCACATTGGTGCTTCAAGAGGATAATTTTCAGAAATTCTGTTAATGACAAGATTCAAAGTCCCAGTGTGGCCAATTCTAAATGCTTATTCTAAGTGCACCTCTCCTGAATGATTTAATATCTCAAAGGTTATTATACTCAGCCTAAAGTCGACCAAATGGAGTGTTCGCTGTTCATTAGGCTTGCCCTTGCCTCTTCACTCTATGTGATGCCTCACAGATTACTGGGAGAACAAGGTGGAGCCAACACAATCATTGCAGGGTGCCTGAGATCTGAATGGACATGGAAGTACACTCAATCGAATCAGATTGAAGGATGATAAAATGAAAACAGCAAGATTGGCTCAGGCAGATTTAATTTAGAATGCATGAGTGCAATGTTAAACCAGGTAAAAGAAGAAAAAAGAAGAAATTGAATAAAGGATTACAGTAGGAGAGAGAGTAAAAGACGGTTTAATGTGTTTTTTTTTTAGTTTCCAGAATAACCATTAAAACCTAAAGCAAAAGGACTGCACACTTGTAATGGTTAATGCCCACTGGTCAGTAGGTTAACAAGCAGTAATTAACACTTATCACACAGTTGCAAGGGCACTCAGACTGAAGTGGACAAGCATATCTTTCTGTGGCAATTTACGTACATGGTTTCTATCCTGTAAGTGCTTTATTGCATTGATGTAATGTATTTGAATTGGGAACTAGAGAGCAAGATGCTGATTTCAAAAGGCCACAACAGAAGACTTTCATGCAGTGACCCTTGCCCAGAAATTCCACTTAATAATAGCAAGCAATATTAGCCTCACCATGACTTGCAAAGCACTTTTTTCTCTTCTGTTTTGCACTCCTTCAGTCTGGTTACAAGCTCGTGTTGGGGAGTCCAATATATGAGTCATGAAGCATGTGCTGCATGAAAGGATTTCTTGTAACTACTCCAAATATGCTTTGTAAGATGACTGGACTGTAACTGTGAGGTAAATGTTTGTCTTGTTTCCAGCATAGAGTTCAAAGTAAAGTGGATGTTACAAAAGAACTAAAATAATCAAAAAAGGGTCTAGTCAATTCCAGCTCTGTTACTTACTGAACACAATGCTGTCACTTGAACCTCCAATAGTGTACTTCATATCATTATTATTTTTATTATGCTGGTTTCATACTAGCTCCAGGCTCCAATTATTTCAAAGTAGATTGTCTACACATGGACAGTCATGTTACAAAATCCTTTCTGATTGCTTTTCCAACCCAGTACTGGATGAATAAAAGTTTCCACCAACTATATATTGAGAAAACCAAAAGCATTGTCTTCAGGTATAACTTTCATTCCTTTGCACCCAAACCAATAGTTCAAAATCATCCAAATTTTCTTCTCTATCTTCTCCTCGAACATGATCCCTAAAACTTACCATTTTGACTACGCCTTGGTCATCTGTTTTAATAACCCAATGCCAAATTTTATTTCACAATGCTCTTGTGATGTGCCTTTAGAATGGCACGATTTAGAATGTTAAAACCATGATAAAAATGCAAGTTACTGTTTAAATGAAGTTACCAGAAGTGGTGTAGTTAATGCCAAACTAGGGTCTAAATGTGAACAAAGGAAATTATCAAAAAGTGAGGGACAATTGGTTGTGGTGGATTGAGAAACCAAAAGATAGGCAATGGTTAGTATTTAAGAATGAATACGTGGTCGACAAAAATGCAATTACATTTTTCTTAGGGACAGAAACCTAAGAGAAAAGGTGGAACAACCATGGCTAACAAAGAAAGTTACTGTGAGGAGGCATGGTGGCTCAGTGGTTAGCACTGCTGCCTCATAGCACCAGGGACCCAGGTTCGATTCCAGCCTTGTGCACCTGTGTGTGTGGAGTTTGCACGTTCTTCCTGTGTTTGCACGGGTTTCCTCCCACAGTCCAAAGATGTGCACGTTAGGTAAATTGTCCATAGTGTTGAGGGATGTGCAGGTTAGGTGGGTTACTCTGAGGGTCAGTGTAGACTTGTTGGGTCAAAGGGCCTGTTTCCCTGTTGCCGTGATTCTACTAAGAATTACATTTGATTGTAATGTGGCCAGAGAGTGGTAAGTCTGGGGATTGGCATCACTTTAGAATCTGGTAGTGGAGAATGAAGAAACTGATAAAGAGAATATAAATACATGATATCAAGTCACACAAAAAGACATATTGTGAAAGCTTCTTTAGGAATGTGAAAAGGCAGGGAATAGCTTGGACAAATGTGGTTCCATTATACGTTGAGAATTATAGTGCAAAATGCAGAAATAGCAGACAAACTAAAAAATTGCTTCAGGCCTACTCAGCCCTGAATAATGTGAGATATGATGAGAAATCTCTCAGTCAGGTGAGGCCTTTCTCAACCTTGACTGCATTTTCAAATAGAGTTCTGGATGTTCTGGTGAGATGCCTCTTAATGTGGATTATTGCATGTTAACGATCTCACTAAATGCAAACCTTGCCTCATAATATGCAGCTCCCCTACCACCAGTTCCGAGGAAACCAAACATTGACAATACCCAATGTGAAGGTCAGAACAGATACCTGGCAACTCCTGCTTTCCAGTTGTTCCTCTGATCTTAGGGTATACTATATGGACAGTGGTTGCAAGCGCTACCCCATCCCACACCCCAGTTCATAGGCATTGTTGTCTGACATGTGCTAACTTTCTTACATCACCATGGCACATCTCTAATCAACTTGTAGGATGCTTCTTCATTTTAAAGCTAGACATCAGGGTGCACCGGTAATTATCACAGCAATACCTCAGTCAAATCTTACATTATACTACGGGGACAATTGCAACATTTAAAAGACATTTGTACAGGTGCATAGATAGGAAATATTTAGAGAGATATGGGCCAAAAGCATGCAAATGGGGCTGGTTTAGCTTAGAAAACCTGGTTGGCATGAATGAGTTGGGCCGAAGGGCCTGTTTCCTTGCTTATGACTCTATTATACTTAATTTGCTATCTTGTTGTCCATTCACTTGCCCTGTATACAACTCTTCAGCTTACACTGTATTATTAGCATATTTAGATTCATTCCCCTCTGAATGTCCATTTAAACAACCAATATTGATTGTAAGTAACCAAGGCCCAAAACTTAGCAGCATTCCACTAGTCACATCTTTAAAATGTGCCATTCTTCATTGCTCTCTGTTTTTCATCTGTTAACAGATCATCTATTTGTGTTAATATATCACCCGCAATTCTTTATCTTCTCTTTTATTAACATTTTCTGTTTTGAATGTGTTTTAGAAATATAGTTAAAAATCACACAACACTAGGTTATAGTCCAACAGGTTTATTTGGAAGTGCTAGCTTTCGGAGCACTGCTCCTTCGTCAAGTGGTTGTGGAGTAGAAGATTGTTAGACACAGAATTTATAGCAAAAGTTTACAGTGTTATGTAACTGAAACGCATACATTGAAAAAGACCTGGATTGTTAGTTAAGTCTCTCATCTTTTAGAATGACCATGTTGGTTTCAGTTCTGCTATAAATTCTGTGTCTTACGATCTTATATTCCACAAACACCCGATAATGGAGCAGTGCTCCGAAAGCTAGTGCTTCCAAATAAACCTGTTGGACTATAAACTGGTCTTGTATGATTTTTAACTTAATACACCCCAGTCCAACACCGGCATCTCCAAATTTTGGAAATATAGGTACTGATTCATCTATGTCGACCCTATTCCTTACACTCTCCAAGATGTGTTATCAAACATGATTTCCATTGCATGAGATCAAACTGACCTTTCCTAAATATACAAAGCTTGTTAAGACTTTCATGGCAATAGATTCTAGCACTTTCATAATGATTGATATCAGGGCAACGAGCCTATTGTTGCCTGTTTTCGCATGCCTCCTTTTTTGAATTTACATTTGTTGACTTGTAAACTGTTAAGACCATTCCAGACTCTAGAAAATTTTGGGAATGCATATCCAGCGCACCCATTATTATTGAAGTATCTCTTTTAGAATTATAGAATATAGGACTTGGAGTTTAGGTCCTGGAGCTTCTCTAACACTATTTTTCTGAGGTTACTAATTATTTAAAATTCTTCAGTCTTATTAATCCTGAGGTTACTGTCTACTTCTGGACAGCATCTTCTATGAATACAGGCAGAAAATGGTTCAATGTATTTCAATTTCCTTATTCCACATGATAATTTCTCCTGTATCTACTTCTAAGGAATCAAAAGTTTACTTTAGCTACTATCTTCCTTTGCACATACTTGTAAAAGCTCCTATAACCTTTTTATAGGTTCTTTAGTTTATTATTGTATATATTTTTTTAAAAAATGTTTAGATTAGATTCCCTACAGTATGGAAACAGGCCCTTCAACCTAACAAGTCTGCATTGACCCTCCGAAGAGTAACCCACCCAGACCCATTTCCCTCTGACTAATGCACCTAACACTATGGGCAATTTAGCATGGCCCAATTCACCTGACCTGCATATCTTTGGATTGTGGGAGGAAATTGGAGCACCCAGAGGGGATCCACATAGACACAGGACAGATGTGCAATCTCCACACAGACAGTCGCCCGAGATGGGAATCAAACCCAAGTCCCTAGCTCTGTGAGGCAGCACTGCTAACCACTGAGACACTGTGCCGCCCCATAACGTTAATCGTGCTTTGTTGATTTCTAAAACTTCCCTAATTGTCTGTTTAATTGCTTTTGCAACACTGTAAACCTCTTCTTTTAAGCAAATACTAACTTTAATTTCCTGAGTTACCCAAGGAAGCATCATGCTGACTTTTTGTTCTTCAGTGGAATGCATCTTCCTAGCATATTTTCAACTTTTCAAAAATGCTTCACACTGTTTATTTCCACCAACACCTTTTAACTTAATTACCCAATCAACCTTAGTCAGCTTTTCTCTCATGCCTATGTAATTGCTTTGTTAAACTTTATGATTCTTGTTTGGGAGACTTTATTAAGTGTATTCTAGAAAATCTTCTTTATCAATATGTAGATGAATCTATTTAAAAAAGGAGAAAAACTTGGTTTTCTCTGGTACAGGAGTTGGGAGGTCATGTTGTGGCTGTACAGGACATTGGTTAGGCCGCTGTTGGAATATTGCGTGCAATTCTGCTTCCTATCGGAAAGATGTTGTGAAACTTGAAAGGGCTCCGAAAAGATTTACAAGGATCTTGCCAGGATTGCAGGATCTGAGCTACAGGGAGAGGCTGAACAGGTTGAGGCTGTTTTCCCTGGAGCGTCGGAGGCCGAGGGGTGACCATATAGAGGTTTACAAAATTATGATTATGCATGGATAGGATAAATAGGCAAAGTCTTTTCCCTGGGGTCGGGGAGTCCAGAAGTAGAGGGCATAGGTTTAGGGTGAGAGGGGAAAGATATAAAAGAGACCTAAGGGGCAACTTTTTCATGCAGAGGGTGTTATGTGTATGGAATAAGCTGCCAGAGGATGTGGTGGAGTCTGGTACAATTGCAACATTTAAGAGGCATTTGGATGGGTATATGAATAGGAAGGGTTTGGAGGGATATGGGCCGGATGCTGGCAGGTGGGACTAGATTGGGTTGGAATATCTGGTCGGCATGGACGGGTTGGACCGAAGGGTCTGTTTCCATGCTGTACATCTCTATGACTCTAAATAAGGCAGGGCAAGTGACTGATGTTAATGGGGGAGCACTTTGGGATCAGTGACCATAATTCAATTAGTTTTAAAATAGTAATGGAAAATAATAGGCCTTGTATAAAACTTGAAGTTCTAAATTGAAGCAAGGCCCATTTTGATGGTAGTAGACAGGAACATTCAAAAGTCGATTGGGGTAGTCTGTTTGCAGTTAAATGGATGACTGGCAAGTGGGAGGCTTTTGAACATGAGATAATGAGAATTCAGAGACAGTGTGTTCCTATTAGTGTGAAAAGCAAGGAATGTAGGCATAAGAAACACTGGATGACTAGAGATATTGAGACTCTGATCAAGAAAAAGGAGGCATGTGTCAGGTCTAGACAGCTGGGATCAGGTGAACCCCTTGAGGAGTATAAGAAGAGGAGAAGCATACTTAAGAAGGAAATCAGGAGGGCAAAAAGGGAATATGAGATAGCTTCGGCAGATAAGATCAAGGACAATCCAAAGAGATTATACAAGTAATTAAGGGCAAAAGAGTAACTAAGGAGAGAATAGGGCACTTTAAAGATCTGCAAGGTTGTCTAAGTGCGGAATTGCAGGAGATGGGAGATATTAAGTGAATATTTTGCATCAATGTTTACTGTGGAGAAAGAAAGACATGGAAACTAGGGAACTTGGGGAAATAAACAGCAATATCTTGAAACAGTCCACATTACGGACAAGGAAGTACTGGAGATCTTAAAGCCCTAAAGATAGATAAATCTCCAGGACCTAATCAAGTGTATTATAGGACATTGTGGGAAGCTGGGAAGAAATCGCGAGGCCACAAACAGAGATATTAATATCATCCATAGCCATGCCTGAAGTGCTAGAAGATTGGAGGGTGGCTAATGGTGTGCCTTTTTTTAAGAAAGGCTGTAAAGAAAAGCCATACATACTGGTGAGTCGAACACCAATGGTGGCTGAGTTATTGGATGGGATTCCAAGATACCATGCATTGGGAGAGCCAAGGACTGATTAAGGATAGTCAACATGGGAAATGGTGTCTCATAAACTTGATTGAGTTTTGTGAGACGTGACCAAGAAGATTGATGAAGGTAGAGTGGTAGATATTGTCTACCTGGACTTTAGCAAGGCCTTTCACAAGGTCCTGCTTCGTAAAGTTTTATCACATGGGATCTTGGGAGAGCTAGCCAATTGGATACAAAATTTGCTTGGTGATAGGAGACAGAGGATGGTAGTAGATTGTTGTTTTTTTGGACTGGAGGCCTGTAACCAGTGGTATTTCACAGGAATTGGTGCTGGGTCAACTGTTGTTTGTCATTTAATAAACAATTTGGATGAGAATGTAGGAAGCATGATTAGTAAGTCTGCAGATGACACCAAAATTGGTGGTATAGTGGACAGTGAAGAAGGTAAACTGACAGTACAATGAGATCTTGATCAGCTGAGCCATTGGGCTGAGGAATGGAAGTTGAGGTTTAATTGAGATAAATGCAAAATGTTGCATTTTGGTCAGACAAACCAGGGCAGGATTTACACAATTAATGGTAGGGCACTGGATAGTGTTGTTGGTAAGTGAGACCGAGGGTTCAGGCACATAGTCCCTTGGAAGTGGTGTCACGGGTAGATAGGGTCATGAAGAAAGCATTTGGCATTCATTGGTCAGAGCATTGAATGTAGGAGTTGAATGTCATGTTGAGATTGTACAGGAGGTTGGTGAGGCCACTTTTAAAGTTCTGTGTATAGTTCTGGTAATCCTGCTACAGGAAGGATACTATTAAATTGGAAAGGATACAGAAAAGATTTAAAAGGGTTACCAGGACTGGAGGGTTTGAGTTATAAGGAGAGGCTGGGACTTTTTTCTCTGGAGCGTAGGAGGTTGAGGGGTGACCTTATATAGGTTTATAAAATCATGAGGGCATGGATAAGGTGAATAGCAAAGGTCTTTTCCCCACGGTAGGGGAATCCAAAACTAGAGGGCATAGGGTTAAGGTGAGAAGGGAAAGATTTAAAAAGGATCTGGGGTCAACCATTTCACACAGAGGTTGGTGCTTTTATGGAATGAACTCTTAGAGGAAATGATTGATCCAGTACAGGGACAATATTTGAAAAACATAATTATTCATTCATGCGATGAGGGCATCACCTGCGAGGCCAGCATTTATTGCCCATTCCCAATTGCCCAGAGGGCCATTAAGAGTCAACCACGTTCCTGAGAGTCTGGAGTCACATGTCGGCCAGACCAGATAAGCATGGCAGTTGGCACCCCAAAGGACATTAGTGAACACAATGGGATTTGCCTGACAATCGATTCCTGGTCATCGTTAGAGTTTTAATTCTAGAGTTTTTACTGAATTCAAATTCCTCCATCTGCTGAGGTGGGATTTGAACCCAGGTCCCCAGAACATTACCTGGGTCTCTGGATTAACAGTCCAGCAATTATACTGACACATCAGCGCCTCCCCTTTAAAAGGCATTTGGACAGGTACATGAATGGGAAGGGTTTAGAGGGATAGGGACCAAAAGTAGGCAAATGGGACTAGTTTAATTTGGGAAACCTGATTGGCATGGACAAGTTGGACTGAAGGGTCAAGATTAGAGTGGTGCTGGAAAAGCACAGCAAGTCAGGCAGCATCCTGATGAAAGGCTCCTGCCCGAAACGTCGATTTTCCTGCTCCTCGGATACTGCCTGACCTGCTGTGCTTTTCCATCAGCACACTAATATAGACTCTAATCTCCAGCATCTGCAGTTCTCACTTTTGCCGAGTTGGACTGAAGGGTCTGTTTTTGTGCTGTATGACTCTATGTCATATTCAAGCTTAACATAAAATTCAATTGTATCGTATTCAAAAGCTTCCAGGAATTCTTTTTCTTGCTATAATATTACTAATTAACCCTGCCTCATTACACAATATTAGACCAAAAGAAGATGTCTACCTCATAGTTTCCCAGAGCAATACATTGTAGAAACAGTCATGAAAGCTTTCTGGAAACCCCATGTCTGAACCATCCTTAACAATTGAACTAGTCCATTCTGTATAAAGAGTAACATATCGCATAATAATTACATTACCTTTGTTATGTACAGCAATAATTTGTTTAATGCTCTCTTCAGTGGTATAACTAATGTTAGGGGATCAATAAACTATTCAGACCAGCATTTTCTGATTCTTGTTACTCCCAATTTCACCCTAAAATGACACTTTACGATCCTTCCTTACTGTTGCCCTTTTGTCATCCTTTACCATTAAGGCCATCCCTCCTCCTCTTTTGAAGTATCATGTATCTTGAAATATTTATTTCCTCAGTTTCATCACGAGATAACTATCTTTCTTCATTGACAATGACAGTTAAACTGCTTTCCTTTATGGATGTAGGTTTGCTCACTGAGCTGGAAGGTTTATTTCCAGACGTTTTGTCACTCTACTAGGTAACATTTTCAGTGGGCCTCAGGTGAAGCACTGCTGATAATTCCTGCTTTCTATTTATATGTTTGGGTTTCGTTGGGTTATGAGCAGTGCTTCGCCTGAGGCCTACTGATGATGTTACCTAGTAGGGTGGCGAAACATCTAGAAATGAACCTTCCAGCTCAGCGAGCAAACCTACATCCAGAACCTCAACCTGAGCTACAAATCTTCTCAAAACTCGCTGCTTTCCTTTATTTCTGCCATTAGCTTATCTATCTTCCCATCTGTTAGTTTAAATCCCTATCCATTGTCTTTATTATGTGATTGATCAGGGCAATGATCCCAGACAAGTTTAAATGAGGTATTGGTGTCAGTGCCCCAAGAATCAAAATACCTTCATCACTCTGAATCAAGTGCTTAGTTTTCTAATTGGCTTTCACCCGTGTCAATTGGCGTGGTAGTAATCCATAGATGACTACTTCTAATGTTTAAATTGGGCCCTAACTCCTTGAGTTGCCTCAGCAGGACAGCATTCCTAGTTTTAAAGCCATAAGACCATAGGAACAGGAGTAGGCCATTCTGCCCCACAAGCCTTCTTCACCACTCATGGCTGATTTGACACTCCTCACGTCCACTTTCCTAATAACCCAACTGAACAAGAATTTATCTATCCTAGCCCTAAATATACACAGAGAATGACTCCACAGATCTCTGTGCCAAGGAATTCCAAACACTGTGAACCCTCAGAGATGAAATTCCTCCTCATCTCAATTTTAAATTGGCACGCCTTTATTCTGAGATAACTCCCACTGGTCCGAGACTCTCCCATGAGGGGAAATGTCCTCTTAGCATTTACCCTGCCAAACCCCTTTATAACTGTGTATGTCTCAGTGAGATCACCTCACATTGTTATGTTTGGTGCAGTCCTTGCAGGGTATTTTGTACTTGATGCTCGTTCTGCATATTGTAGGTACAGAGTTCTTTAAATTCCTCAGGAGCTGTTTCAATGTGGTGGTAGGTTTGTAGGCCACCATGATGCCATGGGGCTGGAGTAATCTGGTCATCATCTGTCCAGCTGAATATAATGTTCCCTATCATTATCACATTCCTTTTCACTCCCTCCACTTGAACAGCATACAACACCAAGATGCCTTGGTTGATTTGCTTGTCCATTCCTCAGTCCCTCCAATTTGGCACCCATCCTTCGCTACAGGTTGGCTCCATTCACTCTATGCTTCCCATACTCTGACATGAAGGCATTTCAGATACCTCAGCCTATGCCAACACTGCCAGGAGATGAAACTGTATCAATCCAAGAGAGAAGTAAGTCGACTCTTGATGCGATTCATCTGCAGGTAATGGAATGGGACACCACTTTTACCTATGGATGATAAATTTGATACAGCACTGCACTGCTGCATGAGGAGGGACCAGGAAGGTCTGACAGTTTGGAACTCCATGGCACAGATATACCACAGTAGGAAATGCCAATCAGAATCAATGGTGTGTACAATCCTGTTCTTACAAGAAGCACGCAAGTGCATATACATTTTAACAAATGTGGCAGTGTATGTTTTGTGAACAATGCCATCGATCATGTAAAGACATAAAACTGCGCTGCAAAAGGTTTATT
The DNA here is from genome assembly GCF_004010195.1 of Chiloscyllium plagiosum. Lineage (NCBI taxonomy): Eukaryota > Metazoa > Chordata > Chondrichthyes > Orectolobiformes > Hemiscylliidae > Chiloscyllium > Chiloscyllium plagiosum. The sequence goes on along the minus strand of NC_057715.1, from coordinate 102,333,728 downwards.
GTGAACCTAGGACACAGGAGCTGTCCTGTCATGGTCAGCACTCACACAGCTTCACAGCTCTTTCATTAGAATCCACGCACACTAACAATTCAGCAAAGCATGGCATCAAGATCCAAGCTCACTGACTGATAGGACAGTTGATTTGCAGATTGGATGCAAGCCTGTCATTGCAAATATTTGCTCTCTATTAACTATATTACATGGGTACTTCTCTGGTTGGATTGACAGAATTAAAGGTGACAGATTGAATAGAAGAAATTTTCACACATCACCTCCTTTTGCCTCCTGTGGAAGAGGCCACATGAGACATTAAGGTGCTCAATCACCCTTTGCTGCCTGGCAAGCAATCATTCTTACAGTTCCATAATCCCCTGGAGGCAGGAACTCATTGCGGAGCCAGCTGGGCAGGAATTCCTTACCTTACCATCTCTCAGGATCAGCCCCCACCACCCCAACACCTGCTTCTGGTCCTGCCACATTTGAAAGCTTGGCTGAATTTTTTCCAGCTGTTGTCTCCTGTAACCATCTAATTCCTTTCCACTTGTATCCATAATCACTGTGCAGTGAAAGCTCTGTTTGAAAATATTCCGTGGAAAAGGCAGTCTAACACATTACCTCAATACCATTGTAAATATGGAGGAACATCCTTGCCCACACCAGTAGTCCATGAGGGCAGTGTAGTGATTGGAACAAGATCATCAAGGTGGATCTCATAATATTGAGTTCCCTGATTGGGGCAGTTAACCTGGTCCAAGTGGGGATCCCTGGATGACAGATATAAACAGGTGCATCACAGGTTCAGTTCAATCCGAGAGCTGGCTGTGTCAGTGTTATATACTATGCTTGTGTAAATAAAGTTAAAAATCACATAACACCAGATTATAGTCCAATAGGCTTATTTCCATGTACTACCGACAAAGGAGCAGCACTCCAAAAGATAGTAACTCCAAATAAACCTGTTGGACTATAACCTGATGTGTGATTTTGAACTTTGTCCACCCCAGTCCAACACTGGCACCTTCTCTTTGTGTAAATAAAGAGTGACTTGATGATAGGATACTGGCCTTTGTCAAGTTATTTTGGGCGGAAACATTGCATAAAAGCCAACCTCTTGCCAGTATTTCAAGCAACACCGGTGGCACAGTGGTTAGTACTGCTGCCTCACAGCGCCAGAGACCTGGGTTCAATTCCCGCCTCAGGCGACTGACTGTGTGGAGTTTGCACATTCTCCCCGTGTCTGCATGCGTTTCCTCCAGGTACTCCGGTTTCCTCCAACAGTCCAGAAATGTGCAGGTTAGGTGAATTGGTCGAGCTAAGTTGCCTGTAGTGTTAGGTGTAGGGGTAAATGTAGGAGAATGGGGTCTGGGTGGGTTGTGCTTCGGTGGGTCAGTGTGGACTTGTTGGGCCGAAGGGCCTGTTTCCACACTGTAAGTAATCCAATCATAGCTAGACAGAGTTCACTTAATGAACTTGAAGAGGTTACGAAAAAACCTTTCTAACATATTTGTCAGCAATTTGTGTTTTGAGATGCATAATGCCTGAACCAGGATTCTGCATGTGTCTGTGCTTTGTGGATACAGTCTCATGTGACACTAACATACTAATAGCCTTTGTACATCATTAGGTTGTGTGAGACATATTTGATGATCTCCCTGCCATATCTGCCTCTTTGCACTTGGGGGCCACTGATAAGATTGGTGAATTACCAAGCTACTTGGAACTTTGGGTCGATGGGAGTTCTGGTCAAATGCCACAGAATTTCTTTGAAGGACTAAACTGTCAGGTTCTGACATTATGCAGTTGTCAATATCAATACAGTACAAGTTTAACCATTTAACGGATACCATAGCATGCATTTTTGACACTGACAATCTATTTTGGCAATTACTGCAACTTTGGTCTAAGTCTATATCTAATAAAGGATGGCAAAGCTTTCAATTGCTTTTAGTATTTTTAATGTGAAGCCTATGCTGGGAGCTATTTATGGTTATTCTGACAAACAAAGGGATTTGCTAAGAGAAAGAAGTATCTCATACATTTTGCTAAATGTTCATGGTGAATTGAATCAGCCCCTGAATTTAGCGACTGGAGTTATCCAGTCATAATATTCAGAATCTAATGTCTTTGCAAATAGTTACCAATTATGTTGCTCTGCAGCACTGATGGCCTGCCACATAGGAATGTTTGCAAGCTACTGCTCTACAGGGGAATGGCAATAAATGGGCTGCCATTTGCGAACAAGGCAACTCATCTCGAATGACTGAGTCAGTTTATTTTTATGGCTCGTATTCAGATTCCTCTGCCAGCAATGTTTGCTGGGGGGACTGTGAAATCCAAATAATGACCTGCCCACTGATTGCCTGCAACATGGCTCACACTCCTTGTCTGAAATTTTAGTGGGGACTGTTTAGGAGGTGGGTGACCTATTGAACCTTGAACATGTTGAGGCTCTTAAATGGGCAATTAGTAGCCACTTAAAGGCTTCGTTCCACACAGGCCACTATTTTACCCAGAGAGAAAAAAAACTGCAGAAGCTGGACTGTGGAAGAGCACAGCAAGCCAGGCAGCATCAGGAAGTACTGAAGTCAATGTTTCAGGTGTAACCCTCAATCCTAAAGAAGGGTTACACCCGAAATATCGACTTTTCCACCTCCTAATGCTGCCTGGCTTGCTGCGTTCTTCCAGCCTCCTACCTGTCTACCATTTTATCCAGGACAGGGGGAGGCCAGGTAGCTGACAATCTTACCTTCTTGGGCTTGTGTCCTGAAAAGGAGCAAGGGGAGTATTCTTTGAGGTTTCTTTGTGTCCACTGCAGACACCTCCTCAATACCACACCTCTTCCTTTACCATCTCCACCTTCCCCGTATCAAAGTGGTCACTCCACCCAACCACCCTTTGCCATGGCCTGCCTACCTGACCTGGGCTTATCACTTTGTTGGGACCAGTCCCAGTAATGGGCACCATCTTCTAAGACAAGACTTCACCCTGAGGTAGAGGCAGAGGTCTCATCTCGAAATAAGGAATGCTGCTTTTGCCGGGTTATATTGCTAATGGGCTGTCAGCTACGTTGTGGAAAAAATCACTACTGACATCCAGCCAAGAAGTCAAGCCCATGATGATATGCAACATCCAGGCTTAGTGGCAAACAAAGGAATCTACACTTTTTAATAAAGTTTTATAACTTTGTTGACACTCGGTATTGACAAAATCATGAGGGGCATAGATAAGGTGATTTGCAAAGGTCTTTTCTCTCAGGTGGGGGAATTCAAAACTAGAGGGCATAGTTTTAAGGTGAGCGGAGAAAGATTTTACAGGGAGCTGAGGGCAATGTTTTCATACAGAGGGTGGTTCGTACATGAAATAAATGGCCAGAGGAAGTGGTTGATGCAGACACAGTTACAACATTTAAAAGACATTAAAAAAGGTAGATGAATAGGAAAGGTTTAGAGGGATATGGGCCAAATGCAGGCAAATGGGGCTAGTTTTGTTTAGGAAACCTGGCTGGCATGGATGAGTTGGACCAAACAGTCTTGTTTCGTTCTGTATGACTTTATGACCCTAGTATGAAAATGTAGTTGATGTTATAATGTAGGCATGTACAGGTGCCAGACTGCTTGCAAAAGGGAGACCATGAACAACAATGCAATAAATGACCATTAATCTGTTTTCAAGATGATTACTGATACGTGCATACTGGATAGGGGAATGGGGAGACAGGAGGTGTTTGGTTGTCAGAGGTAGGGGGTTTGAGGAACCTGAAAAGGACAGTTGGATGTAGGGGAATCAAGAGGGTTCAGGGACAGAGGGGTAGGGGGAGGGTGAAATTGTGAAAGCTGGAGAGGGAGAGGGAGGCTGCAGAAGTGATGAGGAGGAGTGGGAGGCTGCAGAGGAAGTGAGGGAAGGGAGAAGCCACAAAAAAGGTGTGGGTTAGAGAGTAAGAGATTGCAATCAGGGTGTCGGGAAGGTTGGGGGAAGAAGGAGGCTGCAGAGGAGCTGAGGAGGAGGAAGAGGCTGCAAAAAGGGATAGGCGATGAAGAAGAATACAAGGGAATGGGAGGAGAAGGAGACTGCAAAGTTTTAAAGCTGCCAACAAAGAAACCTGAAATCACTGAGTTTATAAATTTCTTGCAAATGAATGTGGAAGCTTTATATTTAAGGTTGCACAAAATCAGGAAGAATGAGGAAAAAATCTAATGGATGCTATTGTAATAAACAGTGTGTGTCAATTGGTGAATTTTAACCTGAGATTGAGATCTGAGACATTGTAAAAAGAGTGATGATTGCGTGGTTAACATATTCCAGCCTTATTTACATGCAATAGAAATGCAAAAGTGATGACCTCACCAGTCAGTGCAGAAAATATTCTTTGTGTAAAGGATTCTTCTGTGCAGAGGTGCTTGCCATTTCCCTTTGCAGAACTTTTATTGATAAATTATACCTGCTGTCATGTGTCTTTGAACAGTAGCAGCAGTGTCTACTGATGCATTACATGCAATCCCCTTTAGATTACTTACAGCCCTTCGGCCCAACATGTCCACACCTACCCGCTGAAGCGCAACCCATCCAGACCCATTCCCCTTCACCTAACACTATGGGCAATTTAGCACAACCAATTCACCTAACCTGCACATTTTTGGACTGTGGGAGGAAACTGGAGCACATGGAGGAAACCCACGCAGACACGGGGAGGATGTGCAAACTCCACACAGTGAGTCGTCTGAGGCCCCTTCACAGCTTCTTTCACACATGTGGCTTCCACCAACTAGAAAGACAAGTAAAATCATGGGAACACTCTCCAATCTCTACACTATCCTGACTTTGAATGATATTGCTGTTCCTTCATTGTCAAATCCTAGAATTCCTTTCCTAACACTACTGTGGGTTCACCTACACCCAAAAGACTGCATTGGTTATGAAGGCAGTTCATCACTAACTTCATTGGCAATTTAAAAAAAAATCATTTATAGGATGCAGGCATCACTGGCTAGGCCAGCATTTATTGTCCATTGTTAATTGCCTGGGGGACGTTAGGAGTCAACTATATTGTCATGGGTTTGGAGTCACTTGTAGACCAGACCAGGTAAAGATGGTAGTTTCCTTCCCTAAATGACATTAGTAAACCATAGGGGCTTTTCTGGCAATTAACAATGCATTCATTGTCATCATTAGACTCTTAATTCCAAACTGAATTCAAATTCCACCATCTGCTATGCCAGGATTTGAATCCAGGTCCGCAGGGTCTCTAGATATACAGTCCAGTGATAATACCACGAGGCATCACCACCCCCACAGTGATTAGTGATGGACAATAAATACGGTGCTGGCCAGTGCTGTTCACCTCCTACAAACAAGCAAGAAAACACTGATGGAGCATCTCAGTGAAAAAAATGTAGCTGGTGTAAGCATGGTTGAAGAGATCTGGAATTGGAGGTGAAATGTTGAAACTGCTCTGTGATAACAGTTAGAATTTGTGGCTACAGTGCTTTTGGAGAGGAACTGGGACTCTGAAGTAGCTCTTTAATGTTCCCTGCACCCTTCATGCTATGACAGTCCACTTCTCCCATAGATCACAGGAAAAGATAAATAATTCAGGGCAATGTAATCAGTTTGGGTGATGACACAGACTGCAAGTTTGAGATTTTGAATTTGCACACAACTGGAGAAAAGCAGAAGTTATAAATCAGTCTGAAGAAAAAGAACACCAAGGTTGTTACCAACAATAAGGGAAAATGTTGTTCCTTTTCTGATGTCACAGGTTGCAGGATTTATTTTGCACTCAGTCTATCTTTCTTTAAAACAAGTCTAAATCTTTTTATGTAAAACTATTGAAGATTTTATGTCACAATGAAGATTCACTTCTGTTACATTCATTATTTTGAGAGTGATCAGAAAAGCATCTGTAGGAAGCAAAATAAAGATTTATTGCTTTTTCTGCAAGCATGTGTTACCGTCTGCTTTGCATTGTGGTTGGTTAATAATACTGGCTTGAATTAAATTTGAAACATTGAAGCAGACAAACCTATTTAGTTGCAAAAATCAGATGTGGGTTACAGCCTGTCAAATTCTGTTTGCTATAAACTGTTTGAAAGTCTCTCGTTCTAGAAATGAAATTGTCACATGTGTAATCGGAATTATAAATTTCCAACCAATTTTGAGAGTCAATGATTTGAGGTAAATCTGATTGTTTAATTAAGTCACTGGCTTTCAGAGTTAGATTAAGAGGAAAGAAAAGAGGGATGTACTGCTATCCATCACTCTTAAAAACTCTCTGAAGACAGCTTAGTGTCTTGACCAATACTTTCTTCTATGACCACTGTGCCTTCCGACCTGCATGGGTTTCTGGTTAAGAAACATCTTGATATTAAAATTCTCATTCTTGTTTTTAGGTCTTTCCATTCTTTGCCCCCCTTTATCGCTGATCATTTCCAGCCCACAATCCCCAAAGACCTCATCAAGGCTTTGGACCAAACATGGATAAAAGATTCCAAAGGTGAAGTGAGAGTGATTGCCTTTGGTGTCAAGACTGCATTTGACAGAATATGGTATCAAGGAGTCCCAAGTAAACTGGAGTCAATGGGAATTGGGGGGAATCTGTCTGCTGGCTGGACTCATAACTAGCACAAATGATGATGTTTGTGATTTTTGGAGGTTACTCATCTCAGCTCCCGGACATCTCTGCAAGAGTTCCTCAGTGTAATGTCCTTGGCCAAATCATCTTCATCAGCTTCATTACCTCCATTTTATGAGGATATTTGTTGATAAGTGCACAAGGTTCAGCACTGTTTATGACTCTGTTGAGACTGAAATTTGGCAAGTAACATTCAAGCCATACAACTACCAAGTAATGACCATCTCCAGCAAGAGAGAAACTAACTATCACCTCTTGACATTCAGTGGTGTTACCATCACTGAAACCTCCATTATCAACATCGTGGGGTGACCATTGAACTAAAACTGAATGGGACTAGCTATATGCATACAGTGGATACAACAGCAGATCAGAGGCTAGGAATGTTACACTGAGTAATTCACCTCCAGACTCCCCCTAGCCTGTCCACCATCTGCAAGTCTCAAGTCAGGAGTGATGGAATACTCCCCATTTGCTTGGAGTGCAGTTCCAACATCAATCCAAAAGCTTGACACTATCTGGCACGAAGAAGCTAACTTGACTGGCACAACATCCACTCCCTCCACCACTGACACTTAGTAGCTGCAGTGCGGACTGTGCACAAACACGGAGGAATCCACCAAAGCTTCTCAGGCAGTGTCCTCCGAACCCATAACCCACTGACATATAAAGGAACAAGGGCAGGAGATACTGGGGAACACCACCACCTGCAAGTTCCCCTCCAAATCACTTACAATTAATTTTCAACCACCAGGCAATAAGTGCTGTAATGCTTAATATAAAAGTATATATTGGGCATTGTCTGTTTCACAAATTGGAATTGCTGGGGTAAAATGATAAGATGTTGTTACAAGCACTAAAGAATGGAAAGCTTATCTATTACCTGAAAGGAGTGTTTAATATTATCTTGGAGGAATATCCTGTACAGAATGTGCTTGCTCAAGAAATATTGCAGAACATAGGGTAAATGAGTAGATTGTAATTACAATTATAATTGTAGATATGAGCTTTGGGTGATTGGACACATCTGTATTTATTGTTCTTATGTAATTTGCATCTTTGTAATAGTTTTATTGCTATTACTGAGCAGACACTAAAATGGTTGAGATTATTCTATTCATGAATCCCTATAATTGTGATTGCGTGGCTTTGCAAGAGCATGGACCAATGGGCAGAATAGTTGCCATCTGATACCTGAGTCTGCAGTGACTGCACTAATTGTGTTGCTATTTGAAGACAAGGGTTACATTGTCAAAGGTGAATGGTAGGACAAAGGATCCAGAGATGCCTGATGGAAAGAAGGTAGAAATTAAGTCAAAGAACAAAAGTGTGTTCAGAACATGTGTCAGGTTGTAAACATAATTGAGACCCAAGGTGAATACAGGAGATTCAGAAGGAGGTGACAATGTTAGTACAAAAAGCATAGTGTTACGAAAAGAAACTGTCGGCTCACAAAGGATATCCCAAAGTTTTCTATAAACAAATCAAAAATGGAAATGGATGGTAAAAAGAGTCGTGCTGATTAGGGACCAAAGCAGGGATTTACACTGAGAGGGTAAGAGAGATGTTAAACAAATACTTTGCTGGCTATCGTGTTTGGAGAGAGATGCTGCCGAGGCCAAAGTGACAGAGGAGGAGACTCAGTTAAGAGAAGTGGTTAAAATTGATAAGGAGTATGTATTGAACAAACTATCAATACTTTTGTTTTAACTCACCAGTGGGACGTGGTGTCGCTGACTGGCCAGCATTTATTGCCGTCCTTAGTGGCCCTTAGATGAGTTGAAGTTGATGTGTTAATGGGACGAGATAAAATGCATCCAAGGACATTGAAGGAAGTGAGAGTGAAAACTGCAGAGGTACTGATATTTACTTTTCAATCTTCCCTGGATTTGGGAGTGCTGTTGGAGGCTTATCAGATTGAGTGGATTGGTTGGCGAGACAGTTAGAAGCAATGAGGAATTTGCAACAGCAACAGTATGTGATGGATAGCAGTAATAGGAAGGGGGGAAAGTCACAGATACAGTAACATAGATGGGTTAACTCCAGGAAAGATAAGAGAGGTAGGCAGCTAAGCAGGAGTCTCTTGTGGATATACCCATTTCAAACAGGTATGCTGTTTTTGAAAATGTAGAGGGCGATGGATTCTCAGGGGAACGTAGCATGAACAGCCAAGTTTCTGGTATTGAGACTGGCTCTAATGGAATGAGGGGTACGTCGGCTTCCAAGAGATCAATTGTGTTAGTGGATTCT
>NC_057715.1:102285507-102322918 GCF_004010195.1 Chiloscyllium plagiosum | reverse complement strand
CAGGGAACTATAGACCGGTGAGCCTGACCTCAGTGGTGGGCAATTTGTTGGAGAGAATCCTGAGGGACAGGATGTACATGTATTTGGAAAGGCAAGAACTGATTAGGGATAGTCAACATGGCTTTGTGCGTGGGAAATCGTGTCTCACAAACTTGATTGAGTTTTTTGATGAAGTAACAAAGAGGATTGATGAGGGCAGAGCTGTAGATGTGATCTATATGGACTTCAGTAAGGCGTTCGACAGGTTCCCCATGGGAGACTGACTAGCAAGGTTAGATCTCACGTACTACAGGGAGAACTTGCCATTTGGATACAGAACTGATTCAAAGGTAGAAGACAGAGGGTGGTAGTGGAGGGTTGTTTTTCAGACTGGAGGCCTGTGACCAGTGGAGTGCCACAAGGATAAGAGCTGGGTCCTCTACTTTTTGTCATTTACATAAATGATTTGGATGCGAGCATAAGAGGTACAGTTAGTAAGTTTGCAGATGACACCAAAATTGGAGGTGTAGTGGACAGAGAAAAGGGTTACCTCAAATTTCAACAGGATCTTGACCAGATGGGCCAATGGGCTGAGAAGTGGTAGGTGGAGGTTAGTTCAGATAAATGCAAGGTGCTGCATTTTGGGAAAGCAAATCTTAGCAGGACTTATACACTTAATAGTAAGGTCCTAGGGAGTGTTGCTGAACAAAGAGACCTTGGAGTGCAGGTTCATTGCTCCTTGAAAGTGGAGTGGCAGGTAGATAGAATAGTGAAGAAGGCGTTTGGTATTCTTTCCTTTATTGGTCAGAGTATTGAGTACAGGAGTTGGGAGGTCATGTTGCAGCTGTACAGGACATTGGTTAGGCCACTGTTGGAATATTGTGTGAATTCTGGTTTCCTTCCTTTCGGAAAGATGTTCTGAAACTTGTAAGGCTTCTGAAAAGATTTACAAGGATGTTGCCAGGGTTGGAGGATTTGAGCTCTACGGAGAGGCTGAATATACTGGGGCTGTTTTCCCTGGAGCATCAGAGGTTGAGGGATGACTTTAGAGAGGTTTACAAAATTATGAGGGGCATGGATAGGGTAAATAGCCAAAGTCTTTTCCCTGGGATCAGGGAGTCCAGAACTAGAGGGCATAGGCTTAGGGTGAGAGGGAAAAGATATAAAAGATATAAACTTTTTCACACAGAGGGTGGTATGTGTATGGAATGAGCTGTCAGAGGAAGTGGTGGAGACTGGTACAATTGCAACAATTAAGAGGCATTTGGATGGGTATATGAATAGGAAGCGTTTGGAGGGATATGGGCCAGGTGCTGGCAGGCGGGACTAGATTGGGTTGAGGTATCTGGTCGGCAGGGACGGGTTGCTGTACATCTCTATGACTCTGTGACTCTATGATTGGACACTTACAAATATTGCACCCTCGTTCAAAAACCTATTGCAAAGCATTGCAAATGAGTCATCTTAAATCCAGTGGTGGGGGAACCTCCAGAGACACTTATGCAGCATAATGTCATTAATAGTAATATGGAAAAATGCGAATTGATTCAAACGTCAACTTGTTAAAGAAAAATCTTGGCTGAATAACTTGGAGATTTCTGATGAGCTACAGATACAGCTGGTGAGGAGAACATTGTTGTTATGGTGAACCTGGACTCACAAAAAAGTGCTTCATACCGAATCATGCAACACATACTTGTGAGGAAAGCTATATTTAATGGACTAAAACAAACAGTAGCAATGAAGATAAAAACATGGCTGTTGGATAGGAAACAGAAATGGATTTTACTTAATAGAATTTTCTGGGGGCGCTGGAGGAAGGTTTTGAAAGGAGTGTCCCATGTGTTGGTATGAGGATCCTTGATTTTCGGTATATAATTATTTGGATCTTGGTATGCAGAAATAATCTCAAAATTTTCAGGTGACACAACATTTGGAAGAATTGTAAACTGAGGAGGACAATATAGAAGTTCAAACGAACATTAACACTTTAGTGTAGTGTGCAGATAGTTGGCAGTTGGAGCTCAGCACAGACAAGTGTGGTGTGATGTACTTTGGTATTAAGAACATAGAGAGAGATAGTATAACTTAAAGGCTACTATTTTAAAGGTTCTGCAGGAGCAGAGATACCTCAATGCATCTCTACATAAGTTATTAAAGGCAGCAGGATGGATACATAGAGCTGTTAATAATTTGTAGAATATTCTGAGCTTCATAAATAAGCGTGGAGTACAAATGCAGAAGATTATGATGAACTGATACAAACTGATGCTCCAGGGAAAACAGCCCCAGTCTATTCAGCCTCTCCGTAGAGCTCAAATCCTCCAACCCTGGCAACATCCTTGTAAATCTTTTCTGAACCCTTACAAGTTTCAGAACATCTTTCCGATAGGAAGGAAACCAGAATTCACACAATATTCCAACACTGGTTTGACATCAACTGGAATAGTGTCTGTGTTCTATGCACCACACTCTTAAAAGGGAATCCTCACTACGTTGACAAAATGTTATCATCATCCGAGGAAATCCTCTTGTCGCGTTTCTACAAATTTGTGTCACAGACTGGAAGCAGCAAAAGAGTCTCCCCCTGTGCCTGTTAAATTGTTCAGAGGAAACACATTGCTCTGTGACTTGTTAAATAACATCTGGAAAACTTACGGTCTTTTTCTTCCTTGTACACGTGGGTTTCTTGCAGCATGTGTAGTAATTGAGGGCAGCATATTCCATCAATGCCGCAAAGACAAATAAAAAGCACACCGTGACGAATAAATCCATAGCAGTGACATAGGAAACCTTTGGTAGTGATTTTCTTGCTATGCTGCTGAGCGTTGTCATGGTTAGCACTGTTGTAATCCCTGTTTTGTAAAGAAAGAAATGCCAATGTAAATTAACACGTGAAGAACACTCCCAATCCATTATATAAATACCCTGTTATAATTTTATTAATTTATTATTCACACAGTTAGCTGCAGCCGTCTAATGTGAAGCCCTGAAGAAGCTGGCAAAGACAACATCGGTGCAGAGTTAAATGCAATGACAAATTGGCCTTGGTGAACACGTGTAGATATAATCCCATCATATTAACTTCAATTGAGTTGTAACTGGGGACTCCAGGACTTCACTCGTGCTCAAGGCTACTTTCCTAGTGTCACAAATAAGAAGTCAAAGTGAGTCACTAAAAAAAACATCATAACCATATAAATGTTTAGAAGTGGAAAATGGTCCATTTCTGCTACCATCCAGCTGTTCTGATGCCTTATCTGCTCATTGGGAAATTACATACACAGAGTGAAAGATCATGGACAGCCTGCATGCAATTTTCCAGTATAACCCCGGTTAAAGTGCTAATGGGCAAGCTCACGGGAATGTGACAGTGACAATTTAACCTTAAAGTCGGCAATTGTGTTGGGATTCCAACTGTGAAACCCAATGCATGTATAAACTATTTAGCAGATCTTGTACGTCATGGGCGTAAAATGGTTTGCATTTTTTAATAGTCATTCATGGGTAATAGGCCATGCATTGTCTGTTTATTGTCTGGGAAAAAGTGAGGACTGCAGATGCTGGAGATCAAAGTCAAGAGTGTGGTGCCAGAAAAGCATAGCAGGAAATTTGTTGATGAAGGACTTATGACTGAAACGTCGATTCTCCTGCTCCTCAGATGCTGCCTGGCCTGTTGTGCTTTTCCAGCACCACACTCTCAACTCTGTTCATTATCTGAACCTGGCTGCCCTTGCGGAAAGTGGTGGTGAGCTGCCTTCTTAAACCACTGCAGTCCACTTGTTGTAGGTACATCCATCAGGGAGATGGTATGAGGAGTTTGACCCAGTGACAGTGAACGAAAAGAAATATATTTACAAGTTAGGATGCTGAGTGGCTTGGTGGGGAACTTGCAGGTGTTCCCATGGGTCAATTGCTCTAGTTCTTCGTGACTGTCATGGTCGTAGGTTTGGAAGATGCTGTCTAAGTAGCCTTGGCAAATTTTGCAAATACATTGAATGTTGTTAAACAAGCACAATATCACATTACCAGCAAACTTCCATGAGAAGTTAGGCAAATAACAATATTTTTTTCTTAGTTATTCATTTGTGGGATGTGATGGCCAGTATTTATTGCTTGTCCCTAGTTGCCCTTGAGAAGATGTGGTGAGCAGCCTTTTTGAACTGCTGCAGTTCATGTGCTGTGGGTTGACCCACAATGCCTCTAGGGAGGGAACTCCAATGATCCATTTTCAAGATTTTTAATATTGGAACATAGTTTCCTTCCTAAACTGCCATAGAATCTTGAAAAATACCGAAATGGGCAAACAGGGCAACATAAATGAGAAGGCAGGTATACCTCACTATTTCACTGATGTATCAGTTCAAAACATCAACTTTTTCCCAGTGCAGCATTCTAATTCACTATGTTCTATCACATAATTTTATTAACCAAACCAACCAATAAAACTGTACAGATGTTATACCAACAAATTAATTTTCAGCAGTCAAAATATAGCTAGTACTCGTGCACATCAGTCTTGCCTTTTTTGGTCATTTCCTCTGGGCATTATGGCAAGTTTGTTTGAGCATCACTACTAATTACTGTAAGCATTACAGTCCATTTCTGTGGACATTACAGTCGGTTAATGTGATCATTACAGTCCATTATTGTGGACATTAGAGTCTATTACTGTGAGCATCACAGTCCATTACTGCAGACATTAGAGTCTATTACTGTTGGCATTATGGGGAAGCAGCACCATAATGGCTGGACTGTTAATTCAGAGACCCAGGTAATGTTCTGGGGATCCAGGTTTGAATTCTGTCATGGCAGACAGTGAAATTGGAATTCAATACAAAAAATATCTGGAATTAAAAGTTTAGCAATGACTGCAAATCTACAGTTGATTGTTGGAAAAATCCATCTGGTTCATTAATGCCCTTTAGGGAAGGAAATTACCATCCTTACCTGGTCTGGCCTACATGTGATTGCAGGCCCACAGCAATGTGGTTGACTCTTAACTGCACCGTGGGATGGTTATAAATGCTGGCCGAGCTGGTGACACCCTCATCTCATGAATGAATTTGAAACAAAGAATTTTTTTTTTTAAATTTACCATCAATTAGGATGGGTATTACAGTCTATTACTGTGGGCATTATCCAACCATGTCACTTTCCCTCAGCACAAATGTGAATGGTTGCTCAAACAGCAGGATGTGTTTCTGAATACACCAGCTCAGAAATGTGATCGAAACATCAATTGGATTTAATAGTTAGGATTGTTCACAAGGAATGAAATAAAGACTATTTACTGTTGATTCACAGAGCATAAATTGTAGCTGTGAGCAACCATGGGTGAAGCTGAACTGGTTTGTACTGGAATTTAATCAGAGGAGTATGATTAGAACAGATAACAACCACAGATTGTGTGTTACAGCAATTCTTATTGCTTTCCATTACAGTTAATATTTGTATCAGACAAGAGCCTGTGTCCATTTATTTACTCCTCACATGGATAACAACAGCTCAGAGCATATTACATCAAGCTGGTTTCTGAGCAGGACTGGAACCAAACAGGAAAATACAGCTGGTGATTGTTAAACAAAACCAAAGTTGAGGAAAAGTGTTTCGGGAATCATTTGCGAGCTAGGGAACCCAAGAGGCAGGATTTTGTGACTGTTCACTGGGGGGTTGGGGGTGGTAGTGTTTATCAATTGTGGAATGGGGAGAGGAGACACATAGGAAGTTGGTGCCACAAGAATGGAGATAAATGGGAGGTTATGAATTAGTACTCTCGGCACAGTGTGTGGTGACAGACATGTTCAGGGGTGACTAAACACCCAGGCCTGCATCAGCGAGAAAGCAGCCAGATCGAGCTCCAATCAACCACTTCAGAGCAGACTGACCTATCTCTCATTGTATCATGAGCCTCAACACTGCATCTGCCTCACCGGAAGCTTCTGGCAAATCCCAGGTTAGCAGCCTCCTGGGAGTTGGAGATCACCACTCGGGGCGTGGCTGCACAGTCACCAATGGTGGCGATGGTGAGAGTGCGGGTTTAGAGACAGCAGGAGATAGGATTCGCAAGGTCCTAAGCATGGTCACAAAGCTGGCTTTCAGTGGTGTCACCTCTGCCCGATTCCGTCTGTGCCCCCAACCCCCAACGCATTCAGATAAATGGAGGATCGCACCACCTTCCCCCACCCACATGATTTGCTCACCAGGCAGGTAATCCTTTATCTTGCCCACCAGGAAGGTGAGTAATCAGGCCTGTGGTGGGGTTGAGGTCTTTAATTGACCACTTGGCGGTGGGTTGGGAAGGTCACCCAGGGGACTTTTGCCCAGAACCTGATTGATGAGGTGATGAGAACAGGTAGAGCCATACAATCCTTTGTCCTTATCACCACCTGCCCTACCTTCCCTTCGATGGAGGAACTCTGGAGCATTGGAGACTGAGGGGTGACCTTATAGAGGTTTGCAAAATTATGAGGGGCATGGATAGGGAAAATATGCAAAGTCTTTTCCCTAGGCTCGGGGAGTCCAGAACTAGGGGGCATAGGTTTAGAGTGAGAGGGGAAAGATATAAAAGAGACCCAAGGGGCAACCTTTTCATGCAGAGGGTGGTATGTGTATGGGATGAGCTGCCAGAGGAAGTGGTGGAGGCTGGTACATTTGCAACATTTAAGAGGCATTTGGATGGGTATATGAATAGGAAGGGTTTGGAGTGATATGGGCCAGGTGCTGGCAAGTGGGACTAGATTGGGTTGGGATATCTGGTCGGCATGGACGGATTGGACCAAAGGGTCTGTTTCCATGCTGTACATCTCTATGATTCTATGACTCTAAGCACAGACAGAACAGAAAAGGCCCTTCGGCCTGTCAGGCCCGTATCACCGAAGGTAACTGCCAAACTACTGCCAACACTAGTCCCACTTCCCTGCACTAGTACCATATCCTCGAATGTTACGACAAGCATGTTATGAAGGATTTCAGCATGGAAGTCTGCAGGATGTAGGCCAGGCCAGCATTTATTGCCCTTCGCTAACTACCCTTGAGAAGGTAGTGTTGAGCGTCTTGAACGGCGACCCATTTTGTGTAGGGGCACCCCAGGGCTGGAAGGGAGGCATTTCCGGAATTTTAATCCAGTGACACTGAGGGAACAGAGATGTCTTCAGAAGTCCTTTTGATGGCGTGCAGCTATAAAGGGAACCTGGAGATGATGATGATGTTCCCATGGATCTGCTGCTCTTGTCCTTTCAGCTGGTAGAGCTGGTGGGTGTGTAAGGTGCTGTTGCAGGAGTCTTTGTGACTTGCTGCAGTGCATCATGTTGATGGTGGATACACCGTTGTGCATTGGGGGTGGAGCTAGTGAATATTGCAGGAGTGAGAGAGAATAACTTTCAAACAGTTGCTTTGCCCTGGATGGTGTAAAGCTTCTTGAATATTGTTGGAGCTGCATCCATTCAGACATGTGAGGAGCATTTTATCACATTCCCGACTTGTGCCTTATGGTTAGAGCACAGGAGTTGAGGAATCAACTGGTGAGTTACTCACCAGAGAATTCTCAGCCTCTGACCTGTTCTTGTTACATAGCTAGTGCAGTTCAGTTTCTTTTCTTAAAGGAAATGTAGGATTAGGTGTAGCCCATTCAGCCCACGAAGCCTGCTGTACCATTCATTATGATCATGGCTGACCAATATCCTGGTCCTGCCTTCCCTCCAACATCCTTTGATCCCTTTAAAACCAAGTGCTTTAGGGCAGCACGGTGGCTCAGTGGTTAGCACTGCTGCCTCACAGCACCAGGTTCAATTCTACTACTGGGCAACTGTCTGTGTGGAGTTTGTATATTCCCCTCATGTCTATGTGGGTTTCCTCCTGCAATCCAAAGATGTGCAGGTTAGGTGGATTAGCCATGGGAAACACAGGGTTACAGGGATGGTGTGGGTCTGGATGGGATGCCCTTCAGAGGAGTGGTGTGGATTTGATGGGCTGAATGGTCTGCTTCCATGCTGTAGGGATTATATGATTCTGAATATCCAACTCCTTCTTGAAATCATACAATGTTTTGTCCTCTACTATTTCCTGCAGTAACGAATTCCGCAGGCTCACCACTCCCAGGTAAAGACATTTCTCCACATCTGAGCCCTGTATCTTTAGCCTGTGAACCCCAGGTTCTGATCTTCCCCACCATCAGAGACATTCTTTGTGCATCTAATCTGTCCAAGCCTGTTATAATTTTATGAGCTTGTATGAGATCCCCTCCCCTCATTTTTCTGATCAATAGTAACCCGCAGGACATTGATAGTTAGGAATCTGCTGATGGTAATGCAATTAAATTGGATGATTAGATTCTTTCTCCTTAGTGATTATCATTGCCTGGGACTGATGAACATACAATTAAAAGCATGGGTAGGCCATTCATCCTTTCATACATTATACTCCATTATCTATATCTTTGCCCATCATTTAACTGATCAATATCTTTTTGTAATGTCCTTGTATTGTCTTCCAACTATCTTCCCTATCTTTGTGTTGTAGCAAATTGTGCAACCACCCTTTCAGCACTGATCTCTGTCACCCACCACTCTTTTCATCTTGCAAACCTGAAAAAGGCCCATTTATACCAATGATCAGCTCCCTGTTAGGCAGCTAGTCTTCTATCCATGCCAATAACCTATACCCGGTACCATGAGCTTTTATTTTCCACAATAACCTTTGATATGGCACCTTATGAAATGCGTTCTGAAAATCTAAGTACATTGCACCTACCAGTTTCACTTTGTCCAAAGCATGTGTCATCTCCTCAAAGAACTCCAAATGATTGGTCAAATATGGTTTCCCTTTCACGACTCCTTCACCCTACTATATTGAACCTATCCACGTGTGCTGTTAACGTCCTTCTAACATTGTATCGATGATAGATGTTCAGTGTCCTAGTTGCTGTCACTCTCACTTTTTGAATAAAGGAGTTAGATTTGCCACCTTCCAAACTCATGGGACCCTCCTTGAGTTGGGAGAGCTTTGGGATAATTAAAACCAATGCATCAACAATGTCACTTTCCCACTTCTTTTAAGATCTTAATGTAGTGTGAATGTTACATTCTATCAATCCAAGCCTTAATGTTAGTCTTGCTGCTCTGAACACAGACTATTTCAGTACCTGAGGAGTTGTGAAAGATATTGAACATTGTGCAATCATCAGTGAAAAGCTCCAGTTCTGACCTTATGACAGAGGAAAGTCATTGATGAAGCAATTGAAGGTGCTTGGTCCGAGGACATTAAATGAGGACACCTAACAATGATGTCTCAATGACTGAGAAGACTGCCCTCCCACCATCTTCCTTTGTGCCCAACATGCCTGTAACCAGTGGAAAGTTTTCCCATGATTCCCGCTGAGTCCAGTCTTGCCCGAGTTCCTTGAGTCCACGCTTGATCAAAAGCTGCTTTGATAAGGGCAGTCACCCGCAGTTGAGTTCAGTCCCTTTGTCAATGTGAAAGGAAGCAGGGAGAGGGGGACATGGGTGACATGTTTATTTATAGTGAGGAATGTGGACAAAATTTAAAAGTTAATTTATTTTTAATGAGCATAAGGAAAAAAAATCGATAGGGAAATCCCCAGTTTCTGCATGTAGAACTCAGAAGTCGAAACATCATGCTTTTATTTTCTCTCATATTTTCTCCTCAATTTCAAACTGTGATGAATGTTGATGGGACCAGGACATGGTCACTGGTAGCCCTCTAGTACTTCATCAACATATCAAAAACTGGATGATGAAGTCTATTTGGCTATGAGTCTGTTCTCAATGCCGTGACCCCACCCAACATCGGCAGTCAACAGACAGCCATCAGGAGCTCATTTCCATTGAACTACGTTTCATTTTTGATTTTCTCTAACAAGCCGAAGGTGGAGTTGTTCCACAAATGCTACATTTGGAGCCAGCAGCACATGTAGCAGTTGCCCTGACAACAGATGTAGCTTGGCAACTCATTGTAGCCTGGCAACAACTATGGGCCAACAGTTCAGTAAAAATCATGGCTGTTTCTAAAGATCTCATTATTCTGGCTTATCATAAGAAAAGATAAACGTCTCTTTAAAGAAATAATTCTCCCCACCAGCGATTACTTTATGAACTCACCAATTATGCAGGAAGCTGACAAGCCATTACAGAATCTGTGTTTTCTTAGGAAAATTGGGTGCGCACTGTAATGGGGCAGTCAATCTAATCCACTCAAGTGGTGAAGGGGAAAGGCTGCACTACTGTCAAAAGGAGATGATTCTTCCTGGTTACATGGAAACTTTTTTTTCTGCTCTGGGGTGACAGAACTGACAGCACATAAATATATGAGTAGCTAACTCCAGTCATTCCTGATGAAGGGCTTATGCCCAAAAAGCAATTCTCCTGCTCCTTTGATGCTGCTTGACCTGCTGTGCTTTTCCAGCACCACACTCTCGACTCTGATCTCCAGCATCTACAGTCCTCACTTTCTCCAGCCAAACATGTCCACTGCTACAAGTTCATTGGACCTGGGATGTGCTCCAGTTGTCATTTCCCATTGTCTTGCATTATGCCAGACTGAGATGGTGAACATAAGACTTGGAAGCAGGATTAGGTCATTCGGCACTTTGATTTTGTTTAGGGAGAGATGGAATAGAGCTGCTCTGCAGGGATTTTGATAGTGTAACTAATCTAGTCTCCACTGCCTGGATAGTCAGTAATTTCAAGATTAGTGTGGTGCTGGAAAAGCACAGCAGGTCAGGCAGCATCCGATGAGCAGGAAAATCGATGTTTCGGGCAAAAAGATCTTCATCAGTATCATCGATTTTCCTGCTCCTCTGATGCTGCCTGCCCTGCTGTGATTTTCCAGCACCACTCTAATCTAGACTCTGATCTCCAGCATCTGTAGTCCTCACTTTTGCCTAGTCAGTAATTTCAAAGCAAACAAAGGTTCTTTCTGTTTCATGTACCACACAGAAAGGCCAGAACACTGCGCAGTCCACTTCCTCACCTTACTCCATCCAGGTTTGCATGTCATCCCAACAGAGACTCAATGGGAAGAATAGTACTGCCTTTGGTTATTAATTCATTCCCTCATCCTTCTGATAATGAGGTGACCAGAACGGGACACAATATTCCAAGTGTGGTCTAACCAGGGTTTTATAGAGCTGAGTAAATCCTCCCAGCTCTTAAACTCAATCCCTTTGTTAACGAAAGCCAAAATACCATCTTAACAACCCTGGCAACTTGGGTGGCAAATTTGAGGGATCTATGTACGTGGACCCCAAGATCCCGCTGTTCCTCCACACTACCAAGAATCCTGTCTTTAACCCCATATTCAGCATTCAAATTCGACCTTCCAAAATGAATCACTTCACATTTATCCAGGTTGAACTCCATCTACCACTTCTCAGCCTAACTCTGTATCTTGTCAATGTCTTGTTGGATCCTGCAACAACCCCCGACCTTTGTGTCATCGGCAAATTTACTAACTCACCCTTCCACTTCTTCATCCACATGATTTATAAAAACTATAAAGGAAATGCATTAAAAAACTACAGAGAGCAGAGGCCCAAGAACATATCCCTGCGGGACCCCACTGGTCACCGACCTCCAGGCGGAATACTTTCCATCCATTACCACTCGCTGTTTTCTTTCGGCCAGTCAATTCTGTATCTAGACAGCCAAATTTCCCTGTGTCCCTGTATTTAAAATAAGGAGACTAAAACAGCACACAGTATCCGAGATGTGTGGTTTGTGTGTGGAATGAACTTCCTGAACAAATGGTGAATGCAGGCACAGTTATAACTGTTAAAAGACACTTAGATTAGATTAGATTCCCTACAGTGTGGAAACAGGCCCTTCGGCCAACAAGTCCACACCGACCCAGACCCATTCACCTACTCCCTACTAATGCACCTAACACTATGGGAAATTTAGCACAGCCAATTCATCCGACCCACACATCTTTGGACTGTGGGAGAAAACCAGAGCACCCGGAGGAAACCCACGCAGACAAAGGAGAACATGCTAACTCCACGCAGACAGTTGCCCAAGGCTGGAATCAAACCCAGGTCCCTGACGCTACAAGGCTGCAGTGCTACCCACTGAGCCATTGTGCCACCCCTTTAGTACATGAATAGGAAAGGTCTGGAGGATATGGGCCAGGAGCAGGCAGGTAGGACTAGGTTAGTTTGGGGTTATGTTCAGCATGGTCTGGCTGGCCAGAAGAGTCTGTTTCCATACTGGATAACTCGATGTAGTCTCATTAATGCGCTGAAGCATAACATTCTTATTTTTGTGTTCAATTCTCTCATAATAAATGATAGAATCCCATTAACCATCTTGCTCATGTGATCAAGTTGCAGGCTAACTTTTTCTGACTCAGACTACAATTCCTAAATCCCTCTGTGTCTTGGATTTCTGCAATCATTCACTATTTAAGTAATACCCTGCTCCTTCATACTGCCTTTCTAAGTGAACAACTTCACATTTTCTCACATTTAGACTCCATCTGCCAGATTTCTGCCCACACACTCAAATTACCTCAACATTTCTACAAACTGTTTATGTCTTCATCAAAATATATTTTCTTGTCGATCTTTATGTCCTCTGTAAAATTAGCTACCAGGAACACAGACCTTGGAGTGCAGGTTCATAGCTCCTTGAAAGTGGAGTCACAGATAGTTAGGTACAATTGCAACATGTAAAAGGCATTTGGATGGATATATGAATAGGAAGGGTTTGGAAGGATATGGGCTGGGTGTTGGCAGGTGGGACTAGATTGAGTTGGGATATCTGGTCAGCATGGACGGGTTGGACCAAAGGGTCTGTTTCCATTCTGTACATCTCTGATTCTATGACTATGACATCACACCCCTTATCTAATTCATTGATGTAAATGATAAAAATTGAGATCCCAGCACAGACCCTCGTTACTCTTTACTCATCATACAATGCCAATCAGAGAAGGTCCCATTTATCCATACCATCTGTTTTCTGCATGCCAGCCCATCTTCTATCTGTGGTAATGTTGCCCACACCACCATGAATAACATTGTGGCACCTGGAAATTCAAGCGTGGTTTCTTAACTGACTCCACTTTATCTACAGCACACGTTCCTCCTTCAAAGAACTCTAAAAATTTGTCAAACATTATATCTAAGAATAATAATTCAACCATTTGGACTTGAAGCATTCTGTGCCCAAATTTCAATATATATATATAAAAAAAACAATCTGGGCATTGCTGCTGGATCGGAGTGTTATTATCAAATGGGAGCAGGTGGTGTGAAGAAGATTCTGCAACCACAATTACAACTTTTGGCAAGCAATTTTAGGTTTGCCTGATAGGTTCCCGATTTGATAAAGCAATGTGAAATGTTATCAATTCCCGTGAGTCCGTAAGTAGCTCCTGGGCAGTGAACGCTATAGATGAATTTAAGGGCAAAGTGGCTTTTTCATTCAACGAGGAATTGAATTGTAAACCATTGCTCCCATAGGAATTTAATCAGAAGTTTGACAACCCATTTGTGGTATTTGTTTTCTCTTGTTAATATCTGTCAAAACTCAATCGAAAAAATATTTGAGGGAGAATTGCATTCTAAACCGTTTGGTAAGGATTCATTTTGATGATATTTGGACTGTGTGATCCATGTCCACTTCTCATAGCTTCAGTGCTCCTCAGAATATTAGATAAACTGCCTAAGGTTTGTTATGATTGAGATGTGAGGAGCACACTCTCTCTCTCCATTCCCACTACTCCATGAGTCACATTATAAATGTAATTGTTTTATTCAGCTGCTGTTATGGCCACCATAGGCTTTCTCTATATTGTACTTAGAATAAAAAGTCCATTGACCAGATTTCTTCAATAAACACAATTATTGGTTTATGATAAAATAATATTATACAATAAAGATTCATTATAAGTTAACACATGTAGTTTGTAAAATGAAACTATAAATGTTTAGTCATCGAAGTAAAGCCATCATATTCCTAGAAGAGTGTAGAGTTGCTCTCTCATCAGAGAGAGAAGCCTGCTGGTGGTTTAAGCTAAGGGTCACTACACCTCAGGTGAGGTGAGAGTACTTCATGGTGACCTCAGCTGGTGTGGGAATTGAATCCACACTGCTGGCCCTGTTCTGCATTGCAAATCAGCCTTCCAATCAACTGGACTTCCAAATTAATCCATGGATCAGGGAAAGGGTAGAAAATGGACTTCTCCCTGCAGAGATTCACTTTGGAAAATAAAGAAAACACTTTGGCCAATAATAGTTAGATCTTCAAAGAAACAAAAGGATATGGTGTGGAATGTTCATATGCTGCTAATGTGGCATTCTGGGACATCTCAATCGGTGACTAGACATGGCAGTTTTCTTCGAGGGGCTTAGCAGATGCAACGTGCTCAGGAAACATAACATAGATAAGTCTTGTAACTGCTCTTTAACAGGACAATCGAGGTTCATACTAGATTTACAACAAGGGTGCTTTAGAAATAGGAGCAATAACCTGAGAATCAGCAGGTTCTCCCAACTTGAAACCAAAACTTCCAACCACCTGCAAAGCTGAAATAGAAAAGCTATAAAATCCAGAAAGGTGACCTTTTTGATCAAGTTTTAAGGTCACCCTGTCCATTAATTCCTTCTTTAACTCAGCATCCATTTTATTTAATATGGCTCTTTGAAGCACCCTGGGGCATTTTTCTATTTCAATGGAGTTTGAGAAGTACAGAAACAAAGTGCAGCACTTGCTGGAAATATGAAATAAAAGCAGAAAATGGGGAATATATTCACAGACATTATCTGAAGACAGAGGAATAGAGTCCATTGTCAATCTTTAATCAGAATTAGAAAAAGTTAGAAATGAAATACTTTTTATGCAAGTCAAATGGGGAAGATTAGTGGGATTTGACGGTAAAGGAGAAATTAAATAAAGTGTGGGTGCTGCAAATCAAACAGAGAGGTGATGGGACAAGCAAATAATTAAAACATGTGCCCAGAGGTAGCGTGAATGGCAGATTAATGAACAACTGCTCAACAAGAGATTTCAGTGGCTCAATAGAATCAGGGGGAGCTCTAAAAATCACAACCTCAAGTTACATCAATATCATCTATTGCACACAGTGTAACATTGTGTTCCAGAGGGCGTAGTATGAGTACAGCAAATGGCTGTGACCTGAGACCACTGAGTATTTGGACCACAAGGCTGTTAATGTCCGACTAATCATGGGGAGGTGATGGTCTAGTGGTATTATTACAAGATTTATTAATCCAGCAACTAATGTTCTGGGGACCCAGGTTCAAATCCCACCATGGCAGATGGTGGAACTTAAATTCAATTTTGAAAAATCTGGAATTAAAAATCTACAGATGACCACAAAACCATTATCGATTGTCGGAAAAATTGCATCTGGTTCACTAATGTCCTTCAGGGAAGGAATTCTGCTGTCGTCGCCTGGTTTGGCCTACATGTGACTCCAGATTCACAGTAGTAGGGTGGCACAGTGGCTCAGCGGTTAGCACTGCTGCCTTACAGCACCAGGGACCCAGGTTCGATTCCAGCCTTGGGTGACTGTCTGTGTGGAGTTTGTACATTCTCTCTGTGTCTGCGTGGGTTTCCTGCGGGTGCTCCACTTTCCTTCCACCATCCAAAGATGTGTAGGTTAGGTAAATTGGCTAAATAAATTGCCCATAGTATTCAGGGATGTGTAGATTAAGTGCATTAGTCAGGGGTAAATGTAGAGTAATGGGGTTTGGGTGGGATACTATTCAGAGGGTAGGTGTGGACTTGTTGAGCTGAAGGGCCTGTTTCCACACTGTAGGGATCCCATGACTCTCAACTGCCATCCGACATGGCCTGGCCAACTATTCAGTTGTACCAATTGCCACAAACTCTCTTCGAGGAAAACTAGGGACGGGCAATCAATGTGACACCCACATCCCACAAATAAATAAAAAGAAACACATTGTTAAGTTTGTTAAAATCTTTATTTAATTTCCGTATTTAAGGTCAAGAAGGAACTGGCAGTGATTATTAATTGTCCAAGCAAATATTTTGAGAAGAGAATCATAGAATCATAGAGAACTATAGCACAAAAAAAAATTCAGCAACCACCTCACCATTCAAATCCCATTTTCCAGCACTTGGCCCATAGTCTTGTATGCCTTGGTATCACAAGTTCACATCTAAATACTTAGTGAATGTTATGAGAGTTTCTGCCTCTACCACCTGTATACGCAGCAAGCTCCAGATTCTCAACACTCTCTGGATGAAAATGTTTTCCCCGAACCACCTCTAAACCTTCTGCCTTTACCTCAAATCTATGCCCCCGGTCACTAACACCCAGTCTATGCCCCTCATAATGTTACACATCCCAGACAGGTCCCCTCTCAATCTCCCCTACTCTAACAAAAACCACCCCAATTTGTCCAATCTCTCTTCAGAGCTGAAACACTGCAGCTCAGGCGACATCCTGGTAAATTTCCTCAGCACCCTCTCTAGTGCTATCACGTCTCTGCTAAACTGTAGATTCTAGAACTGCATACAATACTCTAGCTATGGTCTCACCAACATTTTATACAGTTCCAGCATAACCTCCCTTGAATTCAGTGTGTGGAATGAGAGGATTAACACTCAGGAGATAAATAAACTCTCTACACAAAAGAAATTAAAAGTGTGTCTTGATTTCAATCTCTCTAGTTTGGAGTTATGAAAAAGGGCCACTTTGCCTGTCCGATGGCCAGCTCAAGATTAGAGTGGTGCCGGAAAAGCATAGCAGGTCAGGCAGTATCTGAAAAGCAGGAAAAATTGACGCTTCGGGCAAAAGCCCTGACCTGCTGTGCTTTTCCAGCACCACGCTAATGTTGACTCTGGTTTCCAGCATCTGCAGTACCCACTTCTGCCCAGTGGCCAGCTCAATAAAAGAAGCAGGGTCCAAGATTGATATCACCACTGTTGGGGATGTGATTTCAGCTGTGAAAGTGCTCTGAGGAGAGTCCCCATTGTCCAAAACATACTCTTCCTGTGCCCCTTGAGGCCTTTCATTCACTCCAGTGGTTGCTTTGAATGAATAAGCCTCTGAGAAAGAGTAAAAATGTTGATGCCCATCTCAACTTTGTGTACCACTGGGATCTGTTACATAAGGTAATGATTTTGAAAGAGTTAATGTTGATGTTGCAGTAGGCTCCACCTGACCTGATGTTGTCCACTGATCATGGGTAGAGATGGAGCAATGTATCATGTGATCTTAACTGAGGCAGACATTTCAAGTATGGCTCCAGATGGTCTTTGTAACATAACTTGTATAATTGTTTAAACAGTCCTAGTGACATTTAGATTAGATTAGAGTACCTACAGTGTAGAAACAGGCCCTTCGGCCCAACAAGTCCACACCGACCCTCTGAAGAGCAAACCACCCAGACCCATCTCTCTCTGACCAGTGCACCTAACACTATGGACAACTTAGCATGGCCAATTCACCTGACCTACACATCTTTGGATTATGGGGGAAGCCGGAGCACCCAGAGGAAGCCCACACAGACACGGGGAGAATGTGCAAATGCCATACAGTCACCCGAGGCTGGAATCGAACCTGGGTCCCTGGCGCTGTGAGGCTGCAGTGTTAACCACTCAGCCACCGTTCCGGCCAACTTGTACCTACTGTTATAATGCAATGAACAACATCATGTTGTTAAGACAAATACCTCATCTTGTTAGGACTCAGTAAACGGTTTACTTTTTACTACTGCTGAAATGATAGGCCCTTAAACTCAGTACAAGGAGGAAGATATGACTTAATAAGTTTCTGTTTTTTTTTATAAGTTTCCTTTAACTGTTTAATCACATTTCCATTACAGGATCCCATCAGCAGAGACTCTCTAACCATGAGTTGTTTTCAAAGAGCTGAAAGGAAGATAAGAGGGCCCCTGAGGTACAGCAGTAGTGCCCTATCTCTGGGTCAGAAGGTCCAGGTTGAAGCCTCATTTATCCTGGAGGTGTGTCAAAATAGGTGAAAAGGATGGTTGGTAGCATCCCTCTATTACAACCACACATCACCAGTATTTGATACCACAACATATCATCTGCCAGCATTAATTAGGTGGCTCTATCATTGACAGCCTCTTATTTGGCTGTTTGTTATTAGGTAATTGGTAAAGTTTTCCTCTATTGTCTTTCCCTAGGGATTTTCATATTAAGTGCAGAGTCAATGCAGTCAATGGTCACATTAATCAAATAACTGCTCAACTGTGAGTCTTGGGATGGATGTTGGTAAAGTGCAGTGATTATCCGACTGTGCCTGGGTGTGCCACCATTTCCTCTTGAAATTTCAGCCTCTGCTTTAGTCAGAAAATCCTGCCTGAAATCATCTCTGCTTCAGTCTCCAGAGATGTTGACCAGCCTGCCAATTATTTCCAGCATTTTCTGTCTATAAATGTAAATTGTTCTTCATGGAATAGATTGATGCAGGAGAGTTATTAAAATGTTAAAATATACATGTATTAAATCTCTTACAACCAACCGAAACTGAAGAGACACCTGTAATTGTTCTTTAAAGTACTAGTGGGTTACACTTATATCAGTGTGAAAGGGTACTTTCAGGCAGTATTCCATCATAATCATAGCTTGTGCCTTGTAGATGGACAGGCTTTCAGGAGTTGGAAGATGTGTTATTGGTTGCAGGTTTCGAGCCTCTGATCTGCTCTCCTGACCATAACATTTGTATAGTTCGCCCAGTTCAGTTTCTAGTCAGTAGTAATGCTGAGGATATAGATGATGGAAAACTCAGTGATGCTAATGCCGTTGAATGTCAAGAGGCAATGGTTAACTTCTCTTGGGGATGGCCATTGCCTGGCACCTGTGTGGCAAATATAAATATAGAAACGTAGAAATGAAGAGCAGGAATAGGCCAGTCGGCCCTTCGAGTCTGCTTTATCTTTTACTATGATCGTGGCTGACCATCTATCTCAGTGGAGCAGGAAAATCGAAATTTCAGACAAAAGTCCTTCATCAAGAAGGCTTTCCCGATGAAGGGCTTTTGCCCGAAATGTCAATTTTCCTGCTTCTCGGATGCTGCCTGACCTGCTGTGCTTTTCTAGCACTACACTCTCGATTGTAATCTCCAGCATCTGCAGTCCTCACTTTCGCCCTCTATCTTATACTCCTGCTTTCTCCCTATATCCCTTGATGCCTTTAATTTCTAAAATTTCATCTATCTCTTTCTTGAGTAGATTCAGAGGCTTGACCTCCACAGCTCTCTGTGGTAAAGAATTCCACAGGTTCAATATCATTTGAGTGAAGAAAATTTTTGTTCATCTGCTTCCTAAGTGGTCTACCCTGGAGGCTGAGACTATGTCTCTGAAGATAGATTCCCAAAATGGGGAAGACATCTGCTCTGAATCTAGTCTGGTCGGCCCTCTTAGAATTGCATACGGTTCAATACAATGTTTTCTCTTCCTCCTAAACGCTAGTGAGTACAGGCCCATTCAAACTAATTCTTCTGAATCGCACAGTCCTATCATCAGCAGTTCAACCCAGTCAGTCTTTGTTGCATGTCTTCTATGGCAAATATATCCTTCCTTAGGTAAGGAAACCAAAACTGAGTGCAGCACTCCAGATAATGGTCTCACCAAGGCTTTAAATCCCGACTTCTCAACTCAAATGCTTTTGTGACGAAGGGCAAGTTCCCATCTGCTTTCTTAATTGCTTGGTGCACCTGCCTGTCTGCTTTTATTGACTGGTGCACAAGGACACCCAGATCCCTTTACACACTCACATTTCCCGATATTTCATAGTTTAAATAATAGTCTGCCTTCCTGGTTTTCACACCAAAGTATACAGCTTTACACTTAGTTGCATTTTACTGCATCGGCTAGGTGTTCACCCACTCACGCAATTCGTCCAAATCACCATGGGGCCCACTTGCATGCTCCTGACATCTCACAATCCCACCCAGTTTTGTCTTGCCATCTACTCGGAAATGGTGCTTTTGATTCCCTTGTGCAAGTCACTTGTATCTATACTGCAAAGAAAGCTCTCAGTCTGAGTGTGAAGAGCCAGCAAGTCAGTCAAAAGTATACAGGACAAATAGGAGACTAAACTGTAATGAATACAGGCCCAGTGAAACCAATCCCTCTGTATGACATAGTTTTGCCAATACCCATTTGGCACCAGTGAGTCTTCACTGCATGTCCTCTATGGCAAATATATCCTTTCTGAGGTAAGGAGACCAAAACTACATGCAGTACTTCAGGTATGGTCTCACCAAAGCCGGATATAACTGTAATAAGACATCCTGACCTCTCAACTCAAATGCTTTTGCAATGATGGGAAAGTTACCATCTGCCTTTCAGTGCTGTCAGCCAACCACCCTCGAAAGGAAACCCAAGCAAAGAATTTCAACTAATCTGACAGACTAAGAATCCTGAACCAGAAAGTCCAACTATCAACTTTCCACTTTCTACTTTACATGAGCAACTCAGAGACTGAACTAAAAGAACTGCGGGTGCTGTAAATCAGAAACAGAAACAGAAATTGCTGGAAAAGCTCAGCAGGTCTGACAGCATCTGAACAGTTCTGATGAAGGGTCACTTGACCTGAAGCATTAATGCTGATTTCTCTCCACAGATGTGGCCAGACCTGCTGAGCTTTTCCAGCAATTTCTGTTTCTGCTTCAGAGACTGAAAGCATTCATCTTTTCATTTTCGTCTTCTTTTGAAACTCACTTCTCATTTCTGAACCGTGCATTATGTTACTAATGTTTCTCCTGTTTAACTAATAAGCTTACAGTTTTGTCAACTCAAGAAAGCCTAACTAAACAGGGTTCTTTCAAAAGATGAGTTAATTTAGTCAGGGAGAAAGGTATCCTCAAGGAAGGGATCATCTTTAAATATTCCCTACAATGTGGAAACAGGCCCTTCTGCCCAACAAGTCCACACCAACCCTCCAAAGAGCAACCCACCCAGACCCATTCCCCTACACCTAACACTACAAGCAATTTAGCATGGCCAATTCACCTAACCTGCACATGTTTGGACTATGGTAGGAAACTGGACCACCCAGAGGAAGTCCTTGCAGACACGGGGAGAATGTGCAAACTCCACACAGTCAGTCGCCTGTGGCGGGAATTGGGTTCTTTCAAAAGATGAGTTAATTTAGTCAGGGAGAAAGGTATCCTCAAGGAAGGGATCATCTTTAAATATTCTCTACAATGTGGAAACAGGCCCTTCTGCCCAACAAGTCCACACCAACCCTCCAAAGAGCAATCCACCCAGACCCATTCCCCTACACCTAACACTACAAGCAATTTAGCATGGCCAATTCACCTAACCTGCACATGTTTGGACTATGGGAGGAAACCGGACCACCCAGAGGAAGTCCTTGCAGACACGGGGAGAATGTGCAAATTCCACACCCACACTTGCATGAGGCGGGAATTGAACCCAGGTCTCTGGCACTGTGAGGCAGCAGTGCTAACCACTGTGCCACCGTGCTACCCATGACAATTAACTGAGCAGGTGGGTGAATGAAGGGAGAGAACCAGTTCATTGTTCCTCAGCCAGGCTCTTAACAAGTTGGAGGATCCTATCTGGACTGGTAACATCTTAGCGAAACCTCATTTGGCATCTGATCGTAACACTGTCTTTGCATTCCTCCATCATAACGTCTGGTATACCAATTGAACACAATAATAAAAGGTCGAAAGATTTGTCCCTAAATCTGAATGTATATGTTGATTTAAAATCAAATGATCTCTGCAAGTATTATGCCTGCAAGGTAAAGATAGTGCATTCTGTCCAAAATAAATTCGGACAGCTATGGTTGGAAAGCTGCCATACACTGATGTAAAAATAGAATGTGTGTGAAATATGTTTTGCCAGCATCTTAGCTGATGGACTTACCGACATATCCAATGCATTTCTTCTGCAAATTTCCAAAATTCACACTTTCCCCAATTTCACCTCTAGTGCTTCTTAATTCTTTGGAATGAAGTGCCAACCAAGCTCGCATGTGGGCATAGAGCAATTCATGGGGCAGACCATACCAGAACTGATAATATGTATGAGCCAGACTTATAATCTGACATTAAGGGTCTATTCAACTTACTTAAAACTGTGCTTGGATGGAGTCCCTGACAGAAGGGCACATTGGCAGAGGGCCGGAACTAGAAAGTCATCCCTTCAAACCCCATCTGGACTGGGAACAAATGCATGTCAGTGCCTGTGTACCAGCGGTACAGGATGATGATGAGTGAATGATCCCTTGCATTCTACAAGGAGAAATCATGTTAGTGTATCGCAGCCAGCTCACCCTTTCACAACAGGGCCATCTCTCACCTCAATCCTGCTGCTGCACAGGCACCTCATAAAGCCTTAGATGCTGCCAGCCTCAGCATCAAATGCAGGATGAGCAGTCCAGGGCTCACACCCAACCTCTCCTCTCAAACTATGAACCATCCCTGAACACTTCACTTCCTCCTCACTCACTATGGACAGCTCTGCCTGCTGTGTGGCTAATCATGTATCCATTAGCATAACACTCAACCCTTCCATAATTTGTAGTTTGGAAACATCTGGCAATGGTGGGGGGCTAGTAGACATGGCCCTTGATGCAATGGCTCTACTGGAATGGCCCAAGAATCAGTAAAGCAATGTTGTGCGCTGCTTTTCTTGAGTGTGAGCAAAAACAGATTCATTGGTCTCCATAAGATTTTTTGTTTCTTCACCAACTGTTTCTTTCTCTTCTACAGGGACTAGTGGAACCCAGGATCCAGCCTAATGCAAGAGGCCCTCTGAAGAGGAGGTGTACAGGATGCCCCAGTGGGCTATTACAAATACTCACTGACTTCATCATCCTATCAATGAATAAAGAATGTCAATATGCTCTGAATATTAAATAGTGCAATGGCATATGTTTGCACTGATTCGTTCAGTATACCTGAGGAATACTTATATAATGTAGAAGGTAGGGGATTCCCAGTTTTTTTCCCTTCTCTGGTCACAGTGGCTTCTGACAATTCACTGGCTTAAAAGGTTCAATTGACCATCAGCTAAATAAAGATTCAAATCTGAGTCTCTGAATTGACAAACAAAAAGCTAACATCTTAGCTAGGTTTAACATCTATGCCAATCCTCTGCATCCCATGCAGGTATGCAATCTTTTGCTATTCTGCAATTGTAGTTGAAAATTAGCGACTTCTCTCATTTGGTTTCTGGCTCCTGCCAGACGATAATGTCACTCTTGGGGATGGATCTGTGGACAAGTATTTGCTTAAGCATTTTGCAAGATAAAGAGTTCTCGTTCCCAGCAGAGGACCAGCCCCTCAGAGAAGATGGAGAAAGTGTACATGCTGAGAGGCAGAGCCGTGAGTGAGGGGGTTGGACAGGGGTGACATGCAGGATGGGGAATATCATAGGAGGGGGAGTAAGGGAAGGAGAACTGGCAATACCTGGGCCAGAATCATTCAGTGAACTGGGGAAAAGTAGTTGAGGATGCTTCTGTGCCATAGAAATACATTTTAAATCAAGTGAACAATCAAATATATCATCATAGAGTCCAAAAAACATTTTTTTCACCTTTTCAGACAAAGAGATGTCAGTGGTTCCTATGATTGAAAACAATCAAATAATTTGTCTTTTACTGTTGAGATGTTGGAATGATTACATTTTGTGCTCCATTCCTTTTGATTTCTTCACCTTGACTCACTGACAGATTGTGAGGCTAAAACCTTTGATTGATGCTGAAGATGTACAAAAATAAGAACTAAGAGGGGAGGTAGACCACTCAGTCGCTCGAGCCTGCTTGGAGGATCTGTTTTAACTTCAAATTCCACATCCCTCCATCTATTTCCAATAAAATTAAAATCCTGTTTGGCAAGAGAATCAATCCATCTTGACTTTAAGAATAACAAGGCCCTGGGGAAGAACTTAAAAAAAGAAAGTGGCAAAAATGTATAAATAAATTGGCTTCCTAAGTATTTGTATTTCAATAATTTGATATATGACTTATTCCCTATACTTTAATGAAGCCCATTTAATGTCGAGGCTTTCAACTACATGCATGACACAAGTCAGGCTTGTGAGAGAATAAGATGATGGCATAATGGTAATGTATATAATGCAATAGTAACAGACTATATATTCTTGAAGGTAAAAACATATTCTTGAAGTCTACGTTCAAATCCCATCATGGCAGCTGATGCGGACTAAATCCAGTTAAAAAATTAAATTCATCGTCATTGTCAACAACCACTCACTACTGAATCTGATTGTCCACCAAGAAAATTCTGTGTTATTGGTCAATGGGCCCTTATGTAGCTGATCAAGCAGAACCTAG
This sequence comes from Chiloscyllium plagiosum, assembly GCF_004010195.1. Lineage (NCBI taxonomy): Eukaryota > Metazoa > Chordata > Chondrichthyes > Orectolobiformes > Hemiscylliidae > Chiloscyllium > Chiloscyllium plagiosum. The sequence continues at coordinate 102,298,628 of NC_057715.1, read as the reverse complement.
AGCCATATTTCTGACCACAAATTGGCAGGTGTTTCCAGGATGAGGAATTGGGCATCTCAAGGCCCAGGACCAAAAATCCCAATTCTAAAGCTAAAGCATCAGTAACGGTAACCATGAAACTATCATTGATACGAATGAGTGTCAACTCCCCCCCGTTCACTAATGTCCTTGAGGAAAACACCTACACTCCTTACCTGACTGACCCATGTGTAAGTCCTGATCTATAGAAATAAAGCCATAAGAAATAGGCCACTTGGCCCCTTGGGCCTGCTCCACCACTCACTGGGCTGATCTGACATTACTCGTGTCAATTTTCCTACCCCGTCCCCCGGTGTCCTTGTCAATACATCACTGATGGCTAACATGCAAGTTCCTTGGAAAGTTAATGGAAGTAGATTTGAGGACAGCAGCAATGAAGTCTTGCTTCAGTTATATAGGAGCTTTGTTAGACAGCACCTGGAGTAGTTCTGGTCTCCATATCTCAGGAAGTGTATTATTGCCAAAGGGCAGGTGATAGTGAAGGGTGTGATATTTTAAAAGTGGTAGAATGGGTATCAACCCAACAAAATGCAATGTTTTGCATTAGGCTGCATGAGTGTCTCCCATCCAGTTAAGTGGAAAGTATTCTCTCACAAGTCTCACTTGGGTCATGCATGTGGATGAAAGCCTCGACATTAAATGGGCCTCATTAAAGTAAAGGGAATAAGTCATACATCAAATTACTGAAACACAAACGTTTAGGAAGCCAATTTATTAATACAATTTTGCCACTTTCTTTTTTTAAGTTCTTCCCCAGGGCCTTCTCCAGCAGCTACCTTCCCCACACCACCCCACCTCCTTCTGACAGGAATCAACACTCAGAAAGTAAGTTAGAGGGCAGTTTGTGTCTCTCGTTTGGAAGGAACAGTCTGAAATTTTGACCGGTATTTGGCAAAATCCATGATTGTGCATTGTGGTCTCACCATAGGGAGAAAACCGCTGCTGTACTGAGTGAAATATAAATACACTTTGATTTACAAAATAATCTCCATCTTTGCTTTTTATAAGTTAGAGCGTTCCTTGTAAAATTGAACGGCACTGTGCAACAAATAGATCATCACTCCATTGCTGAAAAGGATGGCGCTGGAAAAGCACAGCAGGTCAGACAGCAGCCGAGGAGCAGGAAAGTTGACATTTCAGACATAAGCCCTTTATCACTCCGTTACGTCAACTCTGCATTTACCATGTTGATCAATGTTCTTATCCCACATGAAGATGTAAAAGATAAGTCAGCTGAATACTCACCTTTTAAATACCTTACACAATACATGGAGGCAGTGGTGACTTCAGCAGTCGGCCACGAGGTGGTGGAGTGGTGTGCCTGGGCAGGACACCAGTGGTCAGCGGCATTGTGGAAGTGGCTGGGGACCCAGTGCAGTACCAGAGTAGGACACTAGCAGCCTGTGGTGAGGCAGCTGGTGAGCTCAGATGGTAACCAGCAGCGAGATGGCAGTGGAGGTGCAGTGATCAAGAGATCGAACTCAGTGATGGGGAGAGATCGGGCCGTCCTGGGAAAAGCCCAGTGTCGAGCGACTGCAGGGCCAGGGCTAAAGGATTGCAATTTGGAAATGTTAACGTTATTTCTTATTTACTACTTTATATTGACAAGAAACTGAAATGTTGAACTTTTAACTTATTTCTTTATTTTTCTACTTCTTACCAAGATTGTATACGTAGGTACCTTGTTCCTAAGATAGTGTCAATGGTGACATTGGAAACCTTTCACTGTACTCCAGTATCCCTGTACATGAGTACATGTGACAATAAAAGCTAATTTTGATTCTGAATTGTTCTTAAACAATTTTCAGTGGTATTATGCCATATCTACACATCACTTCACACCACTTCATGGGTTAACCTTATTATTATCTTCAGGGAAACAAGCAACATGTTCCACATTACCCTCAAATCATTGCTTAAAGGTTTTTCACACAAACATTTCACAGATTGAAGTTCAATAAAACTTCAGGTAATGACTTAAAAGAATCAAGAAAAAGTACCCCACAGCAAACAAGGTGAAAATTAACTGAAAGCTCCATTTATTCCACTATCAAACAAAAACCTTACACCATTATGAAAGAGGTTGGGGTCAGAGTGTTTATACCTTAGGACCATGAGACATTGAAGCAGAATCAGGCATTTCGACCCACTGAGTCTGCTTCAATATTTAATCATAGCTGAGATGTTTCTCAACCCCATTCTCTCCACAGCCTTGATCACCTTATCAAGAACTTACCTATCTCTCCTTTAAATACACTCAATGACTTGGCCTCCACAGCCCTCTACAGCAAGGGGTTTCTCAGATTCACCACCCTCTGGCTGAAGACATTCCTTCTCATCTCAGTTCTAAAGGGTTGTCCCTTCACTCTGAGGCTGTGCCGTCAGGTCCCAGTCTCTCCTACCAATGGAAACATCTTCTCCATGTCCACTCTATATAGGCCTCTCAGTATACTTTAAGGTTCAATCAGATACACCCTCATCCTTCTAATCACCACTGAGTGCAGCCCCAGAGACCTCAACTGCTCCTCATATGACAATCCCTTCATCCCCAGGATCATTGGATCATTCTTGTAAACCTCCTCTGGACACCTCCGTTACCAACACATCCCTCCTTTGATATAGGGCACAAATCTGGTCAAAATATTCCCAATGTGGTCTGACCAGAGCCTTATCCAGCCTCAGCAGTGTATCTCCGCTCATGTATTCTAGCCCTCTTGAAATGAATGCTAACATTTGTTGTAACTACCAACCTGCATATTAACATAATCCTGAACTAGGACTCCCAAGTCCCTTTGTGTTTCTGATTTCCAAAGCCTTTTCCTGTTTAGAAATAATCTAACCTCTATTCTTCCTACCTGAGTGCACAACCTGACACTTTGCCACATTATATTCTATCTGCCAATTGCTTGCCCACTCTTCTAGCCTGTCCAAGTCCTTCTGCAGCCTCCCCACCTCTTCAACACTACATGCCCCTCCACCTATCTATTTGTCATTTGTAAACTTAGCAACCATGGCCTCATTTCCTTCATCATTTCCGCCATCTCCAAACAGACCCCACCACCAACGATATATTTCCCTCCCCTCCCCTATCAGCGTTCCGGAAAGACCACTCCCTCTGCGATTCCCTCATCAGGTCCACACCCCCACCAACCCAATCTCCATTCCCAGCACCTTCCCATGCAACCGCAAGAAATGCAAAACTTGCACCCATACCTCCCCCCTTACTTCCCTCTAGGGCCCCAAGGGATCCTTCCATATCCATCACAAATTCACCTGCACCTCCACACACATCATGCACTGCATCCGCTGCACCCGATGTGGCCTCCTCTACATTGGGGAGACAGGCTGCTACTTGCGGAACGTTTCAGAGAACACCTCTGGGACACCTGCACCAACCAACCCAACCGCCCCATGGCTGAACACTTTAACTCCCCCTCCCATTCCGCCAAGGACATGCTGGTCCTTGGCCTCCTCCTTCGTCAGACCATGGCAACATGACGCCTGGAGGAAGAGCACCTCATCTTCCACCTAGGAACCCTCCAACAACCGGCTCCTTTATTGGCACCTTCTTGACACAGAAACTCTACTATCTAGAACATCAAGTGTAGCAGATGCCTGCAAACACCCTTCAAGCTGCTCACCTTCTAGCTTGAAAATATATTGCCGTTCCTTCACTATAGCTGAACCAAAATCTTAGAAGTCTCTACCTAACAGCATTGTGGCTGCTCCTGCCCCTTAAGGACTTCAGCAGTTCAAGAAGGCAGCTCAACACTGCTTTCTCTAGGGCTTATGCCTAAAACATCGTTTCTCCTGTTCCTTTGATGCTGCCTGACCTGCTGCGCTTTTCCAGCAACACATTTTTAAGCTCTGATCTCCAGCATCTGCAGTCCTCACTTTCTCCTAACTGCTTTCTCCAGGGCAATTATGGATGGGCTATAAATGTTGGTTGAGTCAGTGAAGTCCAAATCCCAAGTATGAAGAAAATAAACCTACTTCAGTTCCCAGACATTGTTTTAGGCAGAATACCTTGTCTAAACCAGGCTTCTGGGACAAGCTCAGGCCTTCAAGTGAGATTATTTATGCAAATCACATATATGGTGATTCTCAGAATGAACTTAACAATGCTATCATTATTTTGTTTAAACCCTCTTTTTTGTGTTTTACAAAATGTATCCATTGAGAACATTCTGATGAATGAAAAAGCTTCCAGGAAGTATTTTGAATTATTACTGAGAACCAGGTAGAGTCATAGAGATGTACAACATGGAAACAGACCCTTCGGTCCAACTCGTCCATGCCGACCAGATATCCCAACCCAATGTAGTCCCAGCTGCCAGCACCCGGCAAATGTCCCTCCAAACCCTTCCTATTCATATACCCATCCCAATGCCTCTTAAATGTTGCAAGTGTACCAGCCTCCACCACTTCCTCTGGCAGCTCATTCCATACATGAACCACCCTCTGTGTGGAAAGGTTGCCCCTTAGATCTCTTTTATATCTTTCCCCTCTCACCCTAAACCTATGCCCTCTAGTTCTGGACTCCCCGACCTCAGGGAAAAGCCTTTGCCTATTAACCCTATCCATGCCCCTCATAAATTTGTAAGGTACAAGGTACACAACCCTCCACCACGATCCTCTGTCTTTGAGCCAGTTCTGTATCCGTGGTCAGTATCGCACAGGATTATGTGTGTACACCAGCAAAGCCAAAATAAACTTGACCATTAAATGTTCCAGTAGGAAGAATGAACATTATGAATGTCGTGTGGCAGGTGATCGATTTGCAATTCAGATGTTATCCTGAAGTGCGTGGTGAAAATCTGCTGCAGCCAAAACAGGTGTGCAGGTAGAAAGCAGTTACAATTTTAAGGCTTTGTTTTAGCATAAATACTCAGAGAACATTCTATATGCACTAATTTGAAGACAGCATATAGATATGTTATCAATATTTGCAGATGGACATTGTTGGGAATATTGAAATTGTGAGACTTCATTCTTGGAACATAGCCTTGTGTTTTGTGGATCAGATTTCAGAATTGGGCATGGGAATGACAGTACATGACTGTAGCTGGAAAGCTCAGAGCACTGGAAAGTCCCATGCCCAACTATCTGAGTTGAGTCAAGTGAGCCACCTTGTACTAGTGGACAAAGCCCACAACTTCTTGAGTGTGCACCAAAGGAATAAGGAAGTTAGTCGAATTCATAACGATACTGAGTTTGAAAATATCTTTAAATGTATCAGCCTCCTAATGTTTACAAAGGGGCAGGGATCAAACTAAAACTGAATTTGCCTGATATAACACGTTTATTACAAAATGTTGCAATGCAATTCCACAGGCAATTTCTTTTTTCCCAGGTAGCTAACATCAACAAAAAAAATGACACAAGATGACAGCAGGCAAAATCTATTGCATATATATCCGTCTTTCAAACAGAAGTTTTCAATATGTTAATCATTGTCAATCAAACCAGCAATTTTCCTCTCACCTTTGTGGAAAACATATTCAACTATTATTTTCTTATAAATGTGAAAGTGACAAAACAAACAATGCCAAAAGGCTAGATTATTACAAAGTTGAGTGGTAGGCCTTATAGTCAGCAATTTGATGATGCGAACTTCATCTACATAGAACCAGTGCCAGGAGCGAACTATTTTACTTCCTTCATTTATACTGTTATAAACTGTGTAATGTGTACCAGAATATTTATCATTCTTCTGAAGCATTATGCAGGAGAATTTGTAAAGCATCTGTTAACACCAACTGGTGTCAGCATGTTTTGAAAAACACCGTTCGACAGATTTTCCTCATTTGCTCAGGGGTATTGCATAATTGTATAAGTGAAATACTTTGAAAGAAAATTGAATGGAGAGAATTGTCTGACCAAAATGAGACCAGGGCAACTTCCCATCCATCGATATTAATCGATATAAAAGAGGAAAGACTGTCCCACAAACAATCTTTAACAAGAAGCAAGTAACTGAGGAAGCAAACTTTCAAAAATATCAGGACTTAAATTAATGACTAGCAAATGTCCTACAATAAATACTAATTAGTTACAAATTACTGATTAATTTTATATACCCTTCAAACTATGAGGAAAAACTTGCCTGTTTGAAATGCTTATCCTCAATTGCAGATTCTGGTGCAGTCAATTATGTTTTGATTAATTTTCAAGATTTTTACATTAATCAGATTATAGACTAGCTCTGTTCTTTTGTGCTTATCGAAAATTACCACTTTCACTGTTAACTGATTTAATCTGTAACCAACCGACATAGAAGAACTCCACATTTTGTGCTATTTTGCCTGACATAATTCATAGAATCCCTACGACGTGGAAACAGGCCCTTCAGCCCAACAAGTCCATACTGACCCTCTGAAGAGTATCACACCCAGACTCATTCCCCTACCCTATTACATTATATTTACCCTGTCTAAAGCATCTAACCTATACATCCCTGAACATTATGGGCAATTTAGCATGGACAATTCACCTAACTTGCACAACTTTGGACTACGGGAGAAAACCAGAGCACCCGGTGGAAACCCACGCAGACACAGGGAGAATGTGCAAACTCTACACAGACAGTGTCCCAAGGCTGGAATCGAACCAGGGCTCCTGGCGCAGTGAGGCAGCAGAGCTAACTACTGAGTCACCATACCACAACAATTGTGAGTACTCCACAGAATCACATTGGTCTAGAACTTGAGTCTCCAAATTGTCAGAGCGTGAATGCATAATCCAAAATGCACATTGGGATCGTGTGGAATTCCAAATGCAGTGACCATTGTGGGGACTGACACTGAGCTTTGAGCTTCTCATGGGCAATTTCCTGCTGCCTGGGACCTGCAAAAATGCATGCGTCTTCAGACAATTTCATGGAACATACTAGAATAATTACGCAAGCACTGTTGGACAGAAACATCCTAGTCTAATGTTACACAAACTGACACTGCAGTCACTCACACTGATGACAGCAAGTCCCTGTCAACTCCCCAGATATGACCCCAGCCCTCCTAACTATCCTGGACCGGTCTGACTATAGCACCCAATTACTTAGCAAACAAACTTCACCTAACGCCAATCCTAACGCGAATCCTCTCAAAGATGCCCCTCCCTGAACTGACGTGACTTACACCTTGACATAATTACCGGACTACCCTGCTGAACGGACCTGATTAACCCCCACAAACTGATCAGTCCTCTGCGTATCTACCCCTCTCAATGTGGTACAAATATCCCCTGATGTGGTGCCACACCTCATCCATCTAGCCATCTGCCACCCTGCTTGCCACTTCACCCACTTATGTACTTATTTCACAAAGCTATCCATTCACCCACTGACACATTTGCTAACATTCACTCTGGACATTGAAGTTTACCTGACTCCATCTTGTGCTGCGAAGGGGGACCATGACATTTCCTGTTACTATCTTCCTCTGACCAGGCAATGGAGCTCATTTTGGGACTGTGTGTTCTGCATTTTTTGTAGTGGCCTGGCTCAGTACAGCCATTCAGAGATGTGGAGGATTATCAGGGGCATAGAAAAGGATAACAATGGAGCAGCCATCCAATGATCATTACCATTTCATGAAAGACATGGACCAATGTATCTTCAACAGAGCATTGATGATGGAAAAGGATAGACCAGACCTAACAGGTGAAGTTCTAAACTGGAGGAAGACTAGTTTTGACGGTATTAGGCAAGAACTTTCAAAGCTGAATGGGGACAGATATTTGCAGGTAAGAGGACGCCTGGAAAATGGGAAGCCTTCAGAAATGAGATAGCAAGAATCCAGCGACAGTATATTCCTGTTAGGGTGAAAGGGAAGGCTAGGGGAAGTATAGGGAATGCTGGATGACGAGAGAAATTGAGGGTTTGATTAAGAAAAAGAAGGATGCTCATGTCAGGTATAGACAGGATAGATCAAGTGAACACTTAGAATAATATAAAGGCAATAGGAGTATACTTAAGAGGGAAATCAGGAGAACAAAAAGGGGCCATGAGATAGCTTTGGCAAATAGGATTAAGGAGAATCCAAAGGGTTTTTACAAATACATTAAGGACAAAAGGGTAACTAGGGAGCGAATAGGGCTCTTCAAAGATCAGCAAAGCAGACTTTGTGTGGAGCCGCAGGAGATGGGGGAGATACTAAACGAGTATTTTGCATCAGTGTTTACTGTAGAGATGGACATGGAAGATATAGAATGTGGGGAAATAGATGGTGACATCTTGAGCAATATCCATATTACAGAGGGGGAAGTGCTGAATGTCTTGAAACGCATCAAGGTGGATAAATCCCCAGGACCTGGTCAGGTGTATACTAGAACTCTGTGGGAAGCTAAGGAAATGATTGTTGGGCCCCTTGCTGATATATGTGTATCATCAAGAGTCACAGGTGAGGTGCCAGCAGACTGGAGGTTGGCCAACGTGGTACCATTATATAAGAAAGGTGGTAAGGAAAAGCCAGCGAACTATAGACCAGTGCGCCTGATGTTGGTGGTGGGCAAGTTGTTGATGCTATTTGGACATAGAACTGGCTCGAAGGTGGAAGACAGAGGGTGGTGGTGGAGAGTTGTTTTTCAGACTGTAGGCCTGTGACCTGTGGAGTGCCACAAGGATCGGTGCTGGGTCCTCTACTTTTCATCATTTACATAAATGATTTGGATAAATGATTTGGATGTGAGCATAAGAGGTATAGTTAGTAAGCTTGCAGATGACACCAAAATTGGAAATCACACAATACCAGGTTAGAGTCCAATAGCTTTAATTGGAAGCACTAGCTTTCGGAGTGCTGTCCCTTCATCAGGTGGTTCCAAATCATGACCAAAATTGGAGGTGCAGTGGGCAGCGATGAGGGTTACCTCAGATTACAACAGGATCTCGATCAGATGGGCCAATGGGCTGAGGAATGGCAGATGGAGTTTAATTTAAATAAATGTGAGGTGCTGCATTTTGGGAAAGCAAATCTTAGCAGGACTCATACATTTCAGAGTAATGTCCTAGGGAGTGTTGCTGAACAAAGCGACCTTGGAGTGCAGGTTCATAACTCCTTGAAAGTAGAGTCACAGGTAGATACGATAGTGAAGAAGACACTGGGTATGGTTTCATTTATTGGTCAGAGCATTCTGTACAGGGGTTGGGAGGTCATTTTGCGGCTGTACAGCAAGTTAGTTTGGCCAGTTTTGGAATATTACATGCAATTCTGGTCTCCTTCCTATCGGGAGGAAGTTGTAAAAGTTGAAAGGGTTCAGAAAATATTTAAACCATAAGACCATAAGAAATAGGAATGTAAGTAAGGCCATTCGGCTCATTGAGTCCACTCTGCCATTCAATCATGGCTGATAGGCATTTCAACGCCACTTATCCGCACTCCCCCCGTATCCCTTAATTCCTTGTGAAATTAAGAATTGATCAATCTCTGCCTTGAAGACGTTTAACTTCCCGGCCTCCACTGCGCTCCATGGCAGTGAATTCCTCAGGGTAAAAACATTGACTGCAGATGCTGGAAACCAGACTCTGGATTAGTGGTGAAAAGCACCGCAGTCCAGGCAGCATCCGAGGAGCAGGAAAATCGATGTTTCAGGCAAAAGCCCTTCATCAGGAATACAGGCAGAGTGCCTGAGGGTGGAGAGATAAATGAGAGAAGGGTGGGGGTGGGGAAAAAGTAGCATAGAATACAACAGGTGAGTGGGGGTGAGGATGAAGGTGATAGGTCAGGGAGGAGGGTGGGGGAAGGTAGCAAAGAGTACAATGGGTGGATGGGGGTGGGATGAAGGTGATAGGTCAGAGAGGACGGTGGAGTTGATCGGTGGAAAAGAAGATAGGCAGGTAGGACAAGTCATGGGGACAGTGTTGAGCTGGAAGTTTCGAACTGGGGTGAGGTGGGGGAAGGGGAAATGAGGAAACATTGATGCCCTGGGGTGAATTCCACAGGGCCACCACTCTCTGGGTGATGAAATGTCTCCTCATTTCCATTCTAAATTGATCCCGACTAATTCTAAGGCTGTGCCACGAGTCCTAGTATCCCAGCCTGACGGAAACAATTTCCCAGCATTCACCCTTTCTAAGCCATTTACTAGGATGTTGCCAGGGTTGGAGGATTTGAGCTACAGGGAGAAGCTGAATAGGCTGGGGGTGCTTTCCCTACAGTGTCGGAGCCTGAGGCGTGACCTCATAGAAGTTTAAAAAATCATGGAGGGTCACGGATAGGATAAATGGACAAAGTCTTTTCCCTGGGGAGTGGGAGTCCAGAACTAGAGGACATAGGTTTAGGGTGACAGGCAAAAAATATAAAAGGGACCGAAGGGGCAATTTTACACGCAGAGGGTGGTACGTGTATGGAATGAGTTGCTAGAGGAAGTAGTGGAGGTTGGTACAATTGCAACATTTAAAAGGCATCTGGATGGGTATATGAATAGGAAGGGTTTCGAGGGATATGGGCCAAGTGGTGGCAAATGGAACTTGATTAGATTGGGATATCTGGTCAGTATGGACGAGTTGGACCGAAGGGTCTGTTTCCTTGCTATACATCTCTCTGACTCGATGACTCTATTTATACTCAATCCCATTTCATTCAACTGTATGGGCATACCCATGGTATGGCATATGGGGCCCTTGTTGCAATCACAATATTCACGATATACATTAATGATCCAGACGAAGAAACAGAGGACATTGTTGCTAGATTTGTGGGTGACACAAAGATAGGTGGAGAGATGGGTAATGTTGAGGAAGTGGGGAGACTGCAGAAGGATCTGAACAAGCTATGAGAGTGGGCCAACACAAATGGCAGTTGGATTACAATGTGGGAAGGTGGCAGGTAATGCACTTTTAATCGGAATAGAGGCAGGACTATTTTCTAAATGGGGAAAGGTTTCTGAAATCTTAAGCACAGAGGGACATAGGATTCAGGATTCTCTTAAGATTAACACTTAGGTTCAGCTTGTGGTTAGGAAGCCAAAACAATGTTAGCATTTATTTCAATAGGGCTAGAATATGGAATGGAGATGTACTGCTGAGGCGGCATATGGCTCTGGTCAGACTGCATATGAAATACTGTAAGCAGTTTTGGTTCCTGTATCTAAGGAAGGACGTGCTGGCATTGGAAGGGTCCAGAGAAGGTTTACAAGGAAGATTTCAGAGATGAAGGTCTTGTTGTATGAAGAGTGATTAAGGACTCTAAATCTGTACTCAATGGCACTTACAATGATGTGGGGGGGGGGGGGGGGGGATCAGATTGAAACTTACAGAATACTGGGAGGCCTGCACAGAGTGGGCATGGTTCCATTGGTGGGAGAGACTAGGACCCGGGGCACACCCTCAGAATGAATGGATGACCCTTTCGAACTGAGATGAGGAAGAATGCCTTCATCCAAAGGCTAGTGAATCTGTGGAACTCATTGTCACAGAAGATTATGGAGGTGGCCAATTCATTGGTCATAGGTCATAGAGAGGTACAGCACGGAAACAGACCTTTCGGTCCAACCTGTCCATGCCGACCAGATATCCGGATTAGTAAGGGGATCAAGTGCGAAATGGGGTTGAGAAACATATCAACAATAATCGAATGGTGGAGCAGCGCCAATAGGCTGAATGGCCTAATTCTGCTCCTTCATCTGATGGTCTTTTACCCTTTTACCCCTTTCTCATTCATCTGCTCATTTATGGTACTCATGTCAACTGCATTTTATAGTAATGGTTACTACATTCTTATTAAAGATCAACTTGAGGTTGAAAACTAGAGGTGAGAGGGAAGAGGTTTAAAAGGGACAAAAGGCTGGTGCGTGTATGGAATGAGCTGCCAGAGGTGGTGGAGGAGGCTGGCACAATCACAACATTTAAAAGGCATCTGGATGGCTATATGAATAGGAAGGGTTTCGAGAAATATGGGCCAAATGCTGGCAAATGGGTCTAGATTAGGTTAGGATATCTGGTTGACGTGGATGAACTGGACCAAAGGGCCTGTTTCTGTGCTATACATCTCTATGACTCTGACGTATTTCTGAAGACCCACCAAGGGGAACAGCAGATCACGTCAACATTCTCAAAAAAACTTGGTGACAATATTATTTCAAATTTATTTAGTTACTTTGGTGTTTTGGTTTTTCTTTTTTTTTTGTTTTTATCGGTGCTGAGTCCACTTTTGTTTGTCATTTATATAAATGATTTAGGTGAAAATATGGAAGGCATGGTTAGTACATTTGTGGATAACACCAAAATTGGTGGGGTATTGTGGACAATGAAGAATTTTATCTAATATGTCAAAGAGATCATGATCAATTAGGAAAATGGGAGGAGAAAGTGAGGACTGCAGATGCTGGAGATCAGAGCTGAAAATGTGTTGCTGGAAAAGCACAGCAGGTCAGGCAGTATCCAAGGAGCAGGAGAATCGACGTTTCGGGCATGAGCACTTCTTCAGGAATGCCAGAGGTGGTGGAGGTATCACATATAGATAGGATGGATAAGAAGACATTTAGCACAATTGCCTTCATTGTTCAGACCTTGTGAGTATCAGAGTTGGGGTAGCATACTGAGGTTGTACAAGATGTTGGTGAGGTCTCTTCAAGACTACTGTGTCCAGTTCTGTTTGCTCTGTTATAGGAAGGATATTGTTAATTTGGAGAGGGTTTTGAATAGATTTATCAGGGATATTGCCAGGAATAAAGGGTTTGAGTTATAAGCAGAGACTGGATAGGCTGGGACCTTCTCTCACTGAAGCATAGGAGGTTGAGGTAAGATCTTACAGAGATTTATAAGATTTATATGAGGGGTATAAATAAGGTGAATGACAGGCGTTTTTTGTCCCCTAGGATGGGGGATTTCAAGATTAGGGGGTATATTTTTAAGGAGAGAGGAAAAGGTTTTAAAAAGGCATGAGGGGAAATTGTTTTACACAGGGAGTGGAAATGTGTTGCTGGAGAAGCGCAGCAGGTCAGGCAGCATCTAGGGAACAGGAGAATCGACGTTTCGGGCATTAGCCCTTCTTCAGGAATGAGGAAAGTTTGTCCAGCAGGCTAAGATAAAAGATAGGGAGGAGGGACTTGGGGGAGGGGCGTCGGAAATGTGATAGGTGGAAAAA
>NC_057715.1:102244247-102285492 GCF_004010195.1 Chiloscyllium plagiosum | reverse complement strand
CAAGTCTCCCTGTTTCCCATAATTCCTGACTTTATGAGTGAGGCTATCATGGGGAACATTATCAAATGCCACATTTACTGCTCGACCTTTGTCAATCTGCCTTACACTTCCCCAAAGAACACAATAAAATCTGTGAGGCATGACCTGCCCCTCAAAAGGCCATGCTGACTGCCTTTAGTCACGCTATGCTTTTCCAAATAGTCATAAATCCTATCCCTCAGAATGCTTCCCAAAACTTTGCTGACCATTGCCATAAGGCTAACTAGTCTGTATTTGCCAGGGATTTCCCTATTACCTTTCTTGAAAAGTGGAACAACCTCATTTCTCTCTTCCCAGAGTAGCTTCGGATAAATTTGGCCTTGCCCTGGAGACTCACCAATCTTAATGTTTGCCAAAGCTTCCAGCACATCAGCGTCATGGAGTTTGATCGAATCAAGCTTGTATACGAGTTCCTCAAAGCTCCCATTCGAAACAAGCTCCATTTCCTTCGTCATGATCGAAACAAAAGACTCATTTAGGGCTTCCCCTGTCTGTTCAGACTCCACCCACAAGTTCCCTACGCTGTCCCTGATCGGCCATACTTTATCCCTGATCATTCTCTTATTCCTCACATATGAGTTAAATGCCTTTTTCATACCCACTCCTGACTCTCGTCAGTCCATTTCTGAGCTCGTTTCTAGTAAGCCTGTGATCCTCTACGTAATCTGCCTTCTTCCTATGGATGGGAAGTTCATCTGGTCTCGTCCTCCAAGGTTCCTTAAGCTTACCCCTTCTTATACATCTCAGAGGAACAAATTTTTTAGCCTGCTGGACAAACTTTCCTCATTCCTGAAGAAGGGCTAATGCCCGAAACGTCGATTCTCCTGTTCCCTAGATGCTGCCTGACCTGCTGCGCTTCTCCAGCAACACATTTCCATCTCTGATCTCCAGCATCTGCAGACCTCATTTTCCCTTACACAGGGAGTGACTCACAGGTGGAATGAACGTCCAGAGGAAATGATGGATGCAGGTACAGTTACAATGTTTAAGGTAAGTACGTGAATAAGAAATATTTAGAGGGATATGGGTCAAGTGCAGGAGGTGGGAGTAGTTTAGTTTGGGAACATGGTCATCATGGACTGAATGGACTGAAGAGTCTGTTTCCATGCTGTATGACTCGATGACGTTACTGTAAAGTAGTAGTGAAAGGCTGAGAGCCATAATACAAGGCATTACATTTATTACATTTGACAAAGAGCATTAGGTGAGTAAAATCAATTAAATTTAGTCTGCCGAGAAAGATATTCACCAAAGGCAAAGGGAAAGATTCCAAGAAAAGCTGATTTCCCCTTTCCCCCATTTAATCTCTTTCTCGTGATTCATTCACTTTACATTCACCTGATTTTTTTTCTTTAACCATTAACTCCCACAGCCAGTTTAATGACTGTTTTGCAGTAATACTTTGTGTAATGACAGCTTCCAAATACACACATGTGTAAGACTCACTTGCTCATCTCATTAACCAGACAAATTGATCTATTTATTTTAAACAAGTTTGAATGCTGGTATTTCAAGTGTGATTTTATATATTCAAATAAAAAAGCTTATCTAGCTCCCTGGCTTACACGCCCTTTAAACTGATGGATTCCAGTCTGACTTTCTTGGCTAAACTAAATAGTTTTGTTTACTCCGGCTAAATTCCATTGTCTAAATCTTTTGATTGTTTGCTGACCAACAGTAAAATGGTGTTGTCTAAGATTTGAAAGTTGCCACCCAGATTGGTGGGGTTTTTAAGAAGGCATACGGTGTGTTAACTTGTTTTGGCAAAGGGATTGAGTTTCGGAACCATGAAATCGTGCTGCAGCTGTACAATACTCTGGTTCGGCCACATTTGGAGTATTGCGTACAGTTCTGGTCACTGCATTATAGGAAGGATGTGGAAGCTTTGGAAAGGGTTCAGAGGAGATGTTACTAAGATGTTGCCTGGTATGGAGGGAAGGTCTTACAAGGAAAAGCTGAGGGACTTGAGGTTGTTTTCATTAGAGAGAAGAAGGTTGAGAAGTGACTTAATTGAGACATGTAAAATAATCAGAGGGTTAGATAGGGTGGATAGTGAGAGCCTTTTTTCTCCAATTGTGATGGCTGACATGAGACGGCATAGCTTTAAATTGAGGGGTGATAGATATAGGAAGATGTCAGAGGTAGTTCCTCTACTCAGAGAGTAGGAGGGAACTGCTTGCAAAGGTAGTAGACTCGCCAACTTTAAGGGCATTTAAATGGTCATTGGTTAGGCATATGGACAAGAATAGAATAGTGTAGGTTAGATGGGCTTCAGATTGGTTCCACAGGCCGGTGCAACATCGAGGGCCGAAGGCCCTGTACTGCGCTGTAATGT
Source organism: Chiloscyllium plagiosum (assembly GCF_004010195.1). Taxonomy (NCBI): domain Eukaryota; kingdom Metazoa; phylum Chordata; class Chondrichthyes; order Orectolobiformes; family Hemiscylliidae; genus Chiloscyllium; species Chiloscyllium plagiosum. The sequence goes on along the minus strand of NC_057715.1, from coordinate 102,283,118 downwards.
TCTATGTTCTATTGGTCTTGTCAAAACATTTTTAGCATCCAACAAATCCTTTGAAGAATAACAGCTGGAATTTAACAATGGCGCTGGCTGGTGAAGGTGTGAGAGTGACTGGTGGGGTGCTGACCTGTAAAATGAAATACCACACTAACTATACTATTTCCAATTCCTACCCAACTGACCCTACAGTTTTGCTAGCAGCTGGAGAGAGATCGGGATGGTCCACCTCTGTGGGAGCTATCCTAACTATGGCGACATGAGGGCATCCTCCCTCTCCTTGGGTTGTCTCTGCAGTGTGAGTATGGTGCCACATATCGAATTGGCTGGGTGAGGCATGGCTGGCCAAATGAGGCAGTCCTCTTTTATTGACCCTTTACGCCAATCTGAGTCACCCCTCTTCCACCCGAGCTATCCCAACACCCCTCCCAACCCTGTCCACTCAGGACACACACCTCCCTCACCAGCATTTTCCAGGTAGGCCCCAGTGGGAACTCAGATTACCTTCAAGTCAGGGCTTCATGGGAGTTGGCTTCTCCGTGGGGTAGTCCCATCAATGGGCACCAGGGGTGGTGCAACTGGGACAGGACAGTTTTCAGCCATTTGGTAGGCTCTCACAGGGGAGATGTTCTCTCTGATGGAGGTAGAAAGGTCAGTTCAAACCAATGAATGCTACCAGGGCGCCAAGCCCAGTGGGGTTCACACCCAGTGTTTGGTGGGAAACACAGAAGCATACAAAATAGGAACAGGAATAGGCCACTTGGCCTTTTGAGTCCGCTTCACCATTAGATATAACCATACCTTACCTCCCAACTCAGTACCTTGTTCCCACTTTCATTCCATCCCGTGAGCAAGGCAACCCTGTAGAAGTTTATGAAATAATGAGGGGTATAGACAGAGTTAATGGTAGTGTCTTTTCCCTGGGATGGGGGATTTCAGTAATGGGGCCACATTTTTAAGGTGAGAGGCGAAAGACTTAAAAAAAAACATGAGGGACTTTTGTTTACACAGAGGGTGGAATGAACTTCCAGAGGAAGTGGTTGATGTGGGTGCAATTACAGAGTTTAAAAGACATTTGGATAAGTACATGAATGGGAAAGGTTTGGAGGGATATGGGCCAGGAGCAGGCAGATGGACTAGTTTAGTTTGGGATTATTTTCAGCATGGACTGGATGGACCGAAGGGTCTCTTTCTGTGCTGTGTGACTATATGGCACGGTGGCTCAGTGGTTAGCACTGCTGCCTCACAGCACCAGGGTCCCAGGTTCAATTCCAGCCTTGGGTGACTGGCTGTGTGGAGTTTGCACGCTCTCCCGTGTCTGCGTGGAGTTTCCTCCCACAGTCCAAAGATGTGCAGGTCAGGTGAACTGGCCTTGCTAAATTGCCCGTAATGCTAGGTGCATTAGTCAGGGGGAACTGGGTCTGGGTGGGTTACTCTTTGGACGGTCGGTGTGGACTGGTTGGGCCGAAGGGCCTGTTTCCACACTGTAGGGAATCTAATCTAATTTATTCTGGAAAACAGATTCAGCTTTAATGAGGCTTTATACTGCAGAGAACTGAGGAAGTTAAAATGCCACGGTGGGGGGGTCAGTTCCATGCTTTGGGGACACATTGGGGACTCAAGGGTTAAACATTCCACTACCAAAGGACTTACTGCAGTATCAACTGAAAGCCTGTACTCTTATAATACAGACAAACCATCTCAGGGTGGGGGACACTGACTGTATGTCAGAAATAGAGCCCATTGGGGCCACACATGTGGATTTCCCCATAGCTCCAGACAGAGGAATTTGCCCTTTCCAGACAAGACCGATAGCCCTGGCCACAACCCTGTTAAACTCCCATTGTCTTACTTCCCCTCCATATTAGCATATGTATGTGAATCCCCCATTTACTTCCTTTCCATATTAGCATAGGTAGTGAATCGCCCATTTACTGAAGGCAGAAGCCTTCTGCCTTAATCTCTTCCCATAATCATAAAGAATACGATAATCAGTTTCTGTAATCCATTCACACGTTATCACAGGATATCGACATTCATCGGGCTTTGTAAATTCATAATTACCTACTTTAAACTATGTGATGACAATCACCCATGAGACTGATAAACCTTTGTTTAATTCCTATAAAATATACTGTCTCTGTGTGTCAGGCAGAGATTCATGAAGAAGTGCCACTACAAGCAGACATACAGCTACTTTAGAGACGCTTTGAATCTCTCGCCGGCTGTCCAATAATAAAGTTACTGCTGTTGAACAGAAAGCTTGTGTCGTCTGGATTTGTGGAACAAAGCAGACATCAACAGAACCGAGAGAGCTTCTGAACCTGTAGGGATCTGCTGATTCTCTCTATCTCATTCATAGCCTCAAGCTGTACAGTGACCTGGGAACCAGTTAAAATTCCCATTGTCAGCATGACACTCACCTCCATTTCTTACCAATCTTGTTATGTAATCTAGAATTCTATTTTTTTGTGACTCATCTTGCCCTCATTTTGTCAAGGTATTGAACATCAGGAGTATACGGTCAGTTTTAGACCTTTCTCTCAGACTTCCTTTGCAAATTCAACCTTATTAAATGATTACTTAAAATTCCTTTTTTTGAATTGCTGTGTAGCATTGATTGAATTAACATGAACATTCGATATCTGATAATATGATATATTTGCCATATGCAATGCTTCCTTTTATGAGATTCATTTTAACTCACTGCAATTTGTTTCAATAACCCTCTCCTGACCACTTTAGACCAGATGTTCAGCATGTTTGTGGGTTTAAAGTGTGACTCTACTTTTATAAGCATCACTAATGCACTGTAAGCCACATAGCTTTAAACAAACATTTTGACTTGACATCTGTCGTGTTGCTGCACTTGCTCAGTCCTGACCTAGATCACTCAGATGAGGCGGACAGCACATCACAACATGAGATCATTTTCTAGCAGACTGGGAGACTGAACTTCCTACCTGACAAAAATTTAAAAATGCATCTCCAACACAGAGTTCAGTGCAATGTTTGGCAGGCTAAGAGAAAGATCTTGAGGCTTTCTTTTAAAAATTTCCACAAATTTCTTGGTAAGGGCGTGGAATGCCCTGCCTGCCAATGTGGTTAACTTGGCCACATTAGGGACATTTAAACAATCCTTGGATAAGCACATGGATGATGATGGGATGGTGTAGGGGGATGGGCTTGATTAGTTCACACGTCGGCGCAACATCGAGGGCCGAAGGGCCTGTTCCGCGCTGTATTGTTCTATGTTCTGTGTCCAAATGGGTTGCACACTTTCAATGCTTTGATAGCTATAGCAGTCAGGTGTAGCATTTGGTCATGAGGCATGTCGAGTGAAGCAGACTGCAGCTCACTTATTGTCTCAATTAGTGTTTTGGGAATTGGTGTCAGGACGTAGACTGATGGGAATATCATCATGGAGCTGGGAAATTCCCAAGTTGGTGTGGGTGAGTTGATAAGTGGGTTAGTGTTTTGACTAGGAGGGTTATATTCCGATAGGGGTTTACTAGCCCAGTTGGCTGGTTTAAGAGATAGGAACGGGAGTAAGTCATTTGGCCCTTTGAGTTTGCTCCACCATTCAATAGAATCATGGCTGATCCAACATCGCTAATGTCCTCTTTCCTACCCTTCCCCTGTAACCGTTAATTCCCCAACTTGTCGACAATCCATCTATCTCAGCCTTGAAAATACACAAGGACTCTGTCCCCACAACTCCTTGTGGCAAGGAATTCCAAAGACTCAAAACCCTCTGAGAGAAGAAATTCCTCTTTATCTCCATTTATTGTAGGACTATTCCCGCTGGTCCTGGACATGAGGGGAAACATCCACTCAGCATTTACTGTGTCAAGCCCGTTAAGAATCCTGTCTGTTTCAATGTGATCACCTCTCATTCGTCTAAACTCCAATGAGTAGAGTCCCAACCTGTTTAGCCTTTGCTCATAAGACAATCCCTCCATACCAGGGATCATCCTCATGAACCTTCTCTGAACTGCCTGCCATGAAATACTACCTTTCCTTAAGTAAGGGGACCGAAACTGCTCACAATACTCCTGCTGTGGTCTCACCAGCACCTTGTACAGCTGCAGTTAGACTTTTCCAATGCGACCCCCTTGAAATAAGGGCCAACAGATGCTGAGTAATTCCTACACCAGCTGAGATTACCAGGCAAGTCCCTCCTTCCCAATCTTTCCCTTGTCTGAGGTGTGGTGACCGTCAGGTTAAACCACCACCTCTAATGACAGAGCAGCCCCATGGGAGGATGGTGATTTCATTGTACGTCATTGGTTCATTAACCTATACTTGTCATAAGTAATCATTCTTATTAAGTACAGAAACCTGGTCCAGTTTGTTTGTCAACCTGCGTCTGAAAGACAGGTCATTGGAAATTCTGCATTCTTCTTGGAGACTGTGGAGCTTGGTCTCCGGCCTATTACCCCAGTGAGCTGTGACAAGGGCTGAATCTGCCCACACTGTGGCTTCAGTGTTGTGTGCATCAAATTTTATGCGGAATGGGGTCCGGCAGGTCTTCTCACCCAACTATCCCAAGCTCACCTCATTAAATACCTCTCATGGCCCTATGGCCCCTCTTGACTGATGCCAACCCGATTCTCTAAATCACAGCAACCAGAAGTACTTGTCACTGGCACAGGTGTGACCCCGAAAAGGCCGGTCAGATACTGGCAGTCTGGAACTGCCCTGCGCTGCTGGTGACATTTGCCCTGGATGTGGCAGACAATGGGAAAACTAATGCCCCGCTTTACAGACAGGGACTCGGAGGTCCCGCCTGATGAGGTGGCACACTGGTCAACTGTCCTCTCAGCCTCAGACATGGCAGTGAAGGGCACGATGCCAGATTCTGCCACCTCGGCGCAAGGTTGCTATCTGGGTTGGCAAGGTCTCAGCCACCGGAAGGATGCACAGCCATGCTACAGGAAGGTCATTCCATTCCACGTGGGGAGGTACCACCATCTTGTCTCTGCTCTGTCACATTCACTTCATTTTTGCTCCCCACCTCCCACCAAGGCTCACACTCAAGCCCCTCTGCTTGCAGCATGTTCTCTCACTTGCGGTCATCCTCCAATACTACTCGCTCCTGCAAGGTCTCTGTGCCTTCTACTTGGTGACTCCTCACTGCCTTTTCTCCACCAACTGCTGTGCTAGTTCCATCATCTCACTCCATCCTTCAACTTGTCTCAAATCAGCCCACATTAGGGCAAAAGGAGTTAATACCTGTGTGGGGGATGGGTCAGAATTAGGGAGGGGGGGGGTTCCTTATCATTTGGCTCCTCACTCGCCCTACCCCGTGGTTACCCTGAGTGACTGGGCCCAATCTCCTACATCAGTATCAGCTGAAGCCCTTGATGAACTACAGAATGTGTGCATGTGAATGTTTGTGTGTGCACATGTGTGTGAGAGAGAGAGAGAGAGAGAGAGAGAGAGAGAGTGTGTGTGTGTGTGTGTGTGTGTGTAAAAAACCATGACAAGCTCTCCATTTGCTGAACAGCAAGGTAATACTAATGTTTAAGCTTGAATGAAAGAGGTACAATACAAAAGGCAAGGCCGTGGGCATTCGTGTTGGCATTCTGATGTGCGCTCAGAGAGTGAGCAAGCAGGTTCTGAGATGCTCCATGGTAAGACCATAAGACATAGGAATGGAAGCAAGGCCATTCGGCCCATTGAGTCCACTCCGCCATTCAATCATGGCTGATAGGTATTTCAACGCCATTTACCCACACTCTCCCCAGTAGCCCTTAATTCCTTGTGAGATTAAGAATTTATTAATCTGTGCCTCGAAGACATTTAACGTCCCAGCCTCCACTGCGCTCCGTAACAGTGAATTCCACAGGCCCATCACTCTCTGGCGGAAGAAATGTCTCCTCATTTCCATTCTAAATTGACCCCCTCTAACTCTAAGGCTGTGGCCCACGAGTTCTAGTATCCCCGCCTGATGGAAATGATTTCCCAGCCTCCATACTTTCTAAGCCATAGTCCAGGCCTTGAGCTCAGAGTGTGTCCCTTACTGCAGTATTACAATGAAAGGTTCGGGTGCATGTCAAAGTGGAGAAGCATGCTGAAAGTGGATTGGAGATGTGCCATTCTGACCCAGTGAGGCTGGTGTGTGTCAGATGCAAATGTCCATGGCCACGGGGTGCCTGTGCTTGCTGCCCTTGGAGCCTGCCCAGAGAAACCCGTACCGAATGTCTAGGTTAGAGATCCCTAGCAGCAAGCGATGAGTTTAAACACTAAATGCACACTCTAAATGTCATGTTACGATTTCTCGGCATCTAGTTTCTATCTGTCATCATAGAGTCATAGAGCTATCGGTCCAACTCGTCCATGCCAACCAGTTATCCTAAATTAATCTCGTCCCATTTGCCAGCATTGGCCCATATCCCTCTAAACCCTTCCTATACATATACCCATCTAGATGTCTTTTAAATGTTGTAACTGTACCAACCTTTGCCACCTCTTCTGGCAGCTCTTTCCATATATGCACTACCCTCTGAGTGCATATATTACCCTGAAAAATTACCCTTTATGTCCCATTTAAATCTTTCCCCTCTTATTTTAGATGTATGCCTTCTAGTTTTGGAAATCTCCTATCCTGGAGGAAAAGATCTTGAATATTTACTCTATCCATGCCCATGATGATTCTATATGGTCACCCCACAGCCTCTGAGGTGTGGGAGAATGGGAGCCTGCACATTAATGACGCAGGATTAGATGGTAATGATGGTAATAATTAGTGATAATTTCAGTGAACAGGCCTCTCACTGCACAGATGCAAGAATTTGATTTGCCATCTGGGACTTGGTTACAAAACTGAATTTTGGTATCGAAATGTCAATGAGAGGTTGACATCCCTCTCAGTATTCCTAAATTGCTCACCATAAGTCGCATTGCTCCCCCTATAGTACTTCTGTTATAATCCTCCACTCTAAGGCATCCTTTCAGTATAAGCTTCTACTTCGTTCACCCTTTGTTTCCTATTTCACTTTAATTGGAATACATCTAAAGTATTCTTCTTGTCTACTTTGTGTAGTGGCAGGTTCTGTACTCCAAGCATTCCTTGGGTAAAGCTGTTTTGCCTGAATTCCTCACTGGATTGATTCGTGACTGCCTTTTCTTTACAAGCTCCAGTCTTATTGACAACTATAGATGTACATCAATATGTTTTCATTGACATCTACCTGGAGGATTTGAGTTCAAAATGTGAATAATTTTGCTACAAAAGCAGAAATTGCTGGAGAAACTCAGCAAGGTTGGCAGTATCTGTAAGAAGAAAGGAGAGTTAATGTCCTGAGTCCAGTGACTCTTCATCAGAACAGTCTTCCGAATTTTGCTTAAGTGTGCAACTTCTGGTCTTAACTTCCTAGGTTAGCTTTACATGACATTATGAATGTTTCCTCATCAATCTGTTCAATGACATTATATTGTCCTACACATTGCAGGAGCAGGCAGGACTACAACTGCACCACAAGCCCCTTTACATAATGCTCAAAACATTGAAAGGTTTCCTTGGTGTGTCAAGAGGAAGAACTTCTAAGAGGAGTAGCCACAGTCAATGAATAGTAAAAGAAAATCATGTCATATGGGTTTTAAGTGGCTATAATTTGTAAAGGAAAATTCATGGTATCAAAGAATGATACCGTAATGAAGGAGGTCATTTGGCCCATGTGACAGAAAGGATTTGCATGCATTTGGAAAGACAAGACCTGATTAGGGATAGTCAACGTGGCTTTGTGCATGGGACATCATGTCTCATTAACTTGATTGGGTTTTTTGAAGAGATGACATAAAGGATTGATGAAAACAGAGTGATGGACATTGCCTACATGGACTTCAGCAAAGTATTCGACAAGGTTCTTCATGGTACACTGGTTAGTAAGGTTCGATCACATAGGATCCAGGGGAGGTTAGCCAATTGGATGCAAAGTTGGCTTGAAGGGAGGAGACAAAGGGTGATGGTGGAGAATTGTTTTTCAGACTGGAGACCTGTGATCAGTGTTGTGCCACAAGGAACAGTGCTAGGTTCACTGCTTTTCATTATTCGTATAAATGATTTGGATGTGAATATTGGAGGCATGGTTTGTAAGTTTGGACATGAAAATAGGGGGTGTACCAGACAGTGACGAAGATTATCTTACAGTACAATAGGACCTTAATCAACTAGGTCAATGAGCTGAGGAGTGGCAGATGGAGATTAATTTAGATAAATGTGAGGTGCTGCATTTTGGTAAGGCAAACCAGGATATGATATACACAGGACTTATACATAAAGAGCCCTGGGAAGTGTTGCCGAGCAAAGAGACCTAGGAGGGCAGGTGGATAGTCCCTTGACAACGGAGTCGCAGGTAGACAGGGTGGTGAAGAAGGTGTTTGGCACGCTTGCCTTCATTGGTCAGAACACTGAGTATAGCAGTTGGGATGCCATGTTGCAGCTACACAGGGCATTGGTGAGGCCACTTTTGGAATACTGTGTACAATTCTGGTCGCCCTTCTATAGGAAGGATGTTGATAAACCTGAGTGAGTGCAGAGAAGATTTACAAGGCTGTTGCCAAGACTGGAGGAATTGAGCTACAGGTAGATGCTGAATAAACTGTGTATTTTTACCTTGGAGTGTTGAATACGTTATCGAGATTTATAAAATCATGAGGCGCATGGATCGGGTGAAAAGCCAAGATCTTTTTTCCAGAGTAAGGGAGTCAAAAACTGAAGGACATAGGTTTAAGAAGGAAGACTTAAAAGGGACCTGAGTGGTAACCTTTTAAATGCAGAGGGTGGTGCGTGTATGGAATAAGCTGCCAGAGTAAGTGGTGTAGGCTGGTACAATTACAGCATTGAAAAGGCATCTGGATGCGTATATGAATAGGAAGTGTTTAGAGGGATTGAAACGTCTGGTTGGCACGGGTGAATTGGACCAAAGGATCTGTTTCCGTGCTGTATGACTGTACAATGCTGTGCTTCTTTTTAAGATCATTTCTAATTAACCTGTGGTATTACTTCACACCTCTTGGACAGATGAGACATGAATGTGTCTCATTCAGGCTCAGAGGTAGGGACACTGCCACTGTACCACAATAATCTTTCTGATGGCTCTCTAATAGAGCTATCCATTTAGTCCCACCTGCTCACCCCATATACAGTATTGTGACAATTTTTAAAACATATTTGAAGTAGTTGTCTAATTGCATTTCGAAACCTTGGTTGAATCTTTAGCCGCAACGTTTTCAGATCATTGCAATACACTGCATCTTGCATTTTTCTCCCATGTTCATTTTCCAATTAATGAAATAACAGTTAATCAAGGTCCTGGGGACTAAGCTTGATACAAAAGGTAACTTACCAAGTGCTGTCCTGGCTGGAGTTGCATCTTTCTTAATCCAGAATGAAACCCATGATAGAACAACAGTCAATATGCAGGGAATGTAGGTCTGAATCGTGAAGTATCCCATTCTTCGACTTAAATCAAAGTATAGAGTCATCACGACGTATTCCCCTGTTCAACAAGAAAATGATGGTCAATGCCATTTTCAATTGTTATTATACTAAAATAAAGGAATGTGTTTCTCCCAACCAGATACCCCAAAAGAGAAAAAGATGGGAAAACCTGAGAATGGGACGTAGTGGTCCCATTTATCCTGTGTATTTCAAAATGGAGCTCCATTGCGACCAGTACATTAATTTCCAAGTGTTATTCCTTTTTTTTTGCTAATGTTTCTCTCCATGTAGCCACAATAAAAAGGAGCATGGGTTCAAGGTAGGACTACAGCTCTCTGACCCACATCACTTTCCATTGGGACTCCCATCCGTTGTTAACATGGCATACGAAAAACTATCCCAATGTGCTTTCTGTGGCTGGGGTGTACCTTCAGTCTGATTCCAAGTGCTTTTCAGGAGATCAACCCACTTCTTTCAGCTGACACATAGAACAGGTGGATGTCACAGCTGAAATCATCTATCATTCTCATTTTATAACTCGACTCAGGACCGTAGAAATCATGGATTTGCTGCTAATGCAAAACCAAGGCTGTCCCGGCAGGAGAGATTAACCAAGCTTGAGATTTTTTCTAGATTAGATTAGATTCTCTACAGTGTGGAAACAGGCCCTTCGGCCCAACAAGTCCACACCGCCCCTCCGAGGAGGAATCCATCCAAACCCATTCCCCTACCCTATATTTACACCTGACTAACGCACCTAACACTATGGGCAATTTAGCATGGCCAATTCACCTGACCTGCACATCCTCCGATTGTGGGAGGAAACCGGAGCACCCAGAGGAAACCCTTGCAGACACGGGAAGAATGTGCAAACTCCATACAGAAAGTCGGGAATCAAACCCAGGACCCTGTTGCTGTGAGGCCGCAGTGCTAACCACTAAGCCACCATGCCACCCATAAGCTGTTTAACTCAAGGGACTGTCTCAGGGTTCTCTTCTATACCTCGCTGCACAAACACAGAAGTGTCGGGTGATGGAAATCCCCCAAACTGTATGTCAACTCGCAGGGCATTTAACTCATGTATGAACCCACAACAAATCTACCTCCTTGACTAGGAAACTTCCACCACATTATTTCCATTATGCAATGGTAATCATTTTCACGGTCACAGAATCCTTACAGTGTGGAACCAGGCTACTCAACCCATTGAGACCACACCAACCCTCCAAAGTGCATCCCACCCAGACCCACCCTACATCTGTCTTTCCCATGACTTGCACCTGACCTACACAGCTTTGAAGTGTGGGAGGAAACCAGAGCACCCGAAGGATACCCACGCAGACACGGAGAGAATATGCAAACTCCACACAGGACAGTTGCCTGAGGATGGAATCGAACCCAGGTCCCTGGTGTTGTGAGGCAGCAGAGCTAACCACTGAACAACCATGCCACTCTGGTGTGTCAGCCCATACTTATCTAAGTGCTATTGATAGACTATTATATCGTTCTGCACTATAAATTTCCAATGTACTATCCTCTTAGAATGAATGCAACGTATGGCATGCAGTATATCAGATTGGAGCTATGAACAGATGTAGGTCTGAATATGTAAACCTAGAAAACAAAGGGGAAGAAATTTATTTACATAGTGCCTACTCATGGGCAGATGAAAGTCATTTATTGGGGCATGCAGCGCCTTGAGACACTCCCTTGCCCAACCCACTCATCATCCTTCAGTGATATCAATGACAAACTGTGCATTGACTTCAGAAGTCATGACGCTGCTCTGGGGGAGCTGGCACAAGTGAGTCCAGCACCAGCAAACTTGGCACTAAGTGCACACAGTTAGCCCTCGAGAGAAGGAAGCAAAATACAGATATCAGATTTGGGAGGCTGGAGAAATATTATTCTAAAAATGTAATGATTTAAGGATTAACTCAACCAGTAGCATCTTTCAGATAACAATGTGGTAATGGAACAGATCATGCATCAGTCACACGCTGGTAAGATGTGCAATTACTTTTTTTAAATCCATGCATAATAAATCCTTATTATCTTTCACTAGCTTAGCTTTTCATCCATAGAGTGGAGATTTCAAATACGTGACAGGTGACACTCCTGTGCAATAATGTGACAGTAATTTATTAGCAGCAGTACTTTTATTCAGGTGAAAGTAAAAGATCCTGACTGCCTAACTGATAGTAAGGAAAGAACCACTGACACTATTGAGAGCACAGTGTGGCATGATTCTATATTCCTGGTCAACATTCATGCCTCAATCTACACCAGCAAGGTGGATTGGACAATCATTTATTACATTGCTGTTTGTCAGTCATGCAATAGGTGGAATGATTATATTACCTGACGTGCTAGTAGTTACCACGCTTGAAAATAATTCACTGTTTTGGATGTAGGTTTGCTCACTGAGCTGAAAGGTTCATTTCCAGACGTTCCATTTCCTTACTAAGTGACATTTCAGTGGACCTCATAAGAAGCAATGCTAAAAATTCCTGCTTTCTATTTATATGTTTGGGTTTCTTTGGGTTGGTGGCATTATTTCCTGTGAGGATATTATTTCCTGTGGTGAAGTCACTTCCTGTTCCTTTTCTCAGGGGGTGGTAGATGGGGTCTAACTTGATGTGTTTGTTGATAGCTCAGCTCACTTCAGCAAACAAACCTACATCCAAAACCTTCAAATCTTCTCAAAACTCGATAATTCACTGTGTATAAGATGTTCTGAAATACTCTTTGACTTTTAAAACATGGTCTTAACACTGTTACTCACTGGACAACTGAGCAGTCAAAATAAGGTGGTTGGCTTGCCTATCAATGTCCCACACAAGGGACACCATCTTCAACTGTAAATTGTTCTTCCAAACAGGCAGTAGGACACCCAGTGGACGAGGAAGACATTTATAGGGTGGATGTTGATGTGGGCCTCATTTTAACAATGTCATGAAATCCCTCCAGTATGGAAGCAGGCCATTTGGCCCATCAGGTCCACACTGACCTTCCGAAGAACATCCCACCCCACCCCATATTTTTCCCACGGCTAATTTGCCTAATCTATATATCCCTGGACACTAAGGGCCATTTAGCATGGCCAATCCAATCAAAATGCACATCTTTGGACAGTGGGAGGAAACTGCAGCATCCAGAGAAAACCCACGCTGGCACAGGGAGAGTGTGCAAACTCCACACAGACAGTCGCCCGAGGCTAGAATCAAGCCTGGTGCTGTGGGCCAGCAGTGTGAACCACTGAGCCACCATGCCACCCCTGAATGTGGAAGCCAGATGAAAATGACAGGGAGCAGATTCAAGATCAGAAGAGCTACCTTTCAAAAACTTGTTCTTGTTTGTAATCATGTGCAAGTGTTCACTGGAATGTGATACAGAGCTCACTGACCCCCTCGCCTATCCACTTAACTCCCGGTCCAAGTTAAAATCAGGACATTATTCCCATGAAGAATATTGATTGCTTCTGATAAAAACTACCTGGAACCATATTGGAAAGAACCTTGACACCAGTGAGAGTCCTCAACGAACCTCTCTGATCCATTTGCAGGATGCTTAGGAGGTTATAACCCACATTTCAGGGCGTACCAGTGATGGGCATTGAAAAGCTGCTGCAAGGACACTTTGTACACAGGAACAGACTCATGGATTGAATCAGGCTGCATCTCAGGCTTCTCACTTACATTGGGCCGTGCTAGCTCACTTAATGCCTACTTGCATGCTCCCACTTGCCTTATCTTGCCATACCATACCAAACCCATGCTTGCATATTGGCACTTCAACCAGAGCCTAAAGGCTTTCAGTATGGCTGTATTCACACATTCTTTAGCACAGACACACAGATAGGTTGTTTGTCAGTAGAGTCCTGTGTTGAGGTGGGGGTGGTGGGTGACATCTTTGAGTCATCTGCAAATTTCCCAATTATGCCTCCCATGTTTAAGTCTAAGCCATTAACAGAATCGACCAGCAACAAGGGAACCAATGCCAAGCTCGGTGGAAATCCTGTGGAAACTAATCTCCATTCACAACCGCAGCCAATGACTATTCCCCTTTATGTCCTCCCACTGAACCAAATTTGGCTCCAACTCACCACATTCTCCTGTATCCTAAGGGCTTGAATTATTTTGACCATTTTACCAGGTTAAACCTTATCAAATGCCTCATTAAAATCCAGTAAACAACATCTACCACGGGGTGGCTCAGCAGGTTAGCACTGGTGTCGCACAGCACAAGGGACCCGGGATCGATTTCAGCCTCGGGTGACTGTCTGGAGTTTGAACATTCTCCCTGTGTCTGCGTGGGTTTCCTCCCACAGTCCAAAGATGTACAGGTTAGGTGAACTGGCCAAATTGCACAGAGTGTTCAAGGATGTGCAGGCTAGGTGCATTAGTCAGGGGAAATGTAGAGTAATAGGACAGGGGAATGGGTGTGGGTGGGATACTCTTTGGAGGGTCGGTGTGGACTTATTGGTTCAAGTGGTCTGTTTCCACACCATAGGGATTCAATTATTCAATCCTGCCAACTTGCTGAAAGAAATAATTTAAGTTAATCAGACAAAAACTTCCCTTGACAAAAACATGCTGACTATCCCTAGTTTACCATACCTTTCCAATAAATGGTATTTACCAAAATTGATTCTGGTGATTTACTGGCTGACTGGCATAATTAGTTGGCCTATCCCTCATATCCTTTTGCTAACAGTACAATGTTTTGCCAACAGCTCACTTCCAATGCTCTGTACTTCTCCTGTAACTAGTATAGATTGAAAAATAATCTTCTTGAGCATTTATTATTTCCTCTCTGGTTTCCTGTAGCAGTCGAGGATGCAATTCATCTGGTCTTCCCGATTTATCCATCTTCAAGGAAGTTAGTCCTTCCCTTCCTACATGTATTCTTTCTCATATAAGTGAGGCCAGAAGAAATAGGAACAGGAGTGTGTCGCTCAGCCCCTACTGCCTGTCCCATCAGAGAGATAATACAGATATCTCATAAAGGCATCCTCCTTTTTAACTAGAAAGTCTGTATCATCCTTCTCATTTGTGAAGACAAAATATTCATTAAGAACAATGCCCATCTTCTGCATCCATACACAAATCCATGGACATCTCTGATAGGCTCAACTACTTCCTTTATCATCCCCTTGCTCTTAATGTACTGCTCAAACGTCTTTAGATTTTCCTCCATTTTACCAGCTAATAAGTTTTCATATTGAGTCATAGAGTCATAGAGATGTACAGCATGGAAACAGACCCTTCAGTCCAACCTGTCCATGCCGACCAGATATCCCAACCCAATTTAGTCCCACCTGCCAGCACCCGGTCCATATCCCTCCAAACCCTTCCTATTCATGTACCCATCCAAATGCCTTTTAAATGTTGCAATTGTACCAGCTTCCACCACTTCCTCTGGCAGCTCATTCCATACACGTACCACCCTCTGTGTGAAACGTTGCCCTTTAGGTCTCTTTTATATCTTTCCCCTCTCACCCTAAACCTATGCCCTTTAGTTCTGGACTCCTTAACCCCAGCGAAAAGATTTTGTCTATTTATCTTATCCATGCCCCTCATAATTTTGTAAATCTCTATGAGGTCACCCCTTAGCCTCCGTCACTCCAAGGAAAACAGCCCCAGCCTGTTCAGCCTCTCCCTAGAGCTCAAATCCTCCAACCCTGGCAACATCCTTGTAAATCTTTTCTGAACACTTTCAAGTTTTACAACATCTTTCCAATAGAAAGGAGACCAGAATTGCATGCAATATTCCAACAGTGGCCTAACCAATGTCCTGTGCAGCTGCAACATGACCTCCCAACTCCTGGACTCAATAGTCTGGCCAATAAAAGAAAGCAAACCAAATGCTTTCTTCACTATGCTATCTACCTGCCACTCCACTTTCAAGGAGCAATGAACCTGCACTCCAAGGTCTCTTTGTTCAGCAACACTCCCTCGGACCTTACTATTAAGTGTATAAGTCCTGCTAGGATTTGCTTTCCCAAAATGCAGCACCTCGCATTAATCTGAATTAAACTCCATCTGCCACTTCTCAGCCCATTGGCCCATCTGGTCAAGATCCTGTTGTAATCTGAGGTAATCTTCTTCGCTGTCAAATGGCTAGTTCTCCCTGTATTCCCTGAGATCTAACCTTGCTAATCAGTCTCCCATGGGGAACCTTGTCGAATGCCTTACTGAAGTCCATATAGATTACATCTACTGCTCTGCCCTCATCAATCCTCTTTGTTACTTCTTCAAAAAACTCAATCAAGTTTGTGAGACATGATTTCCCATGCACAAAGCCATGTTGACTATCCCTAATCAGTCCTTGCCTTTCTGCATACATGTACATCCTGTCCCTCAGGATTCCCTCCAACACTTGCCCACCACTGAGGTCAGGCTCACTGGTCTACAGTTTCCCTGGCTTGCCCTTATCACCCTTCTTAAACAGTGGCACCACGTTAGCCAACCTCCAGTCTTCCGGCAACTCCACTTTGTGTTTTCCTACTTTCCTTTATCTCTTCATTTCTGTATTTTCTAAGCTTCCTATAGTATTATGTTTTTTGAGATTGTCATAAGCTTAACACTTACACTTTATCTTACCCTCCGGACTCTCTGCACTCTTTCAACTCTGACCTCTTCTGTATCCCTCATCCCGCCTCTGGTGGTTGGGCAACCAGTTGCTGAAGACCTGAGCTCTGGAATTTTTCTTTGCCTCTCCCAACACATTTAAGAAATTCCTTACAACGTACCTCTTTGACCAAACTTTTGTTCCCCTGTCTTGGCATCTCCTTATATGGCCAAATTGTCAAAGCTTTTTCATGACATTTCTGTGAAGTGCACTGGGACATTGCAACATACTGTATAAAAGCGAAGTGCTGTTGGCTGTAAAAAACTTACATTTAATGGGGTGGAAGCTTTGAGTTTTGGCTTCCACTAACCTGAAATACTAAACCTCTTTGGAGACCAAGTACACTGCTGGGGATATCATGTACCTCTTTGTTTTCCATTGCACAAATTATATGGGTTAGACAAAAGAAGAAAAGCTGGGTTGGATTGAAAGTATTTCCCCATTTGCAATCCTTCATATGCAAACAAGAAAAGAGTGACTTAGTGAATAGAATAGAGCCAAGAGCTTCAGCATTCTCAGATAATAAATAGGTTATGACAGACAACGGGATGATAATAAGCAGTTTTCCCTGCAGTTCATTCTTCACATAAATGTCTGTCATGCTTCATTTCTCTGTCTCCCACTGCTGCCTGAGCTCTGTGTTATTTACAGCCTTTCTCCATGCTGGTTTGGAAGAAAACTTTAGAATTTGACATTGATATAGAAAGCTGTATCATCTTAAACCCCTCCCTAACAGATCCAGTTTAGAATCAATTTGCTTTATACGAATATTCCGATCAGTGCTGACTTTCTTTGTTCAGTCTCGCGATATGGGCATTGTTGGCAAGGTTACCATTAATTGTCCATCCCTCATTGCCCTCAGAATGTGTTGCCAACTTGAATTACAATTTGTAACAGTTTCATACAACTAAGTGGCGTGTTCGGCTACTTTGACAGGACCGTTAGTTACATTAATGTGAAACCAGAGTATGTGCAAGCCATACTCTGGGGTGAACAAAGTCAAAAGTCACACAACACCAGGTTATAGTCCAACAGGTTTATTTGAAATCGCAAGCTTTCGGAGCACTGCTCCTTTGTCAACTGAAATTGCTCACTTAGCGAAGGGACATTTGCAAACAGGTTGAAATTTTAGTAGCTCTTATGGTCACTTCCTTCTGACACCAGGTTTTTATGAGTAGATTTTAACAAATGAATATCAAACATCCCAAGCAGATTTGAATGCAACTTAATTGCCCAGCATTAAAATAGTTGATATTTGTATTAAAACAATATGAATAAATGTAGGCTGCAAAGGCTGAGTGTGGGAGCAGAACAAGCTTTATTATAAGTAGCTGGTTCTTAAAGGCTGTATTTAATCCTGTGACTTTAACATGCTGTTTGTTTTGGAATGGAGAAAGAATGGTAGTTACTTTCTTTTCCCTTACTGTTGTTATTCTTCTTATTAGTAGAGTAGGGCAAAAGTACTGGGGCATCATATGATTTTGTGTGATATTGTTCAACAAGTGATTGTGAGTCAGTGGCCAATTGTACAACTCTTCAGAAGAAGATTGGAAGTAAAAATCAAATACAGATATAAACTGGGCTGCAACTCATGTTCAACCTGAAAGCTACAATCTCACAAAGTCAGGATCTACCTCATTTCTCATTTTGCTTTGGGAGTTGGCCATTGACCAGCCATTTCTTTCATCCAACTTGCTCTATCTTTAATTTTAAATACATTTTTAATTTGTTGAAATAACCGTACAGTGGCTGGTATCCTGATAAAGATTCCCTTTATTTACATGTGCACAGTAAACTGGTTCTGACCAGCCAGCTCCAAGCCAGTCCGTACACTGAAAAAACATTCTGAATCTCTTGTTAAAACTGTCATTCAGGGCTCCCTGATTGGGACAGGTTAACAATCCAATTATACTGATTTATTTTAGCAATCTCTGTTCAAACTTTTATTGTACTGAGGCTTAGTTTGATTTCTCATTCAGTAAGGTGAAAACCAGATGAGCTAAAGGAAAGTCAACTGATTGTACCAAATTTCATGTATTTTTGTTCTTAAATTATTGAGATAATGTTCAGGAATGTTACAACTTCAGTTTAATAATCATTTTAAGCAAAGGATCCTGTTGATTGGACTAGCCTGGACCTGGTTCCATCACTACACATACAGATGAATAACAGTTACAAATCAAAATTGAATATTTCTACAGAAGTAGTCCATATCTATATGTAGCCAAGCTTGAGCAATATGCAGCCTTTGTTTAGTGGATAAGTGGTGATTAACAATTGTGACACAAGTACCAGATAATGACCATCTCCAGCAAGGGAGCATCTATCCCTCTCCTTTTGGCATCAATGGTATTGGCATTGCTGAAATCACTGCCATCAATAACCTGAGGATCACAACCGACATAAAAATTAATTGTATCCGTCATATAAATATTTTTGGAGCAGAGATTTTGCAATGCCTTTTCTAATTGCATTGATCAGTCCAAACTCTCCCCTATATATGAGGAAATGGCTGATTGCATTGGATCGGGAGGAGACTGCCCCCTGGCTGTACAGTGAGAAATAACAGCTATTCGCTCTCAGCCTGAAATTCAACCAAGTTATTCAGTGGTTAAGTAACTCAAAAAGGACAATGTGAAAAATACTTCCATGTTACACTTCCAATATAATCTATTATAAATGCAGCATGGCTAGTCCAATCAACAGGATCCTTTGCCTAAATTGATTAATAAGCTGAAGTTGTAACATTCCTGAATATTATCTCAACAATTTAAGAACAAAAATACATGAAATTTGGACTACAATCAATTGACTTTCCTTTAGCTCATCTGGTTTTCACCTTACTGAATGAGAAATCAAACTAAATCTCAGCACAATAAAAGTTTGCACAGAGATTGCTAAAATAAATCAGTATAATTGGATTGTTCAAAGACATTGATGTAAAGTTGTCAGTTTACATTTATCTTTCTCTTCAAGAAAACAGAACTTGCCATTACACAACTTTCAAAGTAAGTATTTTGAAGCATTATCACTGTTACAAGATAGTGAAGTGAAGCAGATGCAGTGTGCAGAGCACAATTCCACAAATGACTGAACTAGATTAGTGTACAATCTGATAGAGCAATCCTAACTCAGGGGGTAAAGGAGTGGCCAGGACAGTGGGAAGACTGTCTTGCTTTGTCCATCTGAAAGGCAATATCTCAGTTTACATCAGTCAACAGCGCAGCCATCACTTCAGCGGTACAGCACAGAAGGCGCCATTGAGTCACCATGTCTGCACCAGCTCCTGAAGGAGCTAGTCCCATTCTCCAGTCCTATCTCCACAGCCTTCTAAATTCAACATTTACAAATATACTTCACAGCTCAGCAGACATACTCACAAATACAGCAACTGGGCACCCACATTACAAATTTTTAAATATTCATCCAGCTCTCTTTTGAAACCACCAATGGAATCCACCCCCACCACTCACCCAGGCAGTGCATTCCAAATCCTAGCTCTTTAAGTAAACAAGTTTCTCCTCATCTCACTGACAATTTTGGAATTGTGACCCCCTAGTTATTGACATGCCAACTAGTAGAAACAGAATATCCTTCTTTACCTTGACAAAATTGTTCATAGTTTTGAACATCTCAATATAATCACCTCTTAATCTTCTCTGCTCCAAAGAGAATAATCCCAATTTCTCTAATCTTTCCTTGTATCTAAAATCCCTCATTTCTGGTATCACCTAGTAAATCTCCTTGGAACTCTCTCCAGGGATTTAACATCTTTCCTTAAATAAAGGTGCCCAGAACTGAACATTATATTTCAAATGTGAACTGATGAATGATTTGTAGAGGTGCATCATCACTTCTTTACTTTTATGCCCTCTGCCTGTATTTATAAATCAAAGGATCCAATAAACCTTCTGACATGTTTCAACTTGCCTGACCAGATTCAAAGGATCATGCACTTGAACCCTGAGGTCTCTCTACTCTTGTGTTCTTCTCAAAGTTATATCATTGAGTCTGTACTGTCTCTCTGTGTTTCTTGTAACAAGATGCATGGTCTTGCATTTCTCTACATTGAAATTCATTTGCCATGTGTCTGCCCATTTGGCTAACATGTCAATGTCTCTCTGAAGTTGCTCAAGAATCATGCTCACAATTCATTATTCTCCCTAACTTAGCATCATCTGCAAATTTAGATTTTGCCCTCAACACCCATCTCTAAATTGTATATATGAATTAGAAAAGGCAAGTGTCCCAACACCGATCCTTGGGTAACATCACTTTCAACTCATCTCCGATCTGAGAAATGCCCATTTTGAGAAGATTTGTAGCTCAGGTTGAGATTTTGGATGTAGGTTTGCTCGCTGAGCTGGAAGGTTCATTTCCAGACGTTTCATCACCATACTAGGTAACATCTTCAGTGGGCCTCAGGTGATAATTCCTGCTTTCTATTTATATGCTTGGGTTTCTTTGGGCTGATGATGTCATTTCCTGTGGTGCCCATCTTTACCTACCCTCTGTTTCTGATCTTTTCACCAGCTTCAATCCATGCTGCCCAGGAGCCATCAACCCCAAACATACCTAATTTGCCAAACTACCTGCTATTTGGTACGTATCAAATGCTTTCTGAAAGTCCAAACATACAACATCCACAGCACGACCCTCATTCACTGCTTATGACAACTTGTCAAAGTGCTCACTTAGATTTGTGAGACATTGACAGAGTGGTTGACAGAGCTCTTGACAGAGCCACATTGGAAATATATGATCAAAGGAGAACGTGAAAGAAGAAGCTAGTTAGGTGGTTGGAGGAAAATGATATAGCCTGGACCTAACCGCATGGGATTAGAACTAATGTTCATGTAAAGGATAAACATTTAAAAGGGCCGGTTTGGCTAAACGCTGTCTATGTTGTCACTTTGAAAACCATATGACCTCTTTGAGCAAAGTGATGAACTTGGACTTGAGGATCCAATTCCTTGAGGAACCTGACTGAGGCTGTCCAATTTATCTTGTAACAGCCTCTTACAAATAGCAGCCGGAAGCTGCTTTCTCATACTATTTCGGGCTGGATTTGCATTCATTTTCATAGCCGCTGTAGAAAACTAATGAGCCATCTAGTTTCTATCTGGGGAACTGAGGCCAAGGTCAGTGTATCCAGGAAAACCAATGATTAACTGGAAATCCAATTTTGCAAGAAGGGAAACTAATTTCCAACAGGAGTCTGCAAATTATTTCACCAATGCTTGGTGGCATATTATCTGACAGAAGAAATGATAATGGACTACAGTAGAATCTGAGTAAACAAGGAGCGATGAAAAAACATCTTTGAATATAAAAAGGCTTCTCAGTTAGCTACGTGATTCTAGTTTGTGGAGATCCTGTTTCTTGCTCTCGACAATACTTCAAAGCGATACCACTGATATGCAATTGTTTATCATGTCACTTGGATAAATGGGCTTTTCCTTCAGAGCAAAAACTAAGGGCTTATCACGTCTACAGCAAAATGACCACAGAAGGAGCAGAAATGTCCCCAGAACAAACACAAAATAAGATAATTTATCAATCAGTGCTAATGCAGCTGTTAAAAGACCAACAGCGTTACAATGATAATTTCATTTTCTTTCTATACTAGAAAGTTGGCTGAGCAAATCATGCTGAGGAGAATTTTAACGTGGCTGAACGAGAAGAACAGGAGGAATGGTACTCCATTGCATTTGTACCTCAGTCCCTCGGTGGAGTGTTCAGTGCACAGCGGCTTGACACTGCATCATTTTCACCATTGGCACCCAGGCTAGGAAGACAAGGCAGAGCACTGGGGATGTAAAGCTCGCTTCACTGCTTCCCCTTGGCTGCGTATGTCATAAATTAGAGAGCTATTCAGCACAGCATCATTGAAAACAATTGTCAGTTCTCACAATGGAAAACAGTTGCTGCCAAGTGAATGTTTGTAATTAGTAAGGATTAGTGATGTGCAAGACAGCGACTTGCAAATACACATTAGTGAAGTGTGAAAGGACTCCTGTCTGTCACAATGTTAATAACAATGTAAAATTCAGTCACACCCCACCGAAGAGAGGAGAGTTAATTGGTTCAAAGGTACTTTTGTAACCTTGATTGAAGTATGCATTGGATTGGTTGACCTGTGGAATGTTGGAACACTCTATCCTAATTAAATTTTATATACTCTAGCTAATTTTCCATTTTCTTGAAGATTGAGTAAGAAGTTGCCTGGAATTAAATAAGAAATCAATGAAAGAATAGCTCTTAGCCAATCTCTGTGGAGGAAAGGCCACCTTTCTCTCACAACTTACCCAAGCCAAATAAAAAGGTGAATTATGTTTTGTGCAGAGTCAAATAAATGAAGATAGACATGTTGAGAAATCGCCTATGAAATGACTATTGAGTTTCACAGAAAACTGGAGGGTTAAAGTTCACTGAAGATGAATAGGAATCTTTCTGTGGCTGTACGTTTGACATCACCATTCACAGGCAGAATGGAGATTGATGAGCAATTACTCATCTGTCAGTCCTGCAGACTACATTGGTACCAGCCATAAGAATGGTACAAGCATAATTTGTTTTATGCAAATATCCCTCTCTGACAAAATCTATTCTGAAGAAATTGTCCTGCCTTTACTGAGAGAGGTGGTATGAGAAAATACTGGCATGTAAGATTAGGTAGAATCACAAGATATTCTCTCAGTATACCAAATGGAAAAGGACAACCAGGATATGAGTAGGGCCCATTAAGGGTCAAGGGGCAATTTGTGTAAGAGGATATTGGTATGGTGTTAAATGAGTATTTAAACGAGATTTATTTAAGAGATTTATCAGGATGTTGCCAAAATGGAGGGTTTGAGTTATAAGGAGAGGTTGAATAGATTGGGACATTTTCCATTGGAGCGTAGGAGGTTGAGCGGTGACCTTATAGAGGTTTATAAAATCATGAGGTGTACAGATAAGGTGAACAGCTAGTGTCTTTCTCCTTGGGTAGAGGACTTCAAGACTAGGGGACATATTTTTAACATGAGAGGAGAAAGATTTAAAAATGATATGAGGGGCAATTGTTTTACAGCCAAAGTGGTTCACGTTGGAATGAACTTCCGGAGGAAGTGGTGGATGTGGGTATAATTACAATGTTTAAAAGACATTTGGGTAAGTACATGATGAAGAAATGTATGGAGGGATATGGGCCAAGCGCAGGCTGGTTTAGTTTGGGTATATGGTCGGCATGGGCCAGTTGAACCGAAGAATCTGTTTCCGTGCTGTATAACTCGATGGGTACTTCACATTTGTCCTCACTTTGGAGAAAGAGGATTCAAAATTTGGGAAGAGGGACTGTGAGGGTCTGGGAAGAGGGACTGTGAGGGTCTTGAGGCATTCGACATAGGGAGAGAGGAAGGGTTATGTGTCTTGGTGGGCTAAAAGGTGAACAAGCCCTCACGTCCAGATGAGTTGTATCCCAGGTTGGGAGATGAGGGAGGAAATTACAGGAGCTCTGACAAACTCTTAATTCCTCTCTGCCTACAGGGAATGTGGCAGAGGACTGGAGGACAGCTAATGAGGTTCAACTTTACAATAAAGCTGGTACATATAGACCAGGGAACTTCATGGACCAGTGAGATGCTCATTATTGGTAAGCAAATTATTGGAGAAAATTCTAAAAGAGAGGATTCATCTCCATTTGGAGAGGCAGGGATTGATCAGGGATACTCAGCATGGCTTTGTCAGAAGGAAGTCATGTCAAACAAATTTGATTGCATTTTTTGAGGAGGTGACTAGGTGTGTAGTTCTGGGTAATGTAGTTGATATAGTTTATATGGATTTCAACAGAGCCTTTGACAATATCCCAAATGGGAAACTAATAAAGAAGATAAAAGCACAGGGGATCCGTATAACTTTGTAAGAGGTTCAAACATTAGTGGTAGGAGACAGAAGGTAGTGGTGGAAGGCCGGTTGTGTTACTAGAGGCTGGTGTCCATGGTATACCACAGGGATCAGTGCCGCATTCCTTATTGTTCATGATATATAAGAACAAAGTCAGAAGTCACATGACACCAGGTTATAATCTAACAGGTTTATTTGAAATCACAAGCTTTCGGAGCACTGCTCCTTCATCGGGTGAAGTATGGAGTGCTCCGAAAGCTTGTCATTTCAAAGAAACCTGCTGGACTATAACCTGGTGTCGTGTGACTTCTGATGTTGTCCACCGAGTCCAACACCGGTACCTCCACATCCATTAGACAGAGAGAGTGACTGAAGGTGAGGCAGATACCTTTACACTTATCATGATGTTGTGTACCTGTTTTAAAGGTACAAGCCCATCTAGTCTGGAATCCATACTGTAACACAACAATACATTGTCACTTCAAAGTGATAAGGGAGTTTGCCAAGAAGCAAAACATTAAAATAAAAGTGACAAAAGTAGAGCATTCACCATGTCTACACCCACAGCTTTTAAAATAGTTCCAGTTCCTGTGGGGCTGCATTTCTTTGTGTAGCTTTCTGTAGGAGAAAACCATTGGCTAATGCTGTGTGTACAATCTTCGGACACCCAAGCTTCACATATTAATTAAGAAATAAGGTTGCTATCATATAGCAGCACAAATCTCCTTCATTTAAAATCCCCTGGCAAAAGGAAGTCTCTTTATGATCCCAATTCTCTGCGCTCTCCAAGACTGCAGCATGTTACCAGTGTACAGGAGTGGCTTGTGAAGCCACAGTCCCACTTCACCTCAAGGTCTGGGACAAAATTCACTGGCAATATCTAAGAGCTACACTTTTAAGAAATCCATTCACAGGATGTGGATGCCACTGGCCAAGGCCAGCATGCATTACCCATCTCTAATTGTCCAAGCAGCAGTAAAGAGTCAACCATACTGCAGTGGGTCTGAAGTCATATGTACGCCTCTGATGAACCAGATGGGCTATTAACAATGATCATGGTTAGACTAGGCTTTTTTCTCCTTCTCCTAAATTGCAGGGCTTTTTTTACTGAATTCAAATTTCACCATTTGCCATGTGGCATTCAAACTCACGTCTTCAGAAAGTTATCCTGGGCTGTTGGATTACCGGCCCAGAGATATTACCATTATACCACTCTCCTACTCAGGTATACAGATACTTTCTAATCAGCCTATTCAAAGATGTTATCACTGTGGAACAAGTTGGACTTGAACTCAGGCCTCCTAGCTCTGAGAAAAAACACTACTACTGGGCCACATGAGTGCACAGAGCAGTAGCTCAGATTTTGAACTGCTATGATGGGAATTTGCACTCAGATTTTCCTGCTTCCGATGTCTGGGTTACTGAGCTACTCTACAGAATACTTACTGGGTTACTCGACAGAAACACTACTTTGGGGTCTATAGACGTTGGTAGATTTGCAGAGTCATAGGAACAGGAGTAGGCCATTCAATGCCCTGAGCTTGACCTGCCATTCAATGAGATCATGGCTGACCTATCACCTTTGGCCTATACATCTTAACAACAATAAAAAATTCTTACAGATTTAAAATTAACAAATGATCTAGCATCCACTGCCAAATGTGGATGACAGTTCTAAACATCTACCACCCTTTATGTGTGGAAGTGCTTCCCAAAATCTATCCTTATTCTCAGACTATGTCCCTCAGTTCTAGACTCCCCAAACTGCAGAAATAGTTTATCTTTATCTACCTTGTCTTTTTCTGTTAACAGGAGAAAGTGAGGAGATCAGAGTTGACAGTGTGGTGCTGGAAAAGCACAACAGGTCAGGCAGTATCCGAGAAGCAGGAGAATCGATGTTTTGGGCATAAGCCCTTCATCAGGAATTGGATGTTAATGTCTTGAAGACTTTGATCCGACCGCTCCTTAACCTTCTAAATTCCCGAGAAAAAAGGCCTAACTTAGAGGGCTCCTGCCCCAAACATTGATTTTCCTGCTCATCGGATGCTGCCTGATCTGCTGTGTTTTTCCAGCGCCACTCTAATCTTGACTCGGATCTCCAGTATCTGCAGTCCTCATTTTCGTCTAGAACATAGAACATAGAACATAGAAGAATACAGCGCAGTACAGGCCCTTCGGCCCTCGATGTTGCGCCGATCCAAGCCCACCCAACCTACACTAGCCCACTATCCTCCATATGCCTATCCAATGCCCGCTTAAATGCCCATAATGAGGGAGAGTCCACCACTGCTACTGGCAGGGCATTCCATGAACTCACGACTCGCTGAGTAAAGAACCTACCCCTAACATCTGTCCTATACCTACCCCCCCTTAATTTAAAGCTATGCCCCCTTGTAATGGCTGACTCCATACGTGGAAAAAGATTCTCACTGTCGACCCTTTCTAAACCTCTAATCTCTCCTCATAGTTGAACTCCCAAAGTCTAGGCATAATTCGAGTAAATTGGCATTGTTCCCCCCTCCAAGGCCAAGATGTGCTTTCTAAATTGTAGTGCCCAGAACAGACCTGTGATTAGGAGGATCTCCAACCAAACTCAGCTAATTCCATTGGTGGCTAAAACCTAAAACATTAAAATACCCTTCTAGTTCAAGAACCAAATGATCTGTAACACACTTGTCGTTTGCAAGAGGAAGATGTCCTTTGAAAGGCTGAAACTCGGTTGTCATAACTTCACCTCAAACGTGGCGGGAAACCCCATTTACACATTTTATTTCAATTGTGGGCAAGTTATTTTGGCAGAACGGAAGATGTTTCTTTTTGACCTGTAGTGGACCCCATACTGTATGCAAACAGATCATTAGAGCAAACAGCTGAAGTCAGTGGGTTGATGACATTCTAGGGACAAGTCAGGAAGTTTGCTAATGTGCTTTCCACTGCCAAAACAATTATCTGAAGGGGCCTCAGTAGAATTCTATCATTTACTCCCTAATTCATCCTAAGTTAAAAAAAGTTGAGCTGTTAGGTTTTAACTTTTAATCATTGAACCATTCCTACAGTTAGCTGTAATGGTTTAATCCTTAAGGAATGAAACATTTGAGGTTTGAAGATGCCCTTTTGCAGGGAACATGTACACTCACATACAAGGCCCTGAATTCACAATGTCGCAACTCTGTCTCAGTCTTGTAAATATGAATCCAGAGAGAATATGGAATGCAGTTTTTTTTCGTCGTTAGCCTGATGCCGATTAAGTCCTTTTGAATTACACAATGATTAAGGTTGCACTCAGAGGAATACTCTATCTCAATTTATTGTTCCACCAGAGGCAACTGAATCAATCAATTATATTTCTGAGGCGTTCTCAACAGTAATGAGATAAGTCTTTACCCCCAGAGAATAATCTGAATCAGCATTTATTTTGTGTCTGAAGGCAACAATTGTAGCTAGGCCTTCGATTTCAACTGATCAGTGTTTCATCATGCTACATGCCAGGTAAACTGGTTCAAAGGATCATTCAGAGTTGTCAGATCCCTTACATGAGAGTAAAAGCCTAATTCGTGGCTGGTTCCCTTTCCATATCTCATTTGCATGAAATCTGTTGCACAATCATTTTCTTTACTGAATTTGATTGTCTCCTTGTGGCACTTTTGCCTTTAAACTTTCTTCAAAACACTTATTATACCAGGAGTGCTCTTCAGATGTTCTTTTGTCTGTAGCGATTGCTGGAAACCCGAAATAAATACCTGACAGGTAGGAGATGCAGTGACATAGCAATATTGTCACTGCACTAGCAGTCCAGAGATCCAAACTAATGCTCTTAAACATGTGAGTTCAAATCCCATTGTGGCCAATGATTAAAACTTAAATCAATGGAAAATCTTCTGTTAAGACGGTGACAATGTACAACGTTGTTGTTAAAAACCCATCTGGTTCACTTGAAGGAAATCTGTTGCCCTTAGTGATGTGGCCTGCATGGGACTGGCTGACTCTAAACTGTCCTTTGAAATGGCTCCATGAAGCCGGTCAGCTCAAGGGGCAGTTAGAGAAGGGGTAATAAATACTGGTCCAGCAAGTGATATCTACATTCTGTAAATTCTTTTTAAAAAGATGCTGCTTCTTTACGTTGCCATGAACGTGGTGGATCAGCCACTTTCTGAGGACATCCAGCCCAAAAGCATGGGAAGGCATTACAGAGGGTCAGAAAGACTTGTGAGAACTGTTCATGGTATGAGGGACATCAACTAAGATTGAAGAACCTAGGGTTGCTCTGTTTAGAAAGGAGGTTTGATAGAAATCTTTCAAATCAGGAGGAGTCTGATCAGAGTAGGTGCAAGTGGGTACTGCAGATGCTGGAGATTAGAGTCAAGATTAGAGTGGTGCTGGAAAAGCACAGTAGATGGACCGAAGGGTCTGTTTCCATGCTGTACATCTCTATGACTCTAGATCAGGCAGCATCCGAGGAGCAGGAAAATCAACATTTCAGGCAAAAGCCCTTCATCAGGAATGAAGCTCAGGATGCTGCCCGATCTGCTGTGCTTTTCCAGCACCACTCTAGTCTGATCAGAGTCGGTGGGAGGAACTGTTGTTATCAACAGAGGTGTCAAGGACACAGCTTTAAAGTGGATGGGAAAATATCCAAAACAATTATCGGAAAACCTTCCTTATGCATCAAGTGGTTAGGTTCTGGAATGCATCATCTGAGAATATGATGGTGGCACATCTCATCATGGCTCTCAGTTATCTGAAAACACCTGCAGTGCTGCAAAATAAACCTTTGGGGATGGGCATGTTAATAGCTGAGCTATTCTTGGAACTAAAGTTGCCAGAGTGCTGCTCCCTCAGAGAGAGATTACTGATGGTGTGTTTGACCTGAGGGGCACAGCAAGGGGCAAGACAGGACCTTCATGGGAAGCTCAGTATGTGCAGGAGGTGAACTCACACTGTTTAGTGTCACACTGTATCACAAACCTGCTGTGCAGCTAACTGAGCTTACTGCTTGAGCAGGGATCTAGCAAAGACAAGTTGGGCTAAACAGACTCTTCTATGCAGTAGCAATTCTCTGCCTCGAATTAACATTTAATTACACATTTATAAAGAACTCCACATGTCCTCAACTGTCCTTTTAAAACTGTAGACAAGACAATATTTTGTGTCAACGTGTGGGAAAATGCATTAAATCATCACAGGCTCTAGGGATCAACCACATAACAGATTAGTTATAGACAGTAAGAATGTCATATTGTGGGAGCTTGTCCATTGTTGGTGGGGGAACTGGTGTTTCAATACCTGCAGCAGCTTAAGTGGGATGGAGATACACTAATCAGATTTATATGTGAAGAGAGAAATTCCACCAGCAAAGGGGTTTTTGACAGCTATAGCAGGGCTTCAATGGCCTCAGGTATCACACAAGCAGCTGCCAATGTGCTGTTTGCTGATGGAGAGTAGACAAAGGCACTCTGTGGATCAGAATGACCCAGATTTCTGAGGAGAGCAGTACAGGAGTAGTGGTGAAGTGGCTCAGGCAGTCAGTGATAATGTAAATACCCATGCATCATAGATCTGTGCTGGAAAAGTAATTAAGAGCACAGGTAAGGTAAGCAGAATCTGCCAAATACAAGGGGCTATTTCCGCTGATCTCCCATTAAACTTTGTTAAAGCACTTTAATTACATTTTTTTCTCAGACCCGTAAAAGTAAGTATTATACCTTTGTGGCTCCAGTTTTCACTTTGATATGTTCCTTTGCTGTGTGCTAATCCTCTTTTTCTTTACTCTGTCTCATTAAAAACTGAATACAATTCTTACTTCTTGCTCTCCTTTTCCAGGACAGGATTGTCATAAATTAGAGAGAGATAGAGAAAGAGACTACAGCAAAGGGAAAACCTCCCAGACCTCTGGCCTCCTGTAGACGTACCTAAGGAAGACAAAGCCAATGCGCAGATCCCAGTCCATTTGAATTTTTCATGCATTTCAGATTAATGTCACCTGGTCTACCCCGTCAAGTGCAAAAACAAATATTTTAAACCAAAGAACTAATACAAGATTTGTGTGGGAAAGGGGCAGCTGCAGGTGAATTAGCTGCAGGTGGTCCCCACTAGACTGTAAACTTTGTGAAGACAGATTCTCAGGTCTGAGTTCACAGACTGCACTGGAGTATATCTGGAGGAACCATGGAGTAGCAATCGACATGGCTCTGTCCAACCGTGGTGTCAGATTGGCAACAAAGGACAAATAATGGAATGTTTTCTTTTAAAGTGAATATATGTACCGATGAGATCTGAACTCCACAGAGATTCTTGGAGTATGAGGGAAACAGCTATCAATAGGTTAGCTAATGACATTACTAGCAGTGATGTCATGTTGAGTGATATTCATGTGTGGAGCATCTTATTTTAAGGTGGCCATGTTGAGATCTCACTCTGTTCAATAAAATACAGTTTCATAACACATTCCGGCTATAAAAGTCTCTCCATATCTACTTCTGAGCCCAACAATTCTAGGTCTCCTGCACACCGATGTTCGGACACTGGGAGAACTCAACTTTTCCCAGAATTTCTAAACCACTTCCACTACTCAGCCTGCTGCTACATGTTCAGCTGAGGAAGACTGTCAAAGCATGCAGCAAATCAGGTTATACAATGCCACTGCTTCAGTCTTTTGACATTTGCACATACCTGCCAAAAATGCAGCAACACCTGTACCAACCACTAGAAATTATTTTGATGAATAGATAGTCCTAAAGTATCATGGAATGTATATTGATGAACTCTAACTTATTTCTTACCATTGATTTTCAGCTTAGCTGCAATGATCAAAGGTAGCAAATATCAACATTTCGGGCAGGAGCCCTTCATCAGGAATCATTCCTGATGAAGGGATCCTGCCCAAAATGTCGATTTTCCTGCTCCTCGGATGCTGCCTGACCTGCTGTGCTTTTTCAGCACCACTCTAATCTTGATTCTAACTTAGCAATGATTTCATCTGCTGTAATATGCCTTGTCATTTAATTGATAAATTTCTTGAAAATATAAGTGTAAGTACAAAAGGGAAAAATAGTATTAATAGACTTTAATCAGTATGTTGTGAGAGGATTACATCCTCATCAAAATAAGGTAAGTAAATATAAGAAATCAAAACAGGGCATTGCTAAAAATAATTTTACAAGGCACATGCAGCATTGTAAAACTAAAAATGGCATTATAAATTTGAAAATTAGTTGGAATTGCCCAATTTGTATTGAGTCGTACTGATCAATTTGGTGCAGAAGATTAGCCAGGTTATTCATTTGCTGCCTAATAAGCTCAGTTGTAAAGTCCACATATAACTATTGGTGAAAATAATATCCAATCCTTCACCTCAGGCGTTAATTCAAGGACTTATCCGCCTTCTCATGTAAAAGATTATGTCAAAGATGCTATTTCAAAATACAGCAGGGGAGTTATACACAGTGCCTTGGATAATATTGATCCGTTGATAAACATCAGAAAAAAAATCTGATCTTTATCTCCTTGCTGTTGTGGGAGTTTACTGTGTACAAATTAATACCCTACATTACACTGATGATGACACTTCATTGGTTGTAAAATACTTTGAGATATTTGATGGTCATGAAAATACTATATAAATGCAAGTATTTCTTTTCATTCTAAAAATGTACATGAGGGGCTAACATACAAATCAAGAACAGAAGCAGACCATTTGATCCCTTGGGACTGCTCCACTGTTTGATAAGATTGTGGCTACTATGACTTCTCCTCCATTTCTCTGTCCCACCCCTCCCTGATATAGACATTTGAATTTCCACTCACTCTCTGATCCAGACATGAAATGGGAGGATATTGGAGGAGAGATTAGAGACTGCCCCAGAAATCAGAAAATGCTAAAGAGGAGGATATTGGAGGATGAATAGAATATAAAAAAAAGACAATCTCTGTTGTTCATGAGGGGAAATGAGAGGTGAAGAATGGAAGATGGGAGAATTTGGGTCGGTCTGCAAAGAGCTGGTCGGGGCGCAATTGCCTGTTCACTGTTGTCTTAATCCATAAAAAGTCAGAGCTCAGAGCAGTTCTGAGGAAGAGTCATACCGGACTCGAAACTTTAACTCTGTTTCTCTCTCCAGAACTGCTGAGTTTCTCCAACATTCTCTGTTCTTGCTGTTTTTGTGCAGCTCAGATCTCAGTCTCCCAACTAATGTGAAATGCAACTGCATTCCTGGACTCTATATTGTGTGAACTTCAGTAGGAGTGCTCGTGCTAAGTTCAAATGGAAATCAGGAGTAAGACTCTAGCTGGTAGTGTTTGGCCACCACAGTGAGAACTTTGGGCACTAGTTGGTGTTAGGTACCAACACGAGAAGAATGCCTGAGGCAGAATTGGAAGAGCAGATGCGATGGCAGACAAGATAAAAGTTTCCATTTGCTGGGATGTTATTACAGTTCTGTAAATGAACATGAGGATATGTAACCATTATCTGCCGAACTCACAAATGGTATGCTCATTTTAGGAATACTCGAGGTGTTCATAAAACTGTGAAATAAATCATCATTCAAAATACATTTGGTAAACAAAAATCCTCTTAAGATCTGATAACACTGTCAAGGTATTAATCAGAGCAAAATACTTAAAAAGAAATCACAATGCTGTTAAAGTGTAGAAATCCATCCTTGGAGCAATGTCAGCAATAACCCCTGCTGATCTAAATCGATTAGTGAATTTAGAAGTCAGCCACGTGTTCTTAATGAAATTCCTTTTCGTAACTTGGTCAACAAAAACTTAGAGTTGAATATATTAAAGCCTCAAAAGTTGCTGAAAGGGCTCTGCGATCAAATGTTAAAACAATAAACTTGATGTCCAAGCTGAAATTCAAAGTGCTTAGCCGCTTCATTTTTGAAAACTTGACCTAGGTGAGGAGATCCATGTCCTCTTCAAAAGCAGGTCCATGAAAACTTTGGGGATGGTGGGGTGGGGGGGTGGGGGATTGGTTCTGAATCACCCCCCCATCATAATGAAGTGGGCATAAGTGAACTTGCGGGCTGATGGTCCAAACCTTTATCCCCTTCATTTCTAATTGGGAATGAAAGCCCTGATTTTATGTTCCTGCTGCCATTTGTAAAGCCTGCCTACCATGGATCAGCTTTGTAGCAGGATGGGGAAGTGCGGGCTAATTTCTCCAGCTGTATTTAAAACTCTGTGATCTAAACCGGGGTTAAGGAGCAAGACCAACTGACAACCGTCAGGCAAAATTAGTACCTTCAAAATGTGGCTCAGCTAGATGGATGGCCAGTTGTTTTTATGCAGAGTGATCCACAGTGGCTCAGTGGTTAGCACTGCTGCCTCACAGTGCTAGGGACCCAAGTTCAATTCCATCTTCAGGAGAACGTCTGTGTGGAATTTGTACATTCTCCGTGTATGCGTGGGTTTCCTCCCACAGTCCAACGATGCACAGGTTAGGTGGATTGGCCGTGTTAAATTGCTCACAGTGTCCAGGGGTGTGTGAGTTAGGTGAAATAGCCATGAGAAATGCAAACTTACAGGATAGGGTCGGGGGTTGAGGTGAGTCTGGGCAGGATGTTCTTCGATGTGTTAACATGGACTTGATGGGCTGAATGCTTGGCTTCTACTCTTTAGGGATTCTATGATGCCAACAGCATAGGTTCAATTCCAGCAAAGGTTACCAGAAAGGGTTTCCTTCTCAACCTCCCCTCTCACCTGAGGTGTGGTGACCCTTAGGTTCAACCACCACCAGTCATCTCTCTCTCTCTCTCCCACAGTCTCTCTCTCTCTCTCTCTCTCTCCCTCCCTGAGACATCAGCCCCATGGTCTGGAAAGACTGTGGTGACTTTACCTTATCTTACAAATTAACAACTGCTTTTATGACTACTTTCCTTTTATTTTACAGTCACCCTAAAATATTTTGCAAGGGATTACTTGTCTCATTTGTAACCACATTCAAATTACTTAAGCTTTAAAGAACACAAAGGTTTCATTCTTATTTGAAAACAGGGGATTGAAGGGAATGAAACTGAAGGAAAATAAACTTGACATCACTATAAAATAAATACATGCATTAGTATAGTTTCATAACTACTGCATGTCACTAAGTGTGTTACAATCAATGAAGTACTTATGAAATGTCACCATTGTTACAATGCACAAAGTACAGCAGCTAATCTACCTCCTAATAAGATGCCACATACAACAAAATCAGAATGACAAGATAATTGATCGAAAGAAAAACATGGACCACAATACCAAGAAAAACATCCCTGTCCTTCTTAAAAATATTAGCATAGAATATTTTACGTTCACTGAAGAAGACAGACAAGGACTTGGTACTAATCCAGATGTTTCATCTGTGGAGTAGAACATCTGACAGTGCAGCTCATCCCCAGTACTACACTGGAACATAATCCTAAAATATTCAGGTCTTCATCTTTGAAAGGTTTTACGTGAAATGTATTTAATTGCTACAAAGATCAGCAAATGAAGAGAAGGGAATAGTTAGTGGAGGAAAAACAGAATGAGGCTTGAGTGAGGTTGAATGTCAGCTTGGGTTTGCTGACCACATTGCTTGTTTTTGTGACTTACTCTCGATCTAATTCGATAGTACTTTGGTTCAGCATCTAGATTATCCAATTCACAATCAGTGGGATAATGGGTAGGATTGCAAATGACATAGATAATATTCCCATTCTGCGTATTTGGAAAGTATTTGCCACTAGGCTTTCCCTACTATCCAGATATTTTACAAGTGTGGCATTCAGGAGATTGTTGCATGAGAGCTAAAGCCTCAAGGCATTTTGCTGATCTAATGTCTCTTCTAGATTCTGGTTGCAGACATTGAAATCTCTGAAATCCTTCATTTAAGCCTGAGACCATGCTGCCTATTTACATAATGGCATTGGCAGCCAACCACTGTTTGTTTCTGCATTTTGCTTTGTTCTGTCCAAGTGGCTGTTACTGAAACTTGATAAACTCAGTCTGATACTTTTGACAACCTTTTGCAAGAGCTTGCATTCTCTTTGTTTAGCTCACACCATGATGTTAGACATTGATAACTTGGACTTGAGAGTTGTTATGATCCCAGACTGAATTTGTTTAACTCTGTTTCTCTCTCCAGACATGCCAGACTAGACAAGTTTGATCCTAGACTGAAATCTGGCTTGACAGATTTTTGTTTTTTTTTTAATGAGGTAGTCTTTCATTGAAAAGCAATGCTGCATGTTTGGATTTAACAATAACATAAACTTTTATGAAGTAAAAGAAAAGGCAAAATAGAACAAACAAGCTATTTACATAAAACACAAGTTTAAAAATGTCAAGACATGTACCAAATACCAAAGACAGATTTTCCTTTTATATCACACATAGGATTAGACTTAGCTGTGGCTTCAGTTCTCCATTCTTGAGAATTTGATCACCTCTCCCATGAATCTTCATACAACTGAGCTTAGATGTTCTCAGCTTCAAATAACTTTCAGTGAATCACACATCATTGGTCTGGAACTTTAAAACTAAACTCCTTGATAATGGTGCAATCTATTTCTTAACAGTTCTAAAATATCTCCCTTCTCTAAGATAAAATATTTAACATATCCAACTTCAACAAAGACTTCTGCAAACTAAAAAATAGGACGTTTCTTCAAACCATGAGTGTTTCCTCTCAGCCAAAAAAAATCTGAAACGTTCTAACGGGGCGGCACTATGGCACAGTGGTTAGCACTGCTGCCTCACAGTGCCAGAGACCTGAGTTCAATTCCCACCTCAGGCGACTGACTGTGTGGAGTTCTCCCCGTGTCTGCATGGGTTTCCTCCGGGTGCTCTGGTTTCCTCCCACAGTCCAAAGATGTGCAGGTCAGGTGAATTGGCCATGCTAAGGGGTAAATGTAGGGGTATGGGTGGGTTACGCTTTGGCGGATCGGTCTGGACTTGTTGGGCTGAAGGGCCTGTTTCCACACTGTAATGTAATGTAATGTAATCTAATCTAATCAAACTAAAAGCTAATGCTCTAACCACTCTCCCAAGAGAAAAAAATAAAACCTTATTTCTCTCCAGGAAGTCTCTCTTTCATACTATGTTTAAAGATCACATGGCCACAGCAATACTTATTAGTTAATCATTAAACCTCTTTATAAACAAAGACCATACCACATGCCACGAGTTAAAAATGCAAACTGTAGAATAACTGATAGTAAAATATATATAAATCACATACCATACATCACAAGGGTACAGGGAAAATTTTAGAAATCTGCCGATAATGTAAGATTTGTCGGTACAGTAGTCACTGAGTAAGACGGTAATAGACATCAAGTGGACAGTTATGCTAACAGGGCAAAAGTGAGGACTGCAGATGCTGGAAATCAGAGTCTGGATTACAGTGGTGCTGGAAAAGCACAGCAGGTCAGGCAGCATCCGAGGAGCAGGAAAATCGACGTTTCGGGCAAAAGACGGCTTTTCCAGCACCACTGTGATCCAGTTATACTAACAGAATGATTGGAGAAATACTTGGTGAAATTTAATTTGGAAGACCAGTTGAAAAATTTTAAAAGGAAGAGCATGAAAAAAAACACATGCTGAATCGTGCAATTTTAAAAGGGCGGCAAGAATAGAGAAATTGAGTATTTCTACACAAATCTTCGAAGTTTGCAGAATAGATTAACAAAACACATAGCGTTCCTGATGAAGGGCTTATGCTGAAATGTCAACACTCCTGCTCCTCGGATGCTGCCTGACCTGCTGTGCTTTTCCAGCATCACAATTTTTAACTCTGACTCTCCAGCATCGGCAGTCCTCATTTTCTCCAGGCTATCAAGCAGTTAATAAAGAACATGACCCTGGGATATAGAGGCAGAGAGTACCATAGAATGCTAAGTATATGCAAAACACTCACAGTCTCCCAGAAGGCATGCTGCATCCAGTTTTCAGTCATTTGTCCTATTATCTCTTCACGTAACTTGGTGTCAAGGTCTGTCTTAGAAAACTTCCGTGACTTGGGATGATGTTTCTTTACAAAAGATGCTGTTCCAATGCAAACTGTTGCTTGCAAATATGGTTAACAAGCAAGTTAACAATTTTGGTTCACTCCCTGCACTTCCATAGTTCATGGAGGCCTGCATATACACTTATGGAGTGGTTACCACTAAGCTCTGCATAACCAATTGTTTCTCTCAAATGGAGAAAGATCCTACAGTCTGTTGTGGACAACGGCTCCTCACTATTTGGATCAGGCTCAAACTTAAATGAACAAAATTAGGCCTTATCTATTGTAATACTTTTGCTATAAATTCTGTGATTTATTGATCCTGCCCCATTAAGTACCTGATGAAGGAGCAGTGTTCTGAAAGCTAGCACTTCCAAATAGACCTTTTGGACTATAAGCTGGTGTTTTGTGATTTTTGACTTTGCCATACTTATCACCATATATACAAATCTACAATCTCAAATGGTCTTCAGGTTCAACATGATACAAGTTAATTTGTCCTCCACCTATTATAGAGCTCATCCACAAATAAGAGAGAGTTCTACGTTTGTGAGAAGATTTGTAGCTCGGGTACTTGTTGTTGTGGTTCTGTTCGCCGAGCTGGGAATTTGTGTTGCAGACATTTCGTCCCCTGTCTAGGTGACATCCTCAGTGCTTGGGAGCCTCCTGTGAAGCGCTCCTGTGATGTTTCCTCCGGCATTTGTAGTGATTTGTATCTGCCGCTTCCGGTTGTCAGTTCCAACTGTCCGCTGCACAAAACGACACGGCCAGCTATCCTTAGTAGCCACACACTCCGTTTCGTGGCTAGTTGGTGTTCATGGATACGGATCGTTAGCTGTCTTCCTGTTTGTCCCATGTAGTGTTTTGTGCAGTCCTTGCATGGGATTTTGTACACGACATTGGTTTTGCTCACGGTGGGGATCGGTCCTTTGTCCTGGTGTGTTGTTGTCTGAAAGTGGCTGTTGGTTTGTGTCCTAGTGGTCGAAGTAGTCTGGCTGTCAGTTCAGAAATGTTGTTGAGGTATGGTAATGTGGTAAAAACAATGACTGCAGATGCTGGAAACCAGATTCTGGATCAGTGGTGCTGGAAGAGCACAGCAATTCAGGCAGCATCCGAGGCTGTGCTCTTCCAGCACCACTGATCCAGGTATGGTAATGTGTCTAGTCCTTAGGGTTGTGGCATGTCCTCGTACCGTTGTCTTTATCTTAGGCATCTATTGAAGAAGTTGTGGGGGTATCCGTTTTTGGCGAATATTGTATAGGTGTTCTTCTTCCACTTTTTGCAGTTCTGGTGTACTGTAGTGTGTTGTGGCCCTTTTGAACAGTGTCTTAATGCAACTTCTTTTGTGTGTGTTGGGGTGGTTGCTTTCGTAGTTCAGGACTTGGTCTGTGTGTGTGGCTTTCCTGTATACCTTTGTGGTGTATTCTCCGTTCGGTGTTTTCTGTACCATACATCTAGGAGTGGGAGTTGGTTGTCCTTTTCTTCCTCTCCAGTGAATCGGATTCCCTGTGAGTGTGGCGTTGATGATCCAGTGTGTGTTCTCTATTTCTGTGTTTTTAATGATTACAAAGGTGTCATCTACATATCTGACCCAGAGTTTGGGTTGAATTTACAGTAAGATTGTTTGTTCTAATCTTTGCATTACCGCTTCTGCTATGAGTCCAGAGATGGGTGAGCCCATGGGTGTGCTGTTGATTTGTTCATATATTTGGTTGTTGAATGTGAAGTGTGTTGTGAGGCACAGGTCCAGTAGTTTGAGTATGCAGTCTTTGTTGATAGGTTCCCTGTCCTGTTGTCTGTTCTGTATGTCCAGCAGGTTAGCTATTGTTTCTCTGGCTAGGGTTTTGCCGATAGATGTGAACAGTGCCGTTACATCGAATGAGACCATAGGTTCTTCCTTGTTTGCACAAAACACTACATAGGACAAACAGGAAGA
>NC_057715.1:102223129-102241881 GCF_004010195.1 Chiloscyllium plagiosum | reverse complement strand
ACACACAAAAGAAGTTGCATTAAGACACTGTTCAAAAGGGCCACAACACACTACAGTACACCAGAACTGCAAAAAGTGGAAGAAGAACACCTATACAATATTCGCCAAAAACGGATACCCCCGCAATTTCATCAACAGGTGCCTAAAGGAAAAGACAATGGAATGAGGACATGCCACAACCCAAAGGACTAGCCACGCTACCATACATAAAGAGCATTTCTGAACTGACAGCCAGACTACTTCGACCACTAGGACTCATAACAGCACACAAACCAACAGCCACTCTCAGACAACAACTCACCAGGACAAAGGACCCGATACCCAGCATGAGCAAAACCAATGTAGTGTACAAAATCCAATGCAAGGACTGCACAAAACACTACATAGGACAAACAGGAAGACAACTAACGATCTGTATCCATGAACACCAACTAGCCACGAAATGACATGACCAGCTATCCTTAGTAGCCACACACGCAATGACAAGCAACATGAGCTCGACTGGGACAACACTACTATTATAGGTCAAGCCAAACAGAGAACAGCCAGGAAATTCCTAGAGGCATGGCACTCATCCACAGATTCTATCAACAAACACATCGACCTGGACCCAATATACCGGCCACTGCAGCGGACAGCTGGAACTGACAACCGGAAGTGGCAGAGACAAACCACTATAAATGCTGGAGGAAACATCACAGAAGTGCTTCACAAGAGGTTCCCAAGCACTGAGGATGTCACCTAGACAGGGGACGAAATGTCTGCAACACAAATTCCCAGCTCGGTCATCAGAACCACAACAATAAGAGAGATTTCAATCAAAATGGGTCTGTACACAGAAAGCAAAGTGGGCTTGCTCTAGCCAGACTGAATTTGTAATATTGTGAGCAGGTTTGGGCCCCATATCTAAGGAAGAATGTGCTGGCTCTGGATGTGGTCCAAAGGAGAATGACAAGAATAATTCCAGAGATGAAGGGCATATAATATGAGGAGTGGTTGAAGATTCTGGACCTGTTCTCGATGGAGTTTAGGAGGATGAGTCGAAATCTGATTGAAACTTACAGAATACTGAGAGGCCTGGATAGATTGGATGTGGAGGAGATGTTTCCATTAGTAGGAGAGACTAAGACCTGAAGACAGAGCCCCAGAGTGAAGTGACAACCCTTTAAAAATGAGATAAGGAGGAAGGTCTTCAGACAGAGGATGGTTAATCTGTGGAACTCATTGCCAAACAGGACTGTGGAGGCCAAGTCATTGAATGTATTTAAGACCGTGACAGATAGGTTCTTGATTAGTAAGGGGAATCAAGGGTTACTGGGTAAGGGCAGGAGAATGGAGTTGGGAAACATATCATCCATGTTTGAATAGTGCAACAAACCTGATGAGTCAAATGGCCTAATTCTACTCCTAATTCTTATGGTCTTATTGCAGGGGATACGTGCATTTGTGTGTTTAAGACTGAAGATAAATGGAACCAGAAACTGAGGCGACCCCATTGCAGCACTCCCCTACAGCGCTAACTTACAGTACTCTACAGTACTCTCCTCAGCACTCCCCTACAGTACTCTCCTCAGCACTCCCCGACAGTATTCTCCTCAGTACTCCCCTACAGTACTCTTCAACATTACTCCCCTACAGTACTCTTCAACATTACTCCCCGACAGTACTCCCCGACAGTACTCCCCGACAGTACTCCCCTACAGTACTCCCTTACAGTACTCCCTTACAGTACTCCCCCACAATACTCTCCTCAGTACTCCCCTATAGTACTCCCCTATAGTGCTAACCTACAGTACTCTCCTCAGTACTCCCCTACAGTACTACCCTACAGTTCTGTGCTACACTACTCCCCAACAATACTCTGCTACAGTACTCTCTTTAGTACTCCCCAACAGTACTCCCCTACGGTACTCTCATCAGTACCCCTCTACAGTACTCCCCTACAGTACTCTCCTCAGTACTCCCTCACAGTACTCCGCTACAGTGCTCCCCTACAGTATTTTCCTCATTACTCCCCTACGGTACTCTCCTCAGTACTCCCCTACAGTACTCTACTCCCTCAGTACTCCCCTACAGTGCTCTCCTACAGTACTCCCCTACAGTATTCTCCTCAGTACTCCCCTACAGTACTCTCCTCAGTATTCCCTTACAGTACGCTCCGACATTACTCTGCTACAGTACTCCCCTACAGTACTCACCCACAGTTCTGTGTTACATTACTCCCCTACAGTACTCTGCTACAGTGCTACCCTACAGTTGTGCGTTACAGTACTCCCTTACAGTTTCGTATGATGAAGGGCTTATGCCTGAAATGTTGACTCTCCTGCTCTTCAGATGCTGCCTGACCTGCTATGCTTTTCTAGCGCCACACGTTTTGACTCCACTATCCTGGGGAAAATACCTTGGCTCTTCACCCTATCCATGCCCCTCATGATTTTATAAACCTCTATAAGCTCACCCCTCAGTCTCTGACACTTCAGAGAAAACAGCCCCAGCCTATTCAGCCTCTTCTTTTACCTCAAACCTTCCAACCCTAGCAACATCCTTTCTGAAGTAAATCTTTTCTGAACATTTTTGAGTTTCACAACATCTTTCCTAGGGCA
Source organism: Chiloscyllium plagiosum (assembly GCF_004010195.1). Classification (NCBI taxonomy): domain Eukaryota; kingdom Metazoa; phylum Chordata; class Chondrichthyes; order Orectolobiformes; family Hemiscylliidae; genus Chiloscyllium; species Chiloscyllium plagiosum. The sequence goes on along the minus strand of NC_057715.1, from coordinate 102,239,278 downwards.
GGGAGACCTGATTCGAATGCAGTATTCCAAAAGTGTTGTAACCAATGTCCTGTGCAGCCACAACATGACCTCCCAACTCCTATTCTCAATGCACTGACCAGTAAACTGTTTGAAATGGCTAGAAATTCAGAAAAACATGAGCTGTTTTAATTCTTTGGATTTGTTTATGGGATGTGGGTTTCACTGGCTAGGCCAGCATTTATTATCCCTTATTGCCTGGAAACCAAATGGCTTGCTGAGGTTTTGCAGAGGACAATGAGAGTCAACCACCTTGCTGTGGGTCTGGAATCACATGTGGGCCAGACCAGGTAAGGATGGCAGATTTCTGCTTCCCAAAGGATATTTCAAACATTTGAGAAATTATACTTGGAATCCCTACAGTGTGGAAACAGGCCCTTCGGCTCAACAAGTCCACACCGACCCTCTGAAGAGTAACCCACCCAGACCCATTCCCCTACCCTGTTATCCTATAATTACCCCTGACTAATGCACCTAACCTGCATATTATGGGCAACTTAGCATGGCCGATTCACCAAACCTGCACATCTTTGAATTGTGGGAGGAAACCAGAGCAAACCCACACAGACACTGGGAGAATGTGCAAACTCCACACAGACAATCACCCAAGGCTGGAATTAAACCCAGGTTCCTAGTACTGTGAGGCAGCAGTGCTAACCACTGAGCCACTGTGGCATCAAGGGGCATGATGTAATTCTGGCAAAATGCAATACGTATTAGATTAGACGTAGTCACCCTTGCGGATACATTTGTGTACAGAAAACCTTACATATTGTGCAAGAACATCTAAGGATGATTTTTGCTAAGCCAGGTCAAGTGGTGCTGTATCGGATTGCCTGTGGGATCCATGCAAAGTGGAGCAGAAAAGAAAGAGGCCGAATTTAAGGGAAGAAAGGTGAATGTGAGGTATGCATCCACACGGTAAGAGATTTATCTCTCTGCATTGTACTGTTTACTGTCAATGATCAATGCTTTACTGCTCGAGAAATCCGTGTATCAACAAAAAACAGAAAACCTGAGCAGCTATTTAAATAAATAAAATACACAAAGGTTGGGGCAGAGGTGGATATCAAAAGCAACATCAGTTACCTGAAACTAATATATCTGTCTGATCATAAGCAACGAATCATTTGTACTGTCACTCAGAATGCTTCAGCTTGCATCTACTCGAACTCAAGGAGCCCAATCAACATGGTAATTTTGTCAGTAGAACTTTCACAGTACACAGTAGTCAGCTGGTTTGCATTTTTAAAGCTGCCAGAGTGCAGAGGGAGGGTTGCCAGATCACTTTAACAATGGAAGATCCACAAAAGACTGTTCTCAACAAGCAAGATAGCAAGATGCCTCAAGCCATAAACTCTTCCAATCGTTTGAGATGGACGGAAGATTGGTCATTGTTTTGTGAAGCAGCACACACATTCTGTTTACATTCAAATACATATATACTTCATCTCTTTAGTTTTAAGGAATCTTTGCTGATTGACATTAGGTTGACACTGGGACAGGTCAATTTGCAGTTGATATTTGAGAGAAAAGCATTTCTAACCCGAAAGAGGGCATTTTGACCCAGTAGAGCAATCCAGTCAGTCCCATTCCTTCCACTCTTTCTGAGGCATTGAGGCACCGACGACCTACGATGGGTTGGGTTTGTCATCCTCTTGACTGATATGAGACTTCCCACGAAGGTGCTCTACTCCCAGCTCCGAAATGGCAGGTGGGGTCCAGGTGGGCAGAGGAACAGTTTCGTTGACACTCTCACTGGTGAAGTACAGCATTCCCACAGACACCTGGGAATCGTTGGTGGAGGAGTATCCAGGAAGGCGTACAGCACCTCGAGACTTGCCATTAAGAACAAGTGGAAGCCGGGCCAAAACAGCGGAAGGAACACGCTGCCGTTCCAACGCCCCACGCATACCTTCCCATGAAGACCTTCTGCCCTGAATGTGACTGAGTCTGTGATAGTCTCATCGATCTATACAACCACCTGTTGTCTCACCCTGAGAGTGGAAGAGTTATCCACATCTATGAGTGACTGCTGATGAGGAGGGCTCTTTTGGAGTAGCTCGGCAAATTAATTTCCTTGCAGTGTCTGTCCAATTCCTTTTCCTTGATCACCTCTGCTTCTCCATCCTTGTGGACAGCAGGATGATGACGTTACCACCCAATCACTGTAAAAGCATCGGAGTAGCTCTGCAAATTAATTTCCTTGTCCAATTCCCTTTCACTGATCACCTCTGCTTCTCCACCAATGAGGACAGCAGGTTTATTACATAACCATCCGATCATTATAATAGAAAGTTCTTCCTCACATTCCCCCTTGTATCCCTTACCCAGAATTTTAAATCTGTATCCTCTTGTCCTTGCATCATTAGCTGGCAGCAATACTCTCAAAGTGATAGTTTCACTGAAACTGTCCTGTAACCTTCCAAGCTGTTCCTTTTCAAATGTCCCTGTGCATGGTGCAGAGGGTCATGGGAGCAGTGGCATTATGGCAGATGGTGAAATTGAAACTCAGTAAAAGTCTGATTGTTTCAAAATAAAGCTGTTCTAGTGATGATCATGTAACCATTACTGAATGTTGTCAAAATCCATCTGATTCACTCATGTCCTTTTGGGAAGGAAATCTACCTGGTTAAGTCTACCTGTGGCCCCAGCCCCATAGCAACGTGATTGCCCAGAGGGCAGTTCAGAGTCAATTAGCGATGGGAAATAAACCCTAGCTTGTGAATGAGTGATTAAAAATAAACATTTAGAATGCAGTGGTTGAACTTATCACACTGTCAGGGAGTAAATGCCAGACCCTAACCACCTGCTGGATGAAAAGTGTTTTGCTTAGTGCCCCTTCCTTCTTCATCCTTTCTCCCTAACTGCTCCATCCAGACCCAGGGTTGTTTGAACATCTCGAACAAATCTTGTCTGGGCCTTCTCTTTTGATGAAAGATCTCCTCTTACCTTCTCACACAATCATATCAACGAGAAGCTACTGTACTTAAAACATTGGCTGACAATAAACAAACAATCAGTGAGGTCAACATACCAAAGTCATTACCAAATAAATCCTTTTCAAATTGCAGATATCCCTTTCACATTATGGCCAAGTGGCACTTTACGTTAAGCAACAGTGAAGAGTAAATCTTATTATCGAGCATCATTGATGCTGAGCTTTGAGAACAGCACATATTCTTTTTTTTTTAGATTACTTACAATGTGGAAACAGGCCCTTCGGCCCAACAAGTCCACACCGACCCGCCGAAGCGCACCCACCCAGACCCATTCCCCTACATTTACCCCTGCACCTAACACTACGTGCAAACTCCACGCAGTCGGTCGCCTGAGGCGGGAATTGAACCCGGGTCTCTGGCGCTGTGAGGCAGCAGTGCTAACCACTGTGCCACCGTGCCGCCCACAATATTCGCAATTTAAATTGCTAATACTTTAATGGTAAATAGGCCTCCAGCTCAAAAGGTGCCCTCATTTCTTGAACTTTGCATCAGGTCAACAAAGTCAAAAAATCAAGGAGCTGACAAGTTCCCAGAAATTAAATAATAAAAAATTAGTCACCCAGTTATTCATTTTCACAAGTAACATGGAAGTAATGAAAAAACTATTACTTTGAAGAAAAAAAACACTATATTTACAACATATGCAAATGTTTATTGACACAAATCAGATCATTATTTAATACTTAGATTAGATTACTCACAGTGTGGAAACAGGCCCTTCGGCCTGTTGGGGAGATTTCACTGGGGTATTTAATGTAGGGCTAGGGAGGGTGACACTAGTTCTGCAACAGACACTTCTAGCCCTGAAATGGTTAACAACAGCCAAGCGAGCTGCTGCAGGCGATTGCATGACTGCTGGAGCTTGTAAGGGATATGCATAATGTTAATTAAATCTTGGAGCCTGTAAATACCAGCCAGTATCAATTGCCCCATCGAAACTCGGGATTAATAAAGAAACCGATCGGAATCTGTAACTGTTAGACAAGTGTGAATTGCTCTATCGGAACCTGTAACTGTTAAGTGTGAATGGCTCTATTTAAGTCTAAAGTTGGTAAGTGTAATTGTCAATTTAGTTAAACTGAAACTATTGAAAATGGCTAGCCTGTCAGACGCATAGTAATTCCTTGAAACAATGAACTATTGAATACGGGATCGGAACCGCTCCCGGGGATGGCTGAGCCATTGTCAAGCACAGCAGGAGCTGGACAGGCACTTCGTTGCGGCCAATAGGAGGACGGATCCCCAGCGCGCGCAGATGAATGGACCAATGGGGAAGGCGAACTGACCGGGGACTCCAGGCAGCGCGAAGTATAATTGTGTCAAGTTTGAACGAGGAGGGAGAACGCCTTCTCCAACGAATACATGCTTGTAGATTCGTTGTACCAGTTAAGATTCTGTGAATAAACTGCTGTCTGCGTCTAACCATAGTTGCCAGTGTGAGTCTCTCCTTCCGAAAGAACACGCAAAGACGGGACCCCGCGGGTCCGTCTTAACAGGCCCAACAAGTCCACACCGACCCACCACCCACACCTATTTCCCTCTGACTAATGCACCTAACACTACGGGCAATTTAGCATGGCCAATTCACCTAACCTACACATTTTTGGACTGTGGGAGGAAACTAGAGCACCTGGAGGAAATCTACGCAGACACAGGGAGAATGTGCAAACTCCACACAGTCAGTTGCCTGAGGCGGGAATCAAACCCAGGTCTCTGGCGCTGTGAGGCAGCAGTGCTAACCACTGTGCCACCGTGCCGCCCACAATACATGTGAAATGAGGCAGCCAAGAGTTGTTCCATGCTTTTTAAAAATCCGTTTGCTTGTAAGGTTCTGAGTATTTAACATCCACTTCTGTATTAACGAAATATGATTAATGTGTTTGTTTTATTCATGGGATGACTGTAGTATGAAGCTCCTCGGATGCTGCCTGAACTGCTGTGCTCTTCCAGCACCATTGATCCAGAATCTGGTTTCCAGCATCTGCAGTCATTGTTTTTACCTTGTTGCTGTCAAAGTCATGGAATTCAGATTTTGAAGTGGCAAAGAAACTGATAGATGTCTTTCCTGTTCAGGAGATTGTTGCTGCTTCCAAGAGTCCAGTGAAGGAATATTGAAGAATGAATTGTAATTTGCAGCTGGTAATGCTCAACAGAACAATTTACACTTGGAAAGTGACATTATGTTAATACATTTTCAAGGAATGTCACAGACATGTGAGTGGGAAATGATACCCAGGCAGGAAAGAAGAGATGTGGCAATATGACCAAAGGTAACATTTCCAGTCACATAGTGATAGAGAGAAACAAATTATAGCTTTTGTAACTCTGAAATGCTAAATATTTTACACTTAATAATCTCTCCTTGAGTTTTACATTTGGCAGAGAACTGCCTGTTTACGCAGAAAGTTACAGAGAGGGGTTTGGAAGCCCTTGTGTATAAATCACGAAAAAAAAGTAGCACCCAAGTTTACCAGAGATGTGGAGGTGATGGTGTTAGACTGAGGTGGACAAGGAGAAAGTGAGGTCTGCAGATGCTGGAGATCAGAGTCAAGAGTGTCTTGTTGGAAAAGCACAGCAGGTCAGGCAGCATCCAGGGAACAGGAGAATCGACGTTTCAGGCCAGAACCCTTCATCAGCAATGATGACAAGAGTGGACAAGCTGAAAATGTGTTGCTGGAAAAGCGCAGCAGGTCAGGCAGCATCCAAGGAACAGGAGAATCGACGTTTCGGGCATAAGCCCTTCTTCTGGACAAGGTCAGACGTCACACGATGCCAGGTTGTAGTCCTACAGGTTTATTTGAAATCATAAGTTTTCAGCGCTTTCACATGAAGGAGCAGCGCTCTGAAATTCCAAATAAACCTGTTGGACTATAACCTGGTATGTGACGTCAGACCAAGTTTACCAGGTAATAGGAAGGCAAATGGATAAAAGTGCATCCAGTTTGATCCTGATGTCGAAGGACTTTCTTATGAGGAGAAGTTAAGTACGTTGGGTCTATACTTGTTGGAATTTAGAAGAATGAGAGGACACCTTATTGAAAGATACACATATCAGAGAGAACTTGACAGAATGGCTGTTTACCGTTGTGGAAGGGTCTAGGGTCTGAGGGCATAATCTCAGAGTAAGGGGTCACCTATTTAAGACATGGGTGAAGAGCAATGTCTTCTCTGAGAAAGTAATGAATCTTTGTTACAGGAAGCTGGGTCATTAAGTATATTCCATGTGGTATGAAATTTTGATCAGTAAGGCGATGGAAGGTTATGTGGAAAAACAGGAAAGTGGAGTTGAGGATTATCAAATCAGTCATAACTTCATTGAATGGCAAAGCAGACACAATTGCCTGATTGGCTTATTTCTGCTCCTATACCTTATGATCCTATAAAGTTTAGAAATACAAAGTGAAATTAAAGGGAATGCAAAGGCAGTTCAATACATCAAGATAACCCCAGAGTATTGCATTTTCTTTCTTAATTTACCATGTCTAATTTCTGGATTCCCTAACATTTATATTTTGGACATCAGGCAGAGTTGAAACTGACTACTTACTTCATGTTGCTAGGTCGAAATAGACTTGATGATTGCATCTGCAAGATAGAGTTCTTGCCCGTCAAGAACAATTAGAAATAGTGATTGAGAATCTCAAAGACGCTGCAATGGAAATAGACCTATCACAGTACTACATTAGATTAGATTCCCTACAGTATGGAAACAGGCCCTTCAGCACAACAAGTCCACACCGATCCTCCGAAAAGTAACCCACCCAGACCCATTTCCCTCTGATGAATGTACCTAACACTATGGGCAATTTAGCATGGTCAATTCACCTGACCTGCACATCTTTGGACTGTCCAGAGCACCCGGAGGAAACCCACGCAGACATGGGGAGAATGTGCAAACTCCACACAGTCAGTCATCCAAAACTGGGATCAAACCTGGGACCCTGATGTTGCGAGGCAGCAGTGATAACCACTGAGCCCCCACGCCACATTAGCGGTGATTACCGTCCTGGAGTGCAGGTTTGAGGGAACCTATTCAACAACAGGTCTTGTTGCTCGAGATCTGGAACTATTTAGTACTGTCACTGAATGCCAAACTTATATTTTTTTAAATTATGCTAGTTGTACCCAATTATCACTAGTCGACACCTTTGATTAAGGAGCCACCACTGATATGCTCCTGCCATATACACAATTGTTTGAATCATCTCCATTTAACAATTTTACAATCAATGTTGTGACATTGTATTATTTTCTGTGCAAATATTACTTCATTTCTATCTGAAAGCTATTCACAGTACCCCATGGCATCAGTCAGTTTACTGCTGGTCAAATATTGATGTCAAAATAATGGTGAGGTTAACAATGTTTGTCGTTATTTAAGTGCAAAATGCCGTAACAGCTTCAGGCAAGGCTGATGCCCAATAAATCAAAGAAATCAAGAAGTTGCTATCAGAGAGTAATTGTTCTACCATTAGCTTTGCAAAAAGCGAAGGCTCAGCTTCTGGCTCAAACACATTTGATTGACATAAAGTTCCAATACTTGCATGGGTAGAAAATAAATAAACTCATCACAGCTAAAACAAGCAACAACTTGATTTCAGATAGTCAACATGGTTTCGTCAAGGGCAGATCGTGTCTCACAAACCTCATTGAGTTTTTTGAGAAGGTGACCAAGCATGTAGATGAGGGTAGGGCAGTTGACATGGTGTACATGGACTTCAGTAAACCCTTTCATAAGGTTCCACATGATTGGCTGTTGGAGAAAATGCAGAGGCATTGAATTGAAGGTGATTTAACAGTTTGGATTAGAAACTGGCTTTCTGGAAGAAGGCAGCGAATGGTGGTTGATGGAAAATATTCAGTCTGGAGTCCAGTTACTAGTGGTGTGTTACAAGGATCTGTTTTGGGACCACTGCTGTTTGTCATTTTTATAAATGACTTAGACTCAGGCATAGGTGGACGGGTTAGTAAATTTGCAGATGACACTAAAGTGGAGTAGTGGACAGTTTGGAAGAATGTTACAGGTTGCAGGGGGGTCTTGGATAAACTGCAGAATTGGGCTGAGAGGTGGCAAATGGAGTTTAATGCAGCTCAATGTGAGATGATGCACTTTGGGAAGAATAACAGGAAGGCAGAGTACTGGGTCAGTGGAAAGATTCTTGGTAGTGTGGATGTGCAGAGGGATCTTGGAGTCCATGTGCATAGATCCCTGAAAGTTGCCACCCAGGTGGATAGTGCTGTTAAGAAGGCATACGGTGTGTTAGGTTTCATTAGTAGAGGGATTTAGTTCCGGAACCGCAATATCATGCTGAAACTATACAAAACACTGGCGCGGCCACACTTGGAATATTGTGTACAGTTCTGGTCGCCCCGTTACAGAAAGGGTGTGGAAGCATTGGAAAAGGTGTAAAGGAGATTTACCAGGATGTTGCCTGGTTGGAGGGAAGATCTTCTGAGGAAAGGCTGAGAGACTTGGTTCTGTTCTCATTGGAAAGAGGAAAGCTAAGAGGGGATTTGATGGAGGCATGCAAGATGATCAGAGGATTAGATAGGGTAGACAGTGATAATCTTTTTCCTAGGATGATGACATCAGCTTGTATGAGAGGGCATAACTACAAATTGAGGGGTGATGGATTTAAGACAGATGTCAGAGGCAAGTTCTTTACGCTAAGAGTGGTAAGGGTGTGGAATGCTCTACCTGCTAATGTAGTCAACTCAGCCACATTAGGGAGATTTAAACAATCCTTAGTTAAGCACATGGATGATTTTGGGATAGTGCAGGGGGACAAGCTGAGAATAGTTCACAGGTCGGCGCAACATCGATGGCCGAAGGGCCTGTTCTGGACTGTATTGTTCTATGTTCTATGTTCTAAGTTATTTCAAGTCTAAGCATCCTTCTAACAACATACTAAGTGCTAATTGCTGCTAAGTAATCTGACACCAAAAACAAATAATTTATGGAAACTCATTTAGTCATTTTCCATCATTGTTGGAGATGCTTTTAATGCTAAATTTAAGTAAAAACTCTATTTCCTTTTCCTGTTTTCTCTCTCGTTACCCAATGTGCCTTTCCTCTTTATTTTTCATTCGGTATTTAATTTGACATTGAAATCACCCGTTCTATTTTACACATCCTGGATCAGAACTTGGACCTGCCTTTTTGATGGCAAACTCATAGCAGAAATATTTGGATCATTGTCTTGGTAATCTTACGCCTTATCTCACATGAAACAGTTGTATAGTGTAAAAGAAAATCTCGGTATGTTGTCAAAAATGCTTCACTCAGCTTTACAAATCAGAACAAAAAGTATCATTTACCCAGTGTGGAGTTCTGGGAAATATTGGTAAAATATTCTACTAACTATGTCTATATTCAAATTTAGAGGTATGTATTTATTTATTCACAGAATGTAAGTGTCCCTGGCTGGGCCCACATTTATATCTTAGGCCTAACTTCCTTGAGAAGATGGTGATGAGGCCACACTGCTGTATTTTAGGGGGGTTAGATACATCATTGGTATTGTTAGTAATGGAGTTCCAGGATTTTGACCCAGTGACAGTGAAAGCATAGTGATATTGTTCCATATAGGTGATATTGTTTGTGACTCGGAGGGAAACTTGAACGTGGTGGTGTTTCCACACATCTGCTGCTTCTGTCCTTCCAGATCTTAGGTTCAGAAGGTGCTGTCAAGGAAGCCTTGGTGAGTTGCTGCAGTCCATCCAGTAAATGGTATAAAAATTACCTAGAAACAAGAGTCGGCCACTTAGCCCTTCAAGCCTGCTCCACCATTCAATATGTTCATGAATGATATGACTTTATCCTCAATTCTACATTCCTGCACATCCCCAATGACCTTTCATCCCCTTCATTTTCAAGCATCTATTTACCTCCATCTTAAAAATATTTGAACATTTTGCATTCATTTCCTTTTCAGGAAGGCTATTCCAAAACTTGTAACTCTGAGAGTAAAACAAAAATTCCACACCTCTGTTTTAAATAGGCAACATTTTATTTTTAAACATGATTCCCCCATGCTAGATTCTCCCACAAGACAAACATCCTTTCAACATCCACCTGATCAAATCCTCTTATATGTTTCAATTCAGTCACCTCTGACTTTTCTAAACCCCAGAGGATGCAGGACCAGCCTGTCTAGCTTGTCCTCATAAGGCAATCTGCTCATTCCTGGTATTTGTCTAGTAAGCCTTCTCTGAACAGTTACCAATGTGTTAACATCCTTCAGTAAGTACTGTACTATACACAGTACTCCAGATGTGGGATCACAATACTGTATAACTGATGCACAACCTCCCTACCCTTACACTAAATTATCATTGCATAAACATAACGTTCAATTACCTTTCCAATTACTAACTATACCTGCAAGCTAATCTTTTGTGATTTATTTACTAGGACACCTAGGTCTCTCAGCATCTCAGAGCTCTGCAACCTCTCACTATTTAGATAATATGGTAAGTACTACCATCATGCGTTGACGGTGGGCAAGAGGGAAAGTAACTGATTCTACGAACATCAAGGTATTAGTTGCTGCTGGGAGCTAAATATTTTGCCAATAGTTACTTGTCTAAACATTGGCAATTGTAGACTACCTCAGTCATTTTAAGCAAAGGATATTGGTTGATAGTTGACTGCTAACCCTCTCATTTTCCATGTTGCTTGCAGTTGTAAACAATCCTCTGTTTTCTATTTTAGAAGCAAATCTTTGTCATTGTATAGATAAAATATATAGTGAGGTTACCTTACCACAGTGATAAGCTCTGAAAATGTGTTGCTGGAAAAGCGCAGCAGGTCAGGCAGCATCCAGGGAACAGAAGGATCAACGTTTTGGGCATAAGTCCTTCTTCAGGAAAGGCATAAGCCCTCCTGAAGAAGGGCTTATGCCCGAAACATCGATTCTCCTGTTCCCTGGATGCTGCCTGACCTGCTGCGCTTTTCCAGTGACACATTTTCAGCTCTGATCTCCAGCATCTGCAGTCCTCACTTTCTCCTTACCACAGTGATAGTCGAAGTGTGCAAGTGGATATGCTGAAACTAATAAGTAAATGTTACAAGACTGTAAGACAGTTCTTGGGTAATCTTTTTGTGTCTTCTATCCTGAACAGTGTAATAATATTTCTGTTTACTTCACATGAAGCATCAATGACACAGAGTATGATACTTCAGAGAGATGCACAATGGGCGGCTGATCCAACAGCACCCAATTCACACAAGTATTTGAAGTATACTCCCCCTTTTCTTTAACAATGATTTTGGAAGATAGTTTTTGGATATGTGTTGGATAGTGAACATCAGTTGTAGATTGTGCTTGCGTTTTTGCTGTAATCTCCAAGACTCCCAACATTCTCTTAAATATATCTTTGGACATTTTCATTTGAACACGTCTTAAAAAGGCAAGTGGTACTTGAAGCAAATTCTTCGTCACTGTAAGCCTGACTGACATTTCTGGATCTGCGTGATTTTATTACTCAACTTCAGTTGGGTCTTTCTATATCCACAGGGGAGTACTTAATGTTACAGCAAATGGCAGAATTAATGCATGATTCACTGTCAGCATCAATAACTGAGAATGCAGTGAGGTTGCCAGATTACGGGCCAAAACAAAATAATATCAAGGCTACAGGCAAGTGCTGTGTACGTTCAGTGAGCAATGTGGGCAGAATGGAACACAATCTTCATCAGCCACAGACAAATCTGGTAATGATTCACTGACTGTAATCTGCTTTTCAGATGTGATATTTTCTCATTAATCACAAGACTGGATCATACATTAATTCCTTTCCTTAAAACCAAACAGTTCAAGATTCTGAAAGAGCTGTTTTAGTTGGAACCTGTTTGTGCTCTATCCTTGTGTAAAAATCTAACTTATAAATCTTTTGTCAGAAAGCAGGGTGTTGACTTTTATACTGGTAACACCTTTGGTAGAGCTGCCAGTTCAGAGGTTGTCCTTGCCTCAAAAGTAGTGCAAATGAAACCAAACGAGATGTACAGACATAAGAAACTGAACAGTCACCTTTATTAACGATTCTATCATGGATTAATTGCTTATGTTGTATGTTTGCACGAGGGTGAGTTTGACTACAACGCTGAGTCATGCCAAGTACAAAGAGATCAGATTTCTATTTGTTAGGAGAAGACATGTACATGAGGTATACGAAAATTTAATTTAACTTGTTGCCTAAAAGATGGGAGTCAACTTTATATGGATCAAGCTCTACTCGAGTACATACAGCAAATCTTTTAGAATCTTCTGAGAGCTTCCAATCACATTGCGTTTGCAAATATATGTGGCACACTCTCTGCCATCTACTCTCACATTATGTATACAGTAGTGATGGTGTCAGCTCTGCCCACCTTCACTTCCCTCTACTCTCTCAATGCTGGTACACTGTCTGATATCCAGCTTGGATGAACTGCAACTTCTTCTGGGTGAAGACTGAAGCCATCACCTGCAGACAGTAACACTAACTCTGTCCCCATTTGCAGATTCTTGTAGACTATCCTATTCAAATTTGAAAGGCAATGCCAATCCCATGTACTCTACTTTAGGAGCTACAACCTTCAAACCTCTAACACTGTGAACTCTGTTGCCTCTACTTCGACCCCAAGCTCCTGTCTCTCACAAAAACCTCGAACTGTGTTTCCCCACATCCAGTCCAACTGTTCTAGTAATCTCTAGACTATCCTTATCATATCACCCACAGTCCGTAGACTTCAGTTCATAAAAAAAAGCTCTGCTCATCAGATCTCCTGAAGCAAGTTCTGCTTGTCCATTACTCTGAGCTACAATGGCCCCACAATATCTTAAATACAAAATTATGTTCTGATCCCAGCTAATAGTAATACTGGATAAGTCAGATTATTGAGTAAAATCTAGCTTGTAGGAGAAAGTGAGGACTGCAGATGCTGGAGATCAGAACTGGAAATGTGTTGCTGGAAAAGTGCAGCAGGTCAGGCAGCATCCAAGGAGCAGGAGAATCGACGTTTCGGGCATGAGCCCTTCTTCAGGAGAAGGGCTGAAGAAGGGCTTATGCCCGAAACATCGATTCTCCTGCTCCTTGGATGCTGCCTGACCTGCTGCGCTTTTCCAGCAACACATTTTCAACTAAAATCTAGCTTGATCAACAATAAGTTTTATTTTTGCAATTTGGTTGCTGCAGTGATCAGTTAATGAATGTGTTCACTAGAGGCTGCCTATTTATTTTCAACAAAAGAATATCAAAGTTTGTGGAAAGGAACAAAACCTATTTTACACTATGTAAGAATGAGCTGAAATGGCCTTATTACAAATAAAGATTCAATTATTTTAGTTTCAACATTAGATTCCCTACAGTTTGGAAACAAGCCCGCACCAACCAATCCCCCAACACGATGAGAAATTTAACATGGCCAATTCACCTGACCTGCACGTCTTTGGACTGTGGGAGGGAACCAGAGGAAACCCACACAGACATGGGGTGAATGTGCAAACTCCACACAGACAGTCACCGAAGGCTGGAATTGAACCTGGGACCCTGGTGCTGTGAGGCAGCAGTGCTAACCACTGAGACACAAGCTTCAGCAGAGAGTCATCTGTTTCCACTTCAGATTTCTTTTTCAGTTGACAGGGCCATATTTTATTTCTTTCTTGCAAACTTACATATACATTTAATGCTATCTTCTTTAGTGAATATCTCTTACTGAGATCTTTACACAAACTGCTGACATAGCTCATTTATTCCTCACCATGAGTTTCTTAAACTGCTTTTCCACAACCTTTTGTGTTTGGAACTTTCCCTAAATGACAGTGAACTACTCACGGCTTACTTTCTTCTGCCCTGACTGTTCTGGACATTATGAATCGGCACTCCTGCTATCTGAAAGAAATCTGCACACTGACTGACTTTCTGGATGGTTCTCTCAAAAGGGAAACTGTTTCATTCTCTGTCTTCTTGTGTCATGTGACATATTGTTGCTACACTACAGCTCAATTTTTTTTCTTCTCCATTTTGCCCTTGCAATGAGCTATTTACCTCAAGAATTTTAATTGCCTCATTTAAATGTATGAAGACACATTTCCAAATTCCTGGTATTCATCATCGTACTCAAATAGGAAACTAAGCCATTCTCAGGATCCAAGTTTCAAAATAATGATGTCATGAAGTTCATCATAATTGTGGCCTCACTTCCTCCCCACTGCCAACCATTCTAGTATATTGTATCAACAAAAGGATAATGATAATAAAGAGAGAATATGTGGCAGGATAACACTTTGGACAAAAAAAAGATAACATTAGACTCTGAGAGATGGCAATGATTTGAAATCAAAGATATCCTTTTATCGTGCCTTCTAGTCAAAGATTTTAATGTTTTCGTTGTATCTTATTGCAAAAAAAAAGACTGGGGCTGTACGTGGCCATGGAATGGGATGTTGTTCAGCTGTTTTAATCCATCAACATTGTTGGCACATTAAGGGAGGAATTTTCTTGTTCAGTAACATGACACACTATTTTAGAGCCAATTTATAATTTTCACAGAAATTACAGAGGAAACTTTCACAGATCTATGTTATTTATGTTGTTCCGCATAGCAAATTGACAATATCTCGGACTTTACACCTCAACTTAAATCCCTGATAATTGAATTTTCAACATAGAAGCAAAACACCTCTGAAGAGTAGCACTGACTGTATTGTTGTGCTCTTAGAAGATATGATGCCACTGTCAATTGCTTGGGGATAGCACAAGAAATCTCAGTTCATGAAATAGCCTGTTATCCACTTCTGAGACTGTATGTTGAATATTGGGACATGTTCTCACTCACCCTGCTACAAAGGGTGGCAGAGTGGCTCAGTGGTTAGCGTGGCTGCCTCACAGTGCCAGGGACCTGGATTCAATTCCACTCTCGGGCGACGTCCGTGTGGAGTTTGGACATTGTCTGCGTGGGTTTCCTCCAGGTGCTTCGGTTTCCTCCCACAATCCAAAAATGTGCAGGTTAGGTGAATTGGCCCATGCTAAGGGCGGCACGGTGGCTTAGTGGCTAGCACTGCTGCCTCACAGCACCAGGGTCCCAGTTTGATTCCAGCCTTGGGTGACTGTCTGTGTGAAGTTTGCACATTCTCCCTGTGTCTGCGTGGGTTTCCTCTGGGTGCTCCGGCACCCCCCCCCAATCCAAAGATGTGCAGGTTAGGTGAATTGGCCACGCTAAATTGCCCATAGTGTTAGGTGCATTAGTCAGAGGGAAATGGGTCTGGGTGGGTTACTCTTCGGAGGGTTGGGTTGGGCTGAAGAGCCTGTTTCCACACTGTAGGGAATCTAATCTAAATTGTCCATAGTGCCCAGAGATGCATGGATTTACCATGGGAAATGTAGTGCTACAGAGATAGGATAGGGAGGGTGGGACAGGGTAAGATGCTCTTTGGCGGGCTGAACGGCCTGCTTCCATACTGTAGGGAATCCATGATTCTACATGGCATTCCTTCCAATTCGAGTGTTTATTACAAGAACAACCTTAAAAGAACCTGTGGCAGGTTTCAAGGTAGCAATACCCTGAAAGCAAGATATTCAAATCAACCATATTGACACTTCCTGACCAAGCCTTATTGCACTTGGTTGCCCTGTTCTTTATCTCCATCACTTCCTCCATCTATCCAAACTAATTCTGAATTTTGATATTAATTTTTTAAATCCTCTTCTGTGATGTCAGCAGCTGAGTTTCACATGAGCGCACATGACAGTTTTCATATGAATGATAGATACCTGTTGAGACATTATAGCATCCTTTATACAATTGCCACAGAAAAGTAACTCAGGAGTAATATTGACAGGTAGGGATGTAGTGTGCAATGAGGATGCAAAGGAGCTGCAATGAAATAGAGAGACTGTTTCAGTGGGGAGAAAGTGAGGACTGCAGATGCTGGAGATCAGAGCTGGAAATGTGTTGCTGGAAAAGCGCAGCAGGTCAGGCAGCATCCAGGGAACAGGAGAATCGACGTTTCGGGCATAAGCCCTTCTTCAGGAATGAGGAAAGTTTGTCCAGCAGGCTAAGATAAAAGGTAGGGAGGAGGGACTTGGGGGAGGGGCGTCGAAATGCGATAGGTGGAAAGAGGTCAAGGTGAGAGTGATAGGTCAG
>NC_057715.1:102199658-102220794 GCF_004010195.1 Chiloscyllium plagiosum | reverse complement strand
GAGTGGAGGGCTGCGTGTTCCGAGGGTGAGAGGTTGGAGTGGGTGAGAGGGGTGGGGGAGTTCAGGTGGCGGTTAATATCGCGGCGGCAGTTGGCTATGAAGAGGTCGAGGGCAGGTAGGAGGCCAGCACGGGGTGTCCAGGTGGTTTTCCTCATTCCTGAAGAAGGGCTTATGCCCGAAACGTCGATTCTCCTGTTCCCTGGATGCTGCCTGACCTGCTGCGCTTTTCCAGCAACACATTTCCAGACTGTTTCAGTGACCAGGCAAGGTGGGGGAAGATGTATCATCAGTCAAAAAGCAGAAAATTTTCAAAACAGAATAGTAAATATTGATATTTCAATGCAGTTGGAAATTCTTATCAGACTATAAGGCCACAGGAAGTAGGAATAGGAGCAAGCCATTTGGCACCTCAGGTCTCTTCTGCCAATCAATAGGATCATGGCTGATCTGTCACTTCTCATGTACATTTTCCTGCTATATCCCCATTATCCTTGTAGATAAACCACACAAACCTAAAGTCCATGTATGTGTAGGGTTGAGGGTTAATGATTTGTTAATCTTAATTTATAAGGAGGTTGGAGCACAAGAGTACAGAAGTCTTGCTGCAAATACATAGGACTTCGGTTAGCTCACACCTCAAGTATGGTGCAGCTGTTTGTTTCCTTCCTGCCTTAGAAGGGATGCAACAAAACATCACAAAATTGTTTCGTGGAGTGAAGGGTTGCCCTATGAGGAGAAGGCAGCCAACATAATCAACAAACCCTCCCACCCCGGCTATTATCTCTTCCAACCTCTTCTTTTGGGGAGAAAATACAAAGGCTTATGAACACGTACCACCAGATTCAAGAACAGCCTGTTCCCCACTATTAATGGACTTCTGAATAGACCTCTCAAATTTTAAATTTCATGTTGATCACTCTTTGAGCACTTTCTCTGCAGCTGTAACATTGCATTCCTTGCTCTATTACCTGAATATACTGTGTAGTATGATATCCCTGTACTGCACACAAAACAAAACGTTTCTCTGTACTTAGGTGCATGTGATCATAGTAAATAAAATCAAATCAAAGAAGGAATAGGAGCGTCCTGCATTCTCTACGGTTTGGAAAAATGAGAAGAGATGTTATTAAAGCTTATAGAGTGAATATCAAGGTACATACTAAGTTACTAGTTCCCTTGACCAGAGATACACAAATTAATTTCAGGATAAGACGGTCACCCATTTAGGGTTGATGCGTGGATTTATTTCTTCACCCACGGAATCTTTGGAATTGTGAGGGCTGTGAATTCTCACTCAATGAGTATCTTTAATATTGAAGCTAATCAATTTCATTGGATTAAGGAATATGGGGATATGGAAGGAAATTGGAGGTTGCAGTCAGAGAAGAGCAGAGACATGAGGGAGCAACGGAATCTCGGGTAAGAGATGCTCAGAGGCCAGAGAGGGGATCACAGGTTAGTCAGTGGATGAGTGGAGTGTAAGGAAGAAAATTGGAGATTGGGTTCGGGGGAAGATGGGAACTTAAGAGGTCAGGAGAGAGTTGGATACAAGAGGGGAAACTAGACCTTTGGATGGGGTGTAGGATGGTAGGTGGAAGAGGGGATCACGTTCCAGAATGTAGCATGGAGATTGGTGACAGCGGTATATTCATTACCTTTGAGTTCAGACGAGGTACAAATGGAAAGTTTCCCTTAAACCTACCCTATCAATTACCTTCATGGTTGGTAAACCTTCATCAGGTCAGCCTTCAGCCTTCTCTTTTTAAATGAAAGGAGCCTCAGCTAACCTCCACCTTCCCTGACAAGCATACCCTCTCAGTTCTTAAAACATTCTGGCGAATCCTTTTTTGGAGTACTTCCAATGAGTTTGTTTCCTTTTTAACCACCAAAATGTTGAACAGCAGTTGAACACCAAACAGGATTCAATACAATTTTAACATTAATTCTCTGCTTTTCAATTCTATACTTCTGAGCCTAAATATTTTTGAAAATATTTTAAGCCTGTTTTATATTTGTCCTGTTAGGTTCATTAGCTTCTCCATTTTATTCAGGCTGTTATTATGACCACTGTATAAACTCTCATTATGCAAACATACTTACTCCTGCTGCCAAAATACACAAGCTCATATCTGTCTAATATTGAGATTAATTTGACAGTTACTTATTCTGCATATTTATTATCTAGATTTTATGGTCAGTGGTCATTGAGCACACTGCCAGTTGATTTCACAATAAGCTTCCCACAATGATGTAGGGATCTCTGTGCTATGGATTTCCTCGTTCTAGACATGAGCCTGAATGTGATGTCAAGTCAAGGGGTCTCCAGGCATGCAACAACAGTGATGTCATCAAACAGGATACACAGCCAATCAACGTGATGTACAACTACAGCCACCACAGTGGCAAGTATTCAGCCCTAAAATGTTCCCTTTACGAAAAGATTTACAAGAGGCAAAATCAATGATTGTGACTTTTCAAATGATCACAAACAATCTTTCTTTTAAAAGAACGTTAAAACTGCAATTTTGGAGAAATGTAACATTCCACACACCTAGAGTTAGTTTATCAAGTTCAGTTAGATTGTTCAGCAGTAATTATGAACTTAGTATGCAATTAATGACAGGTTACACTTCATTCAACAAGATGCAAGGAATTTTTGCAGCAGTACCAATGGCCTTAATGGATAAATATTCATCAGTTCTGTAATTTCTACTTGACTGCTATCAAAAGAGCACCCTGTTGTCAAATGAGGAATCACTGACAGCAACTTTTGGATTTCTGCATTTGACTGAACATTGCCTATAGGTGTTCCTCTATATTTTCCCTGACAGGAATATGATCCCAACTCATACAACAATCAGGTGAATCATTTCTGCAGCATCTCCAAAGTATCTTTATCTTTTTTATAACATGAAGACCAAACAGTTAACCAGTATCCTGAGTATGACCTAAACAAGGTTGATATAAGCTTAAAATAACTTCTCTGCTTTTCAATGCTCCCTTTCTGGGCCGAAACAAAACAGAGCAGAATTTCCTGTCAGTTTCACAGCAGTAGTGATGTTGAATGCTCACAGTCTTACTCATATTACTTGCGCAAAATCAAGCCAACATTTTCTGTGTTTTGTCAATTTTGTCCTTTGTATTAACTACAAAGTTAATCTGATTTAATTATTCCCAAGCAACCACATTGTCTCTTTAGAAACAGTTAAAGCTGCAATGCTGTTTTCAGTATATCTCATCGGAAATATTTCACTCCTAACTTTCTCTGAATTAATTGATGGGTATGATTGTGTGCTTTGAATGCAAATGAAAGACATTTTTTAACAGGGGCCTTGAAAGGTTAAGGACATGAAACTACCAGCAATATCTCTCTGCATAATTTTCCTGTAGTATTCAATAATTCAATGGGTAATTAGAAATGACCACATGAATTGACCATTTCTTTATGAAGCCTATAAATTTCTTGACACAATTTATGACCTTGCAAAGCAATGAGAAATAAGCACAAGCACTTAAAATTAACAAAACAAGCTGGACAAGAACCAATTCTTAGTGACCTGCAGATTCTGCCAACCTTCTTTTGTCAGTTTCACTTTGTGTTTCAGTTTTCCCTTTCTCTCCCATGGAGGTGACTGTTGTATGTGCATCTGAAATGGCTAATGCTCAGGGGTGCTATACACGACACCCAGTATGATGGTGTGACATGGACTTGTCCGAAAGCTAGTGTGCTTCCAATTAAACCTGTTGGACTATAACCTGGTGTTGTGTGAATTTTAACTTTGTACATCCCAGTCCAACACCGGCATCTCCGAATCATGACATGGACTTGTGAGCAAAACAGCTTAGTATCCCAAAAGGTGTGAGACCAAATGTCGGATCCTCCTCAAAGTATCTGTCCGCCATAGCAACATAACCTGTAATTAGCTGCTAACGGGCCATAAACGACAGAGGAACCTCGATTATCCAAATCACACCCAAATGGGGAGCATTTTGTCAGATAATCGAATGCTCAGATAATCGAATGCTGGATAACACAGTTTAGATCTTGAGATCGTGCCAAATGGGGAGTATTTTGTTGGATAATCTAAAATTCATATAATCGAATGCTGGATAATCGAAGTGCCTTTGCATATCTTCTTAACTATAGGAGACTCTTGTAGACAGAGCAGGAATTGGTTTTCCTCTAGAACACATGAGACCACACAGACCACACTGTAGTTTCTTAGAGAGGCCGATGGCAGCAGCCTTAATCATGAGCAGCTGCTCATACAGTGTACTGAGTCACCTACAAATGGACCCCACCACCAGAGATATATTTCCCTCCCCACCCCTATCCGCTTTCCGTAAAGACCATCCCCTCTGCAACTCTGTTGTCAGGTCCACGCCACCCAACAATCCACCCTCCCCTCCTGGCACCTTCCCCTGCCAATCCAGAAACTGCAAGACCTGCGCCCACAACTCCCCTCTCACCTCCGTCCAAGGCCCCAAAGGAGCCTTCCACATCCTTCAGAGTTTTACCTGCACTTCCACACATGTCATTTACTGTATCCGTTGCTCCCAATTCGGTCTCCTCTACATTGGGGAGACAGGACGCCTACTTCCAGAATGCTTCAGAGAATGTCTCCAGGACACCCGCACCAACCACCCCCACCGGCCCGTGGCCAAACACATCAACTCCCCCTCCCACTCTGCTAAAGACATGCAGGTCCTGGGCCTCCTCCATCACCAAACCCTAACCACCCAATGCCTGGAAGAAGAATGCCTCATCTTCTGCCTTGGGACCCTCCAACCACATGGGATCAATGTGGATTTCAACAGTTTCCTCATTTTCCCTTTCCCCATCTTATCCCAGATCCAACTTTCCAACTTGGCATTGCCCTCATGACCTGTCCTACTTGTCCATCTTCCTGCCCACCTACCGCTCCACCCTCCTCTCCGACCTATCACCATTACCCCTCACCTTTCTCCATCAATCGCACTCTTAGCTACCTTCCCCCTCGCTCCAAGCCCTCCTATTTATTTCTCCACCCCCTCGGCTCACAAGCTTCATTCCTGATGAAGGATATTTGTCTGAAACGTCAATTCTCCTGCTCCTCAGATGCTGCCTGACCTGCTGTGCTTTTCCAGCACCACACTCTTGACTCTGATCTCCAGCATCTGCAATCCTCACTTTCTTCCAGTATAGCGAGCTTGCAGGTCCATGTAGATGTGACAACTTATATTTTATAGGTAATGCCAAAGATTCAGTACCTCATGAAAGAGACTGGATAGTAAACACCAGCAATTATTCCACAACATTCAAGTTGAAGCCATTCCCATCAACATTTCTTGTTCAAGCATGTGCACAGTTTTAAGAGATATTAATGTAAAGATGTGTAGGTTAGATGAATTGGCCATGAAAATTGCCTATGGTGTTCAGGGATTAGTCAGGGGAAATATAAGGTAGGGAAATAGATCTGGGTGGGTTACTCTCCGGAGGGTCGGTGTGGACTTGTTGGGCCCAAGGGCTGATTTCCGCACTGTAGGGGTTCTATGATTCTTCTATGACTCTATGATTAGTGACCTTCATTCAGGTGTATTAAGGACAGGGGAAAGGGCATTGACATCCACCTGAGAGGACAGATACAGCCTCAGTTTAATGCTTCATCTGACGGGTGACACCAGAGCAGTGCACCCTACACTGGAGTACTATCGTGTAATATATAACATCAGAGTCATTATGCAATCGTTTGCCCTACAAGAGCATGATAGAGTTAGGACAGAAATAGATTAAACGCTTACTCCCATTTCCAAGAACGCAGAGAGCTGTGACTGGCAGGGAGGCAGGGACATCAGTTGCTTGGTAGTGGCTGGTTAATTAGACCTGGTCTTTCAGGTGCAGAACAGCAATGGAGAGGAGGCAAGGACACTTGGAGAAGACTGCTCTATGGATGAGTGTAGTTTGAATGTTCTCCAACGACAAGGTTGTTTTTTTTCTATATATCCATTCATGGGAGTGTTTATAGCTCACTCCAGACAGGAGGAGGCCATTCAGCCCTTTGAGGCTCCTCTACCAATCAACAAGAGCATGGCTAAATTCCACTGGAGAAAATGGAGATGAACTACCTTCTTGAAATGCTGTGGTCCTCGTGGTCTAAGCGCACTCACAATGCTGCTCGAAAGGACTTTCACTAGCAACAGTGAAAGAATGGTAATTTAGTTCCAGCTCAGGCTGATGTGTAGCTTGGAGGGGGATTTGCAGGTGGGAGTGCTCCCATGCATTTGCTACCCTTGATGATAGAAGTCAGAGTTTCAGAAGACACAAAAGAGCCTCAGCGAGTTAGTCTTGAGCTGGATATCCATATTTGTGACTGAGGCTGCACGTCAAGCAAGAAGCCAGAGATTGATCAATACTGTCTCCCCATCCATAGGTCATGTATGTATGAGAACAGCTCAGTAATAGCCTGCTCAGTGACGCCTAGTTTGGGTTTCCACAGGGCCACTCAGCTCCTGATCTCTTTACAGCTTTGGTCCAAATGTGGATAAAAGAGCTGAATTCCTGAGGTGAATCTGACATTGACATCATGGCCATACTTAACCAAGTGTGTTATCAAGGAGCCCTAGCAAAAAAAAAAACTACAGTCAACAGGAGTGAGGAGAAAACTCTCTGGTGTTCCGAATCATACCTGGAACATTGGAAGAAGGTTGTGTTTGTTGGAGGTCAGCCATCTTAGCTCCAGCACCTCTCTGCAGGAATTCTTCAGAGTGGTGTCCAAGGCCCAACCATCTTCAGCTGCTTCATCAATGACCTTTGCTCTATCATAAGGTCACAAGTGTGGATGTTCGCTGATGATTGCACAACGTTCAGCAGCATTTGTGACTCTTCTGATACTGAAAAAAGTTCCATGTCCAAATTCCCCCAGATCTGGACAATATTCACATTTGGGTTGACAAGTAGCAAGCAATATTTGTGCCACACAAATACAGGCAATTACCATATCCAACAACAGACAATCTAACCATAGCCCTTTGACATTGTATTGAGACATTATCAACATCCTGGGTGTTACCATTGATCTGAAACTGACTGGATCAGCCACATAAATCCTTTGGCTACAGGAGCAGGTCAGAGGCTAGGAATCCTGCAGTGAATAGCTCACCTCCTGACTTCCCGATGCCTGACATGGAACTCCTTCAGGGTCGTGAAGGAATATTCCTCATTTACCTATATGGATGCAGCTCCAACAACATTTAAAGAAAATTGACCCTAGGCTGGATAAAGCAACCCAGTTGATAGGCAGCACAACTATCAGTATCTATTCCTCCCACCACAGACAGTAGTTGCAGTGTGCACCATCGACAAGAAGCACTACAGGAATTCACCAAAGCTTCTGTACATACTCGAGTAATAGTCAAATTTTTTTTACTACTTTTAAGGTTAAATTTATGGGGTCAACTATTACACGGATATTATCTTTGAGCGGCTAAACTTCATGCCTGTTAAAATTTATACTGTATTATTAACAGAAGCCCAGTAAAGAAATAAAGAAAAAAACAAATAATGAATTACAATAATTCTGAAAACCTGGAGCAAAGCGCAACAGCTGGCTGGCTGGAGTACTATCGTGTAATATAGAATACCAGAGTCATTATGTAGTTGTTTGCCCAACAAGAGCATGATAGAGTTAGGACAGAAATAGATTAAATAGATTAGAGCAGGATGACCAACAGACTGGAAACCTGAAAAGGAACACAATGACCAGCACACTGACTCATAAATGTTGATCCGATATCGGTGAAGAAGTAGGGTTGACTTTTTACTTGCTGATTTTTTGGCCAAAAATGGGGGGGGGGGTGGGGGGGTGACATTTACATGATATCCGCTATTACTCGAGTATATACGGTACTTAGACAGCACCTGCCAAACCCATGACCACTATCTCTAGAAGGACAAGGGCAATTGATACATAGCAACACCAAGTTCCCTTCCAAGCAATTCACCATCCTGACTTGGAAATATATCGCTATTCCTTCAGTGTCACTGGGTCAAAATCCTGGAATTCCCTCCCTAATAACACTGTGGGTGTTCCTACACTGAATGGACTGGAGCAATTCAAGAAGACATCTGACCATCACCTTCTCAAGGACAACTAGATGTCGACAATTAATGCTGGTGCTGACACCCACATCCTACAAATTAATGAGAAAACAGCAGAAATCCTCGAGACCAATTTGCACATAGCAGTGTCTTTCAGAGCAATGAAACAAATAGAATCATAGAGATGTACAGCACGGAAACAGATCCTTTGGTCTAAACCGACCCCACCGAACAGATATCTGAACCTAATCAAGTCCAGCATTTGGCCCATATCCCCTTAAACCCTTGCTACTCATGTCCCATCCAGATGCCTTTTAAATGCTGCAATTGTACCAGCCTCCACCACTTCCCCAGGTAGCTCATTCCACACTTGCACCACCCTCTGCGTGAAGAAGTTGCTCTTTAGGTCCCTTTTAAATTTTTCTCCCTCATCTTAAACCTATGCTCTTTAGTTCTGGACACCCCCACCCCAGGAAAAGACCTTGTCTATTTGTCCTATCTATGTCCATCATGACTTTTTAAACCTCTATAAGGTCACCCCTCAGTCTCCAACGCTGCAGGTGAAACAACCCCAGCCTATTCAGCCTCTCCCTCCAGCTCAAATGATCAGATAATTTGTTTTCGGTGGTGTTTCTTGGGGCTAATGTATTATCCTGGGCACAGAGGTGTTCTTGCCTGCTCTTAGAAATGTTGGCACAGGATCGTTTACAGAACCAGATGGAAGACAGAGCATTATTTTTAACATTACAACACTTGCACCTTGTAAACGCACTGTATCAAAGTATGAGTGATGTGATTGTGATCTTGGCTTGCTATCTGGCCAAATCAATCAATGCTTAAAAAAGAAAATGTCAATGCACGCTTGCCCAGAGATTACTGAAGGTAGGATGTAGTCTGTGTGCTCTACACTGGGGTAACAGACTCTGTTTTTTTAAAATTGCGAACATCTATGACTTGGAAATATACAAGCTGTGAGTGTGCAATTTCACAGTGTGCCTTCCCAGCGTGCGTGGAAATGGAATTTTAGGTTTTTAGTTTTAAACAGCAAGACTTCTCCCAACCATGAGCAGGCAAAATGGACCAGGGCCAGACCTGTCAACTGAGAAGACACAATTAACATATGGAGGCACCTTGCAAACTGTCGGGCAGAGTTGATTGAGGGCATAGGTCAAGGAAAACCTGACGGCTTTGCATAAGCCCAGCATGCATTACGTCCTCTCTCATTTAATTGTCTTGCTGCCCTTTTGTGCTCATTATGGAGAGCGCAGCAACGCAGCAACATAGCAAGTACTACGATTTGCACTGGAGTTCATTTCACAGCATTTCACACAGTACCGTTCCAATATTGTTTTAACCTGGCTTCTTCATTTAAGAGGTCTGCGCTGGAGCTTATCAGGATGGCTGCTTTGACCTCAACTGCACCAGTCACTGTTTGCACAGCCATTGCCCTCAAAGGCCTCCAGGAGGTACAGTATTTAGAAGGTTCAGAGAGTCAGGAATAAACACATGGTGAAGAGGTGAGGAGAAACCGGTGTCATGGAGGTCACAGAGCAGCTGGCTCCAGGTTACAGGAGATGTTCTTCAGCAACAACAACAACCTCTATTGATATAGCACCTTTACAATAAAAAGTGCCCCACAATACTTCACAGGACATCTTCAAACAAAATATGGCACGAGGTCAACAAAGGAGAAAGTCAGGACTGTAGAAGCCAGAGAACACGGCGGCACGCTGCTGCCTCACAGCGTCAGAGACCCGGGTTCAATTCCCGCCTCAGGCGACTGACTGTGTGGAGTTTGCACGTTCTCCCCGTGTCTGCGTGGGTTTCCTCCGGGTGCTCCGGTTTCCTCCCACCATCCAAAGATGTGCAGGGTCAGGTGAATTGGCCATACTAATTGCCTGTAGTGTTAGGTAAGGGTAAATGTAGGGGTATGGGTGGGTTTCGCTTCGGCGGGTCGCTGTGGACTTGTTGGGCCGAAGGGCCTGTTTCCACACTGTAATCTAATCTAATCTAATCTAAACAGTCAAAAGTGTGGCACTGGAAAAGCACAGCAGGTCAGGCAGCATCCGAGGAGCAGGAGAATCGATGTTTCGGGCATAAGCCCTTCATCAGGAATTGGGGTTGAGAGATAAATGGGAGGGGATGGGGTTGGGGGGAAGGTAGCTGAGAAAGCGATAGGTGGATGAAGCTGAAGGAGAAGGTGATAGGTCAGAGGGGGTAATGACGGACGGGTCCAGAGGGCGGTGCCAAGTTGAAGGCTTGAGACTGGGATAATGTAGGGGGGAGGGGAAATGAGGAAGCTGTTGAAATCCACATTTATCCCAGATGGTTGCAGGTTCCCAAGGTGGAATATGAGGCATTCCTCCTCCAGGCATCGGGTGGTAACGGTTTGGCAGTGGGAGGCATCAACTGCAGTTCAGTTGATGAAAAGTTTGGCTAAGAAGAGGTATAAATCAGTATCTTCAAACAGGAAAATGACAGGTGTAGGGAGGGAATTCCACCACTTGTGGGTTTGGTAGCTGTCAATATTATCATGAATTGTGGTGTTTTTAAAATCACGGATTCTCAAGCAGCCAGAATTAGATGCATGCAGATATTTCAGGAGATTGCGGTCTGGAGGGGAGTTCATAGAGGGAGGCATGAGGCCCATGTATGGATTTGAAAATATGGACTCAAAATTTAGCAGCATTGACTGCGACCCAATGTAAATCAGCACGGGTGATAAGGAAATAGGATTTGGAGCAGATTAAGGCATGGGCAGCAACGATTTGGATTACCTCATGTATTGGAGGGTAGAATGTGAGAGTATGGTACCAATATAAAATATCATAATCCGTTTCTATACTTATTTTGGGATGTCTTAACTGTAGAAAAACTGCCAAAGTAGCTTGGCTTTCAATAAGAAGGTGGAATCATGATGCGTATGAACTTCCAGAAAACATTTAAGAAATTGTCACGTTATGATAGGCTGGTGCCCCTGCAATAAAAGGGTCTGTAGCAAAATGGATATGAAAGTGGCAGGGAGGAAGGATAAAAAACATAGAATAGTACAGCACAGTACAGGCCCTTCAGCCCTCGACGTTGTGCCAGCCTTTTATCCTACTTGAAGATCAGAAGACCTGACATACCCTTCATTGTACTATCTTCCATGTGCCTATCCAAGAGTTGCTTAAATGTCCCTAATTATTACCAACAATATAGAGTGATGCTTAATCTAATTTTTGGATTGGAGGAACGTTTGTGGTGAAATTCCCCACAGTTTGGAATATGGACTCTTGTCCATCTTGAGATATACCTAGACCTTGGGCGTATACGGCACAATTTTAAGCTCTGCCTCAACTGTTCTCTGAGGAAGACAATTCCACAGATGCATTGCCCATTGAGAGAAAAAGATCTCCTTATTAAGTTTAAATTGGAAGACATTTCACTTTAAACTGTATCCCCTAGACTTGCCCATGAGGGGAAACATCTCTCTTGTTGGGCCTCCACAGAGATTTATGTCTTTCAGTAAGATTAGTGTAGCGTAAAGTGATTCATTTTGATCGGGAGAGTATGGAGAGACAATATAAAATGAAGGATATAATTCTAAAGGGAGTTCAAGAGCAGCATGACCTGGGTGCCGACGGAAATAAATCATTGAAGGTGGCAGTAGATGAGCAGCACAGTTAATAAAGGATACAGCATCTCTGATCTTGTTAATAGCAGCACAGAGTATAAAGGGCAAGGACATGGTGGTAAATTTGTAACGGACACATTATATTGTTGATAGAAAAGGATGCGATAACAAGACAGTTACAAAATAGTGATCAGATTGGACATAGTCAGCATTAGCGTTCCATCTAATTTTATTTACAAGCTGCATGGACGTCTGAGGCCAATGTGTGGGCAGTAACTTCTGGAGCTGAAAGTCAATGCTGCACCCTATCACCGTGCAGCACAGAGGGAACATTGGTGAACATGGATTTAAGAAAGTGGAACCATTCTTAACGAGTTGAGGACGTACCTCATCAAGTAGATACGAGGGGAATGGTAGATACAAGGGGAATGGTGGATGGGGCACATTTAGATTTTCAGAAAGCTTTTGACAAGGTTCCACGTAACAGTTTAGCAAATAAAATTAGAGCACGTGTGGTTGGGTATGGGGTTAGGGGAGCAACTTTACTAGCATAGATTGTTAACTGGTTAATTGTCAGTTCTTACTGTGTAGGAACAAATGGAAGGGTTCTGAGGAAGGGTCATTGGACCTGAAATGGTAACTGATTTCTCTGCACAGATGCTGCTAGACCTGTGGAACTTTTCTAGCAACTTCTGGCTTTGCTTTTGATTTCCAGTATCTGTAGCTTTTGATTTTTAATTTAGGAATAAGTGGGATGTTTTCAGGTATGCAGGTTCTAACTTATGGAGTAGCAGAAGGATTAGTGCTTGGGCCAAGCTATATACAATGTATATCAATGAGGATTAAACATGATGTTTCCAAGTTTGCAGATAGCAAAATTCGAGGTGCAAGTGGAGGTGTGAGAAAGATGGGAACACGATTCAAGGGCATTTGAAGTGATTGGGCAAGGATTTGGCAGGTAGTCTACAATGTGGAGAAATGTGACGTTATACATTTTGGAAGGAAAAATGGCAGTACATTGTATGGCTGAAATAGTGAGAGGGTAGAATGTGTTGAGTCTCACAGGGACCTGAGTGTCCTTGTTCATGAGTCACTGAGAGCTAACATGCAGGTACAGCAAACAATTAGAGAGGCAGATGGTAGGTTGGCCTTCATTACAGGAGGATTTGTATACAATAGGAGAGATGGTTTGCTGCATTTATACAGCTAGGACAAAGTGAGGACTGCAGATGCTAGAGGTCAGAGTCGAGAGTGTGGTGCTTGAAAAGCACAGTGGGTCAGACAGCATCCGAGGAGCAGGAGAATCGACGTTTCAGGCCCTTCAATATATTTCCATTTTTCCTGCTGAAGGGCTTATGCCCGAAACGTCGATCCTCCTGCTCCTCGGATGCTACCTGACCTGCTGTGCTTTTCCAGCACCACTCTGATCTAGACTCTGGTTTCCAGCATTTGCCCATTTTAATTGGCTGCTCACCTCAGTGTGGTGGCAGCTGAATGTATTCGAAGTCTGCCACTTGGGAAGGTTCTCCAGCTATCAGGTGAATGGGAAGATTAAGGTTCATCACCATGGTCCTGTAGGCCTCCAACTGAAAGCTAAATAAGGCCTTCAGCAAGTCAAGCCATTCCAGATTCCCGAAGCTTTCCACTATTTGCTAATTTAAGGATGGGAAGAGACTTAATTATGAACTAGAGATTTGTTTTTGCTTTTGCAAAAACGTGACATCCCCAGGTTCACTAAAATTAATGACCAAGGGAAAGTAGCTTGGGATAAGCTTTAATAAAGTGCCTTAGGCTGTGATGTTTCTCACAGAATTGGAGGAAACTGTTTAAAAAAAATTTGATTTTCAATGTCAGTGTATTTAAAGAAATTCTCACCACTTCACCATGGATTGCTACCTAACCCCCTCCTAAACATATACACCCACACCCCATCCTCATTTCACAGCTACTTGAAGCACCAAAATAAATACTGGAATGATCTAAAGGTGTTGTCATAGCAATAGTCTAGTGGTAGCTGCATCAGTCATGGAGTCTGCAGCTCATCTACTATGTGATGTCCTCATGAATCTGTGTCTGAAATGCTGAACTGCTAGAGTAATTTGGCTTTCTTAAAGAAATGAACAGGGTTACTTTACATTTCATCGAAATAGAGCAGAAAACAAAACTCTTGGAGATAAAAAAAATTGCAAAAGTGCAAACCATAGAGGAGCTATTCCTGCTTAGTATCATTGAGAACAAGTCCACAAATCACTGCTATGGATGATGGGGACCACTCACCTGAACAATGAGAACAGAACTGCCAAAGGTTAAACTAAATACCACTATATGCTGCATTTGCACTGTGTGGATCTATTAAATCCTGACATGTTTTGGGGGATGTATGGGGCCTATTTTGCAGGCTGTGAGGTGACTGTTATACTCATGGAGTCATAGAGATGTACAGCACGGAAACAGACCCTTCGGTCCAACTTGTTCATGCCGACCAGATATCCCAACCCTATCTAGTCCCATCTGCCAGCACCCGGCCCATATCCCTCCAAACCCTTCCTGTTCATATACCAATCCAGATGCTTTTTAAATGTTGCAATTGTAACAGCCTCCACCACTTCTTCTGGCAGCTCATTCCACACACGCACCACCCTTTGCGTGAAAAAGTTGCCCTCAGGTCTCTTTTATATCTTTCTCTTCTCATCCTAAACCTATGCCCTCTAGTTCTGGACTCCCCCACCCCAGGAAAAAAAACCTTGTCTATTTACCCTTTCCATGCCCCTCATGATTTTATAAACCTCTATAAGGTCACCTCTCAGCCTCTGATGCTCCAGGGAAAACAGCCCTAGCCTATTCAACCTCTCCCTTTTGCTCAAATCCTCCAACCCTGGCAACATCCTTGTAAATCTTTTCTGAACCCTTTCAAGTTTCACAATTGCTCTTTTATGGGCGGCACGGTGGCACAGTGGTTAGCACTGCTGCCTCACAGCGCCTGAGACCCGGGTTCAATTCCCGCCTCAGGCGACTGACTGTGTGGAGTTTGCACGTTCTCCCCGTGTCTGCGTGGGTTTCCTCCGGGTGCTCCGGTTTCCTCCCACAGTCCAAAAGATGTGCAGGGCCAGGTGAATTGGCCATGCTAAATTGCCCGTAGTGTTAGGTAAGGGGTAAATGTAGGGGTATGGGGTGGGTTTCGCTTCGGCGGGTCGGTGTGGACTTGTTGGGCCGAAGGGCCTGTTTCCACACTGTAATGTAATCTAATCTAATCTAATATCCTTCCAATAGGAAGGAGACCAGAATTGCAAGCAATATTCCAAAAGTGACCTAACCAATGTCCTGTATAGCCACAACATTACTTCTCAACTCCTGTACTCAATACTTACTTAGTTAAACCAAGCAGTGAGGGTCTGGTGATGTAAATCAATCCACAATGCCATTGCTAAGAGCTGTCTGAACAGTGTTCAATGATTTAGATTTAGATTAGATTACAGTGTGGAAACAGGCCCTTGGGCCCAACACGTCCACACCGATCCACCGAAGCGAAACCCACCCATACCCCTACATTTACCCCTTACCTAACACTACAGGCAATTTAGTATGGCCAATTCACCTGACCCTGCACATCTTTGGATGGTGGGAGGAAACCGGAGCACCCGGAGGAAACCCATGCAGACACGGGGAGAACGTGCAAACTCCACACAGTCAGTCGCCTGAGGCGGGAATTGAACCCGGGTCTCTGGCACTGTGAGGCAGCAGTGCTAACCACTGTGCCACCGTGCCGCCCACCAATGCTAGGGTCTTACCTAGGTAATAAATCATGGGCTGAAGTTCCTCTTTTTGCACTGTCACGATTTTGGGATTCTCTACCAGCAAGGCCAGATGCCAAGAAAAGGCATTGCTAGTGGGAGGCCAAAACAGTATGGTTGCTCTTTTATTTAAAGACAGACTTCCATTGACCAGAAAGAAGAGAATTCATCTGCCCAGGCACTGAACCAACCCAGATTCTCTGGTTACCTCGCCAACACTTCAGGCCTAGCTATCATGGGCACTGATCCCTTGAGCCCTAAGTGGCAACCTCCTGCCATGCTCACATGCTCCTGTAGTCTGAAGCCCTTGTGGTTAACATTATCCTGCCATTGGCTATTCAATTATCCAGAAGAAGCTACTGTATCAAGGCATTAGGAACAATGGGGAGCAAAGGGAATAAACCCATGAAAGAAGGCATCCTGAGGATGTCAAGAGGCATCGTGATTACAGGAAGGGCTCTGGTGCACTGACAAATTAACCCTACCATTTACAGTGACTTATGGCCGGCATCTTGTAAATTTGCATAAACCATCTCTGAAGTATGGGATGCGCTACCTTCTGAAAGAAACTGGGCCACAAGCAAAGTTGCCAATGAACAATACAACTTAAACCAACCGTCAATTCGATCAATGTAATGATATAAAAGCAAAATACTGCAGATGCTGGAAATCCGAACCAAACATCGAGAATGCTGGAGCAGGTCTGGCAGCATCTGTGTTCTAGCCTGATGTGACTGTTCTTCAGAACTGGTATCCTTGAACTTCTCATGCTTTTATTTGCAATTTGCTCCCCATAGCCCTTTGAAAAATGTATTTGATTTTACCCTAAAACTGAGTCTTGCATAATTCCCTCTCCCCATGGCTTATTATGTGCTTGTTCTTCCTTCAAAATATTTCTGCTTGGCCTTTTGGATTCTTTTTGACCTCCTTGTGCAGGCAATACGAATTTTCTCTTTCTATATTTATCTTTTCACTTGTTCTGAATCTCAAAGGGATACATTTACTTTCCACACCACTTGACATGACTGTTCAAACATTAGAATTTTCTCTTATTCTCCAGCTCCACCTCCCACACGGTTACCCCCAGGGTTCTTACAGATTCAGTTTACTCATCTGAAACTCTGTATAAACACGTTGTTAATTTTGGCTTTGAGCCTAATTACTACCTAAAGCGGAACTATAAAACAATCACTGAAACCAACGGCTGACCTACTTCTATATTGTAATCAGTTCCAGTGGACTATAAAACATTAAAACTGATACAGCATCTGCATTAGATCATTGTTTCACTAGTTGTACTCAGTCAGTCACTGATTATCACTTTCTGCTTTCACTACGTGTCACTAATTTGCTCATTATCACATTATAATCACATATAATATATCCTTTTTGCCCGAGGGCTATTGTGTTGCAAAGGTAATGTCTCTACATCTGAGTCAGGAGGCCCAGGTTCAAGTCCTGTTTACTCCAGAGGTGAGCAACAACATCGCTGAACAGGATGATTAAAAACATCGATCCAACTTGCACAGAGAGTGTGTTATCAGGATACATGAGGTAAGAGTTTGTTTCCAGCTCTAGGTTTCCAGCTCTATGTTTTCGTCATGAACAATTTTGACTGGCGGTTCAGTCATTCAGGCTCTTATCTCTGAATCAGAAAGTTGTCGGTTCAAGTCCAACTTCTGAGACTTGATTTTTATAAAATTATTTCCTGGAATGTGTGTGACACATTGGCTAGGCCAGAATTATTTCCCATCTCTAATCATCCAGAGAGTAGCTAAGGGTCAACCACATTGGTGGAGTCATATATGGACCAGACCAGGTAAGAATAGTAGATTCCCTTCCTTAAAGGACATGAATGAAGGAGATGGGTTTTTAAACAACTCAGATTGCTTTTTAATGCAGATTTTCATTGAATTCAAATTTTATCACCTCTCATGGTGAGATTCAAAGTGGAACATTAGCCTGTGGTTCTGGATTATTCAACCAGTGACATTAGCATGACACTACCAGCTCCTCTCTATGTGTAAGGATGTCATCGCAGGAAATTTAAAAACACAAAATATGATCAAGCAGGATTAGCATGGCTTCATGAAAGGGAAATCTTGCCTGAAAAAGAATTCTTTGAAGTAACAGCATAAAGTGGAAGCACAGGATCTTAGAATCTTACAGTACAGAAGAGGCCATTTGGCCCATCAAGGCTGTACCTTGGAAAACATGGTACTACTTACACTAATGCCGACATACTGCATTTGGCACACAGGCTTGAATGTTATGACACTTCAAGTGCTCATCTGAGTAAGATTGGAAGGTTTCTTGCCCTAACTGTGCTCCCGGGCAGTGTATTCCACACCCCCACCAATTACTGGGTGAAAATGCTTTCCTCAAATTCCCTCTAAACCTCCTGCCTTTTACATTAAAATCATGCCCTCTTGTTGTTTACATTGGATGCAAAGTGTTTTGGATTTTCACAAGGTGTTCAATAAGGTACCAACATTATGCCGGTTAATAAGATAGTGTCGAACATGGATAGAGGATTGGCTGACTCGGGGAGATGGAGTCAAGATAAGGAGGGCATTTTCAGGATGGCAACATGTATTTAGTGGAATGCCACAGAGATAGTACTGGGTTCACAACTATTTTAAAAGTATATAAATGATTTGGTTGAGGAAAATGAATGTACTATAGGCAGGTTTATGAATCACACAAAAATAGGTGGGAAGGCAAAGGGTGAGGATGACACAAAGGGTCTGTAGAGGGATACAGACAGGGCAAGTGAATGTGCAAACACTGGCAAATGGAATATAATGTGGAGAAAAGTGAGGTCATGCATTTTTTCAGGAAGAACAGAGGAGTGCATTTACTTAAATGGAGAAAGACTGCAGAAAGCTATGGAATGGAGGGATTTGGAAGTTCACATGCATAAATCAAACAAAGCTCGCATCCAAGTTCAATGAGGAACATAGAAAGAAATGAAATGTTGGTCTTCATTTCAGGGGGAATGGAGTGTACAAGTAGGGGAGTTTTGCTGAAACTATACAGGGCACCAGTGAGATCAAAACTGGAATACTGTGAACTGTTTTGGGTTCCATATCTCAGATATACTGGTATCAGAGGCACTCCACAGAAGGTTTATTAAACTAATACCAAGTAGAGGGAGACTGTCTTCTGAGGAGATACTGAAGAGTTCGGGTCTATGCTCATTAGAATATAGGAGAATGATTAGCAACATGGTTGAAAATATTTCAGATTCTCAGGGGACTTGATAGGGTAGATGCAGGAAGATTGTTTCCCCTTGTGGGAGAGTCTGGGATCAGAGGGCACGATCTCAGAAGAAGGGATCACACAATTAAATGAGATGAGGAGAAAATTCTTCTCTTTGAGGGTGGTGAATCTGTCAAATTGTTTACCACAGAAGGTGTTGAGGCTGGGCCATTATATTCAAGGCTGAGTTAGACACATTTTCAATCAGTAAGGGATCAAAGGTTGTGAGGAAAAGGCAGGAAAATGGAGTTGAGAATTATCAGGTCAGGCATGATCTCATTTGAGTGGTGGAGCAGACCCAAAGGGCTGAATGGCCTAGATCTACTCCTACATCTTATGGTCTTATCAGGACATGGGCTGCTTCACTATCTAAGGAATGGTGAATGGTAATGTACATTGTGCAATCATTGGGGAGCATGCCCAGTCCTGACGTTATGATGGAGGGAAGGTCATTGATAAAGTAGCTGCAGATGGTTGGACCTAGGACTTCAGGTTCTCCTGCAGAGATGTTCTGAGAATCAGATGACTGACCTCCAACAGTAACGTCGTCTTCTTATGTTTCAGATAAGTCTCCAGCCAGCAGAGCATTTTCCACCTGATTACCATTGACTTTAGATCAACTAAGGCTCCCTGATGTTAGACTCAGTCAGATGCTGCCTTGGTATCACAGGCAGTGACTCTCAGCTCACTCACACTGAGTATAATATCTAGGCTGACATTCCAGTACAGTACAGAAATGTTGGAGCTTCCAAATTTGTATCCCACCAAGGTCCCTACCTGTTCCTTCCAATGGATGTCACTTTGATGCAGAACAGGAAGGTTCTCCTTGATGGCTTGTCTAGTTCTTATCCTTCAGCCAAAATTAGTCTAGAGATAACTTGCAGTAGTTTAATCTGAGGGCCATGATACCTCAGGCAAAGGGAGAGCCTGGGAAGGAGAGTCTTCACAGTAACCATAGCTGGTAGGGAAACTGAACTCATGCTACACCGATTTCACCAGTTTCCTCATCTCCCNNNCTCAGCCCCACCCACCTCCTATTTATCTCTCAGCTCCCTTGGGCCTCCCCCACATTCCTAATGAAGAGCTTATGCTCGAAACGTCGACTCTCCGACTCCTCGGATGCTGCCTGACCTGCTGCGCTTTTCTAGCACCACACTTTTTGACTCTGATCTCCAGCATCGGTAGGCCTCACTTTCTCCGACTCTGCACTGCAAACCAGCTATCCAGCCAACAGAGCTAATCTGGTCAGTGCCAAGTTGCAGTGAGATACTCGAATACACAGTAATTGACTGTCCTGTTTTGAAAATTACATCCGTAATTACACCCCAAAAAGTATTTAATTGTCTACAAAGCACTTTAAATCATCCTGAAGTCCGAAGTCACGAGATAAATGTAAATTATTTTGCTTTTTCTCCGTGTAACAATACTGAGATGTTTTGCATTGCTGTCATGCCCCATTTTATATCACTATCTACAAATTACAAAGCTCTTAGGAGTGAAGGCAGGATGCCCGTACCCGAGCCTGAATTTCCGGAGAATGTCCATATCACTTGCCAATCTCATTTCACTTTAAGTTTTGGGGCAGTACCTTGGTAGCTGGTAGGAGGTGGGATATTAGTCCACTGACTGGAGGCAGTCCCACCTCAGAGAGTTGGCCAATTGGAGGTCAGCAGTCCTGCCCACCAGCAGACTTAGTGGGCACTGCGAGTAGACCAAGGAGGTGACATTCAGCAACAATCTTGGACATTCAGCTACGTCCAAGGATTGGCTGTTGCCAGGCTGATGGGCCACAGGTGGGCAGAGGCCATGTTGGGTGGAGCATGGTGGGAGATCGACCTAGGGCAAGTGAGGACATCTGTGGTGTAGAACCTCCGATGGGCAACAACATCCTCACTCACCTCCTTCCTCACTCGCCAACAGCACAGGGTGCGTAGTGCACTGGAGTAAAGATAATAGGATTAACGAGAATCCAAAGAGTTTTTACAAATACATTAAGGACAAAAGGGTAACTAGGGAGAGAATAGGGCCCCTCAAAGATCAGCAAGGCTGCCTTTGTGTGGAGCCGCAGAAAATGGGGGAGATACTAAATGAATACTTTGCATCAGTATTTACTGTGAAAAGTATATGGAAGATATAGACTGTAGGGAAATAGATGGTGACATCTTGCAAAATGTCCATATTATAGAGGAGGAAGTGCTGGATGTCTTGATACGCATAAAAATGAATAAATCCCCAGGACCTGATCAGGTGTACCCGAGATCTCTGTGGGAAGCTAGAGAAGTGATTGCTGGGCCTCTTGCTGAGATATTTGTATCATTGATAGTCACAGGTGAGGTGCCGGAAGACTGGAGATTGGCAAACGTGATGCCACTGTTTAAGAAGGGCGGTAAA
>NC_057715.1:102185205-102199146 GCF_004010195.1 Chiloscyllium plagiosum | reverse complement strand
TGCGGCTGTACAGGACATTGGTTAGGCCACTGCTGAAATATGTGTGCAATTCTGGTCTCCTTCCTATCGGAAAGATGTTGTGAAACTTGGAAGGGTTCAGAAAAGATTTACAAGGATGTTGCCCAGGTTGGAGGATTTGAGCTCTGGGGAGAGGCTGAACAGGCTGGGGCTGTTTTCCCTGGAGCGTCGGAGGCTGAGGGGTGATCTTATAGAGGTTTACAAAATCATGACGGGCATGGATAGGATAAATAGACAAAGTCTTTTCCCTGGTGTCAGGGAGTCCAATACTGGAGGGCATAGGTTTAGGGTGAGAGGGGAAAGATATGAAAGAGATCTATGGGGCAGCTATTTCACACAGAGGGTGGTACATGCATGGAGTGAGCTGCCAGAGGAAGTGGTGGAGGCTGGTACAATTGCAAAATTTAAGAGGCATTTGGATGGGTATATGAATAGGAAAGGTTTGGAGAGATATGGGCCGGGTGCTGGCAGGTGGGACTAGATTGGGATATCTGGTCAGCATGGACGGATTGGACCGAAGGGTCTGTTTCCATGCTGTACATCTCTCTGACTCTGTATGTGCATGATTCCTTTTGAAAGTGCTGGGCTGAAGATCCCTGGGCGGGAGTGCCAGCCTCTGTTAACTCAGAGTAGCTGTGGCATAGAGACCTTAATTAGGCCATTGATGGTCAGCCCACCCATCACTTATACATACCCTCACCTCTATACAACTGTAGTGAGGATGAGGGTGGTGGGAAAGGGGGCAGTAATGGGCACCCTATCAATGGTACAATGTCCTAATTTAAGGTGGTGTTGCCTGCTTTCATGCCTGCTGGTGAAGGTTAAGATTCAGTCCCTAGTCTGCTGAAATATATACCTCTGCAGCTCTTGTCATTATGCATCTCTTAATCACAGGCATGTTTCTGTTAACACCAGTACTCTTATTAGCAGGCTTGCTTTGATGTGGAAGTTTGAAACAACCACCCTGTCTGTTCGCTGAGCAGGATGGGGCGATGTCCTAATTTTTGGGCCACTAATGTTTAACTCACTGAGAAGGCTCATCTGAAGCTAAAGAAGAGTGGGTTTTACTCTCACTTGTTTCATTTTGCTGCATGCTGCCAAGAGAACAGATTGTTGCTAACTTTGAATGAATGATGCTCAATTGAAGAGCTGAGCATATGCTGAGTGGCTAAATTGGCACCTGATAACAATAAATGGTGGATGGTTGATCAATGTAACTGTGCACTTCAATGTTCCTGTCCAAACAGAGATGGCAGGGAGACCAAAATCAAGGACATCCTTAAAAAGAACATGACTGAGCACGGAAATTGGAAAATCATTAGCAAACTGTGTTAATCTGCTTAGCAATCACCAAAGAATCACAGGCTCTTGCTGTCAAAAAGGAGGCCATTTGCTCAGCATATCTGAGCTATCTACTGGAGCCCTTCTTTCCTGTCCTTTCCCTACAGCCCTGCAAAATTTTCCATTTCAATAATATAAACCTCTTTTGAAAATCACTGCTAACGTTTTTTTTTTCCCTACTGGCTTTTTGGGCAATGTATTCCAGAACTTAACAACTCACTGCCTCCACATGTAAACGAATCATGTGCCACTTTTTCATTGCACTGAAAGCCAAGAACTCATGGAGGAGCATGCCAGCCCTCAAGGCCAACAATCAATGTAATAACATTCTGCATCACCCACACAATCTGCACCAAACATCTGAGATGCTGCATAAATCTATCTTCGTTGTGAAAATGAGCCATCATCATTTAAAAGGTTGTTTAAAGGCTGCCCCATAGATCTCTTTCATATCTTTCCCCTCTCAACCTAAACCTATGCC
This sequence comes from Chiloscyllium plagiosum, assembly GCF_004010195.1. Taxonomy (NCBI): domain Eukaryota; kingdom Metazoa; phylum Chordata; class Chondrichthyes; order Orectolobiformes; family Hemiscylliidae; genus Chiloscyllium; species Chiloscyllium plagiosum. The sequence continues at coordinate 102,197,306 of NC_057715.1, read as the reverse complement.
CTCCAGTTCTGGACTCCCCGACACCAGGGAAAAGACTTTGTCTATTTATCCTATCTGTCAGGGTCTAATCACACCATCCAAATTCAAATAATTAGTTAATTCACTGTGAAAAGTGTCAAAGTGCCCTGAACATATCTCCCTTCTTCTGGAATTGACTGTCCCATGTAGCTTGCAGTTATAGTCGCATGCTCGACATGAAAAATAACCTGGAAGTGCTTCTGAGTGTCTGAATGGATAGGAATGGCAGCATACTCATGATGATTGTGGACTATAATTCACAGACATGAGTTCAAATACCACCATGTCAGCTCAGATATTCAATTAAATTCAATGAAATTATCTGATTGTCATAAATTCACAGATGTTCTCAAAGGAGGAAATCTGCCATCCTTCTCTGGTCTGGCGTAGATATGACTCCAGGTTCAAAGCAATGCTCAGTCCTCTGAAAAGTGGTGCCAAACAACTGTTATTCCAGTTGCTACAGAGAGAAAAGCATTGTGTATGTAGCTCCATGAGATGGACTGTCATGGTTGACCAAGTTTGCTCACCAGCACCCTCTCAAGGACAATAAGTGATCAGCAATAAACCCTGACCTTAACTGCAAAGTCAAAAAAAAACCTGAAGGAAAAGAGAGGAGGAACTTACATTGAAGAGATGTGTTGGAAAGAGGGCCTTAGAGGAGGAGGGAAGGTGGAGAATCTTGGAAATGTGGGACATAGGACTAATGGTGAGGTCAAGCCAGTTTGAGACGGCTTAAGCAAATGTAGCAGAAGATTACAGACCAATAGGAACAGCGATGGGTTCGAACACAAAAACTGAGATTGTTAAATCTGCAGTGCTGGAAAACAGGAAGCCAACATCGTCAGCAAAACAAAGTGTTAAGCAGGATTTGGAGTGAGGTAGGACAGCAGTAATTGGAATTTCGGCAAGCTGATATTTATGGATGGTGAATAGTGAATATTAACCAGTCAGGGCTTGGAATCTAGAGATGACAAAATACGTGAAGACAGATTTAGCAGAGGATAGGCTGTGTTTGGGTGATAGATTGAGGCCTGTTTTGAGGGTGGAAGTTGGCAATCTTTGTGACAAATATGATCAGAGCTCAGTTTGTATAAACCAGATAATCAGAACCCAAAGAGTCTTTCTCCTTTGCTATTGCTGGGTCAAAGTCCTGGAATTCCTGACCGAAGATCATTGTTGCTTAACCTACAGCATGTGGACTGCAGTGGTTCAAGAAGGCAGCTCACTAGCCCGTTCTCAAGGGTAACTAGGAATGTAAAGGAAAGTACACCAGAAAGTAAAGGAAAGGCAATAGATTGGTTGAGTGAGTGGATAAAAACTTGGTGGAGGAAGTTCAATTGTCAGAGAGTGTGAGGTCATGCACTCTGTTAGGAAGAATCAAAAGGCAGATCATTACTTGAATAGAGAGAGTCTCAAAAAAAGTGTAGTGCAGAGAGATCTGGGTGCATGAAACAAAAGTTAGCTTACAAATACAGCAAGTGATTAAGAAAACAAATGGAACTTTGACTTTTATTGTGAGTGTGTTGAAATTTAAAGTTACGCAAATCTTGTTAGAACTGTGTAGGGTATTGGTGGGGTCACACCTGGAATATTGTGTAGAGTTTTGGTTCCCGTAGTTAAGAAAGGATATATTGGCATCAAATGAGACTCATTTAGTCGATTCCTGGGATGAAGGGGTTGGCTTATCAAGATTGGTCAAGCAGGTCAGGCCTTTACTCATTAGAGTTTCGAAGAATGAAGAGTGATCTTATTGAACCATACAAGATTCTGAGGGAGTCTGACGGAGTAGAAGTTGGGATGATGTTTCCATTAATGATGGATCCTTGAACTAGAGCAGTTAGAGAACGGGACACTAATTTAAAATTGAGAGGAGAAAAACTTTTCTTCTCCCAGAGAATGATGAATATCTGGAATTGTCTATCCCAGAGAGTTATGAAGGCTAGATTATTGAAGGTGTCTAAAGGAGGGGTTGATACAGTTTTGAAATATTGGGGAATTGAGGACTATGAGGAGCTGAGGCCTGGGGCACATCAGCCATGCTCTTGTTGAATGATGAAGTAAGTTTGAAAGGCTGAATAGCCTACGCCTGTTGATATTTGTTAGAGAAAAGAATCCCTACACTGTGGAAGCAGGCCATTTGACCCATCAAGTCCACACTGACCCTCCAAACAGCGTCCCACCCAGATCCATCCCATCCCTGTACCTCACCTTCACATCATGGGCAATTTAACATGACCAATTCACCTGACCTGCACATCTTTGGATTGTGGGAGGAAACCGGAGCACCTGGAGGAAACCCACGCAGAGATAGGGAGAACATGCAAATTCCATACAGACAGTCACCCAAGTCTGGAATCAAATCCTGGTCCCTCATGCTCTAAGGCAGCAGAGCTAACCACTGAGCCACCAAGAAGGTTAAAAAGAGATTTTCAAAATCATGAACAGGGTGATTAGGGAGAAACTGTACCCACCGTTGAACAGATCGAAAACAGAGAGCACAATTGTAAAGTATTCACGAAAGAAACAAATGCGAGGCAAGGAAGAACCTTTTTCACTCAGAGGCTAGACAGGGTTTGGAATGTACTGTCTGGAAATGGGGTGGAGGCAGGTTCAATTGAAGGATCCGAGAGGGACTTAACTAGAGATAGTATACAGCGTTACAGGAATAAGGCACTGTCACTGTCCAAATTTTCAGTGAGTTAGTAAAGACACAAAGGGTTGAATGGCCTCCTCCTGTACTGTATGCCTTGCCTGCAGGCTACTTGCACAAGATCCCCAAATGGTAGTGATATAAATGATCATACAATTTAATTTAATAATTCAGGTCGAGCACTGAGGGTGTAGTGATAACACCACTCGACTAATAATCCAGAACACAAGCCAATATTCTGGGGACATAGATTCAATTCCCACCATAACACATGGTGTAACTTGAATTCCAATAAAAAATCTGGAATAAAGAGCTGGGCTGGAGCAATGTGGTTGACTCTTAACACCCACATCTTCCTAGTGAATTAAAAATAAAGATGCATGTTAACTAGGACACTGACTCTGGTTAAATAATTATGTGAATTGAAATTCCTCCCAACAAAATCTTAGGTCAAAAACATAAGAAGGGTTCTATAGAATTTGATTTTAGGCACAATTAGAATAGGCAAAGTAATTACATTTTGCACAGAAATGTTATTACAGCAAAACAATGCCTCCCACTCATAACATTTAATCACAGAGCCAACTTGATTCAATCTGATCCAAAGTCCCAAATTTTCCCATATTATTTCATGCACACCCATTTAATTAAATAGATTAATTTACAAAGCCATTTATTTAAATTCTGGCCTTCACTTCTATTATTGCAATTTTATTTACATAATTTATGGCAGGTTGGATTTCCTGATTTTCTCAAAGCAATCTCTCTACTGATTTGACAGACAGGTAGCAGAATGTGTATGTTGCCAGGTACAAATGCCAGCAATCCAAACGTACAGCTGATTATTAAATGCCTTAGCTTATTGGATAAGCCTCTGTTGTTTTCCTTCAGAATGAATCTGACAGGGAACTGCAAATGCTCCTATTAAGGAATTGCAAGCAGTGCTAATTCCTCATTCATTTCCATGGTGACTGCTTAATTGTATAACTTGGTTACTTGCACAAAAGTTCTTCCTCCAGCATTAGAAGAGAAGCAATGCAGCTCCCTGGGGTTATTACCAGTAGTCACAGATTAGGCGCAAATGAATCGTAATTAGCTTACAGGTTACTGACTGACACATTGAAAACAAGCTCTGAGTACTCCTCCACAATAGATTTCAGCAGTTTATCAAATTAAAATAAATCATTCTAATCTTTGTGGGATTACATAGCGCTGCTAGTTATTTCTCTTCTGATTTATCTTATGCGTTCATTTTGAAGGTTAGGACTCTTGTGGGGCACTGGTAATATCCCTATCTCTGTTCAAGCAGGTCCAGGGTTCAAGTCTCAACTATCCTGGAGGTGTGTCTAAACACAACCTGCCTGAAAAGGTCGAGTAATTAAATTAGATTCCCTACAGTGCAGAAACAGGCCCTTTGGCCCAACAAGTCCACACTGACCCTCTGAAGAGTAACCCACCCAGACTCATTCCCCATATTCACCCTTGACTATGGGCAATTTAGGAGGAGAAAGTGGGGACTGCAGATGCTGGAGATCAGAGCTGAAAAGTGTGTTGCTGGAAAAGCGCAGCAGGTCAGGCAGCATCCAAGGAACAGGAGAATCGACGTTTTGGGCATAAGCCCTTCTTCAGGTATGAGGAAGGTGTGCCAAGCAGGCTGCGGGGAGTGGGTAGACACTGGCACACATCTCCCTCTGGAAGGTGCCTTTGCAAAAGAAGTCTGGAGAAAGACGCAGTGGTTATTGTTGAGGTTCATCCCAAGCTGCTCAGTGACACAGGAGTCCGTGCTCCAAGAGCTGTTCCCCAGAACGCACACCAAGACAAACATCAACTGCACATGGAGGACCATCAATTCAGTGAAAGACATTCTTCGGTCTGCCTGAAACTTGTTGGTCTTCCAGAACAAGTTGTTGACCCTCTTTGAGTGTTGCAGACTGGCACATTCCAAGGTCCAGGACTACGTGCTGAGGGATGCGCTGAAGCTTGGGGCAGCCGCTGCCAGGGTGCAGTGGGGAAAGACCACTGTCTAAGGTCTTCCTGCTGAAGGTAAATGGGGGTTCATTCAATTAACAGATGCTCTTGGTGCCTCAAGCTTTTGTAAATATTAGTATTGTAATATATAAGAGAAGTCTTTGGTTTTTGGAGACAGTCAAAGTCCACTGGTCTGTTTGTTTACTTAATATGCAACTGTACAAAATTGAACTGCATTTGTGACAACATATATGTATAAAGAGATTTTTACAAGTAAAGTATATTTTGAGACAGAAGTGCTGACAGGTTTAGTAATCCAACTCGAGCAAAGGTTTTTGCAGACTGTATTCAGACCCAACCAACAGATGTCCTGGATTCCACCTGCTGCAGAATTGTATCACACCATGTCTGCTTAAAGACAGGCTGATTTAAAAATGTCTTCCCGTCAATGCTGAAGAACCAGTTTCTCTGCATCTTCATTCCTCAGGTTTGCAATATCTGCCTGCTGGTTTTCTCAGGGATGCCCGCACTATGTTGCTTCAATTCCGTTTCTGGCTCAAAGATTTATTTTACGTGAGGGAAATGGGAAGCGTAGTGAAGGAGAGGAAGACTTTCTAATTCAGGGATTCCACAGGCAAAGAAATCGGCCTGATTATACATGCGTTTTCAGGTCACCAAATTCACAAGGGTAGTTAGGGATTTGCCCTTTCCAGCGACACCACCCTGAAAACAGAGGCTCCAATTTTTTTGGGGAGGGTGCAGGTGGTAATCTCTAGCCCATACAGCTGCCGGAAACACATCCAGTGACATATTAGTACAGGCGTTCCAGATTTTTGACAGCAAGACTGTGGAATTTTAAACTCCTGGATTGTTGACGGTTCTGGTATTGATAAGTATCCCAGTTTAAATGGATTTATTGAAATGAAGCCTGAGGCCCCAAATTGAATAGGCCTTGGGCCTTCCTATTCCACAACAGGGACCAGTCTCAGTGATCAGCTTAACTCATTGGATGAATGTATTTCTTCTTTACCAGGTTGAAATCTAGCTTTGGCTGATGATGTGCAATTTTAACCTGACTATTGACTGTTGACACAATGTTATTCGTTGACATGTGACTGTCACTGGTGAGGCAAACCCCTAACCACCCTTGTGAATGTGGTGATGAGCTCCCATCTTGAACCACTGCGGTCCCTTTGGTATAAGTACCACCTACAGAAAGGGAATATAAATTAATATTGAATTTCTGTGTAGATTTGCCGCCACCCATCTCCTTTCTTGGGTTTGCTTGATCTAGTATGGTAGAGGAAAATCAAATTGGTTTTCTATTGAAAATGGTCTTGTCTTCAATAAGGTGCGGTTTATTGCATGACAGTGACTGTGTACAAGTTTTATTAATAGGATAGGCATTGTTACAAAGACTATGAGGGAGACCTGCAATAGTTTATCTTATTCCTTCAAGACTCTAAACTGTGCTTCCACCAAGTCCACATGATATCATCATACTGCGGGGAACTTAAAGCACCCCTCAGCTTTAACCCTTTCAGGCCCTTACACATTTAAACAACACCTCTATCGTGGACATGGGTGTCAGAAGTGTCAACGACTGAACAACCATGCTGCCATTTTAATCATAGAAGCCACAACTGGGCTGTGGTGGGGAAAAAAATCACAATGAGTGCTAATCTGAAGGAAGATCTGGCACATGTGGCCCTTACCCTTTGAGGTACATATTAATGTACTGGACTTAACTGCAGAGATACAATATGATTAAGGCATTCACAGATGATACGGATGTTGGTAGGGTGGTAATTAGTGATACGAATTAGGTAAGTGATGTGTATGGAGAAAGTGTAGACTGCAGATGTTGGAGATCAGAGGAATCCTGATGAAGGGCTTATGCCCGAAACATTGACTGTCCTGCTCCTTGGATGCTGCCTGACCTGCGTGCTTTTCCAGTGCCACACTCTGGACAGGTGATGTGAATGAACTGCCAGAGCATATCAACAGACTGGTCAGACTGGTCAACAGACTGGTCACACTGGAAAAGTACGAGGGGGTACACTGGGGAAAGACTAACAAAGCCATGGATTATACTGTGAATGGAGGGATCCTGGAAAGTACGGAAAATCAGCGGGCCCATGGTGTACAGGTCCACGGATCCCTTAAGGTGCCAGGGCAAGTATGTAAGGTGGTTAAGAAGGCAAATGGGATACTTGCCTTTATTAGAATGGCACAGTGGCTAGCACTGCTGCCTCACAACACCAGGGATATGGATTCAATTCCAGCCTTGGTTGACTGTCTGGGTGGAGTTTACACATCCTCCCTGTATCTGCATTGGTTTCCTCCCACAGTCCAAAGATGCGCAGGTTAAGTGGATTGGCTGTGATAAATTGCCCATGGTCATGAGGGATGTGTAGGGAAGGTGGGTTAGCTATGGTGAAGAAGGGCTTGTGCCCAAAACGTCGATTCTCCTGTTCCTTGGATGCTGCCTGACCTGCTGCGCTTTTCCAGCAACACATTTTCAGCTCTGATCTCCAGCATCTGCAGCCCTCACTTTCTCCTAGCTATGATGAATGCAAGGTTACAGGACCGGGGGTTGGTGGGGGTTGGATCAGGGTGGGATACTCTTCAGAAGGTCAGTAAGGACTCAATGGGCTGAATAGCCTGCTACTACGCTGTAGGGATTCCATGATTTATTAGCCAAGATATAGAAATAAGAGAAAGTGAGGACTGCAGATGCTGGAGATCAGAGTGGAAAAGTGCAGCACTGGAAAAGCACAGCAGGTCAGGCAGCATCCAAGGAGCAGGAGAATATCCTGATGAAGGGCTTATGCCTGAAACATTGATTCTCCTACTCTTCAGATGCTGCCTGACCTGCTGTGCTTTTCCAAGGTATAGAAATATAAGAGCAAGTAGACTATGCTGGAACTATATAAAATGCTGGTCAGGCCGTGTCTGGCACATTGTGAATGGGTCTGGTCACTATATTACAGGAGGGATGTGATTGCACGCAAGAGAGAGTGATTCCGAGGTGACCTGATAGAGATGTATGAGGGGCACAGATAGTGTGGATTGGAAGGCGTTTCCCCATTAGCAGAAAGATCAATAACCAGAGGGCATAGGTTGAGGTAAGAGCTAGAAGGCTAAGAGGAAAATTGAGGAGAAATGTTTTCACTGAGATGGTGCTGAAGTCACAAACACTCATAACATTAAAACAGGATCTAGATATTCACTTGCATCGCCATCGCTCCCAGGGTAAAGGACCAAGAGCTGGAAAATGAGATTAGTGCAGCCAGACCTGTGTGGACCAGGGCAACCATGATGGGCTGAATGGCCTCTTTCTGAGCTGTAATCCTCAATGTGTCTTTCAGGGGGAGGGTGAAGTGAGTGTTACTCTGCATCTGGTTATGTTCAACCAGGCCTGGACGTGCTTAGTGCTGCTTGGAATGGAAGAAGCTAGTATCTCCACTGCTAGCATCCCTTATTGACAGCAAAAACAACTTTTCAAAGGGTAAAACTGAATACATTAATATCAGAGCCAGCTACAAACTGCCTCCCAATACATTAGTGAGAGTTCAAAAAGCAAAGATAAGACCCAAATTGGTAGATCCTAGCTTCCAAAGTACTACTTCTGATGTACATTGGCTCCCAGTCTGATAAGAGCTCAATGTTTAAAAATCTCATCCCTGTTGACAAGTCTCTTAGTGGTTTTGTCCTTTAATCCAGTTGTATGCTTCTGCAACATGAGCAGCTCATGATTGAGTGCTGCCACCAATCCTTCTTTCCATACTGGGTCTAAGGGTTTAACTGGTTTGCATGGGAGAGGATAAACCTTTAGTGAGTCTTAGTGGGCTGAGGCACTTGTCTAAACATCAAAATGTAGTTTATTACTTGGTTGCAAAAGGCACAAATCAGATCTACACCTTGCTATCAGGAGCCACAGATAATATTTCTGACCCCATAAGGATCTCTTTACCCCAGCCAAGGCTGTTTGGCATCATTAGATTGGGTTTACTCTATTTATTCATTCACAGGCTGAAGGTGTCACTGGCTAGGCTAGCATTTATTGCCCAGAGGGCAGTCTAAGCGTTAACCACATTGCTGTGGGTCTGGATTCACATGTAGACCAGACCAGGTAAGGATGGCAGTTTCCTTCTTGAAGGACATCAGTGAACCAGATGGGATTTTCCTGACAATCAGCAATGGATGGATGGTCATCATTAGACTCATAATTCCAGATTTTTATTGAATTCAATTTTCACCATCGGCCGTGGCGGGATTTGAACCAGGTCCTTAGAACATTACCTGGGTCAGGGGAATAATAGTTCAGCAATGATACCACCAGACCATCACCCCCCTCTGAAGAGTCTGGATGGAGCATGATGCAAACTTCACCATGAACTCTGGCAGAACCCCAATACCTCATATAACACTTCCTGTTTCCCTGGACTCCTCCAGCCCTAGGTATCACCGCAATCTCTGTACTTCTCCAGATCATACCTCTTGCGTATTCCTTACATATCCATTCTACCATTGGTGGCTGTGTGGCTTCAGACTGCCTGGAATCTTAAACTCTGAAATTCCTTCCCGGAACCTCTGTACATCTCTTCCCTCCTTTCAGGTGCTCCTTAAAACCCAATTCCTTGTCTGTCCGAATAGTCTCCTGTGTCACTCAGAACAAATTTTCACTCTCCTGTGAAGCACCTTGCCATGTTGACCAGAGGTGTTATATAAATGTAACTTGCTGTTGACACTGCTGTCTGAGAAACCTACCCTGAGATATCCTTATAAATCTGCACAGAGGATGGATCCAACAAATGGTGCAAACATGCTGTTATCCTCAATGCGAAATAAATCTGCTCCACAAATCAGACCCAAACACCATTCTCACTTGTTCAGCTAATACTTTCACTCAGCACTACATTCATTTCTGGCAGCCCCATGACCTGATACTGCTGAATGCTGTTTCTTCTTTGTGACAAGTTCCTGACAGAGGTAGTTTTAATGGCTATGCTCTAAAAACCATTAGTGGATCCCCTGTAGGATGGCGGATATTGAATTGCAGGGACTCAGCTGATTAGCCTGTCAGACCTATAGGTCCAAGCTTATTTTCAGAAGGCCCGAAATGAGACTGTTGCCACAGCACAGTGCTATAAAAATCCCTTCCATTTGGTACACTCCTAACACCTGGGAGAAATTCAGATCCCTTGGTTCTTCAACCTGTTTGATGTCATATGAAATCCAGTTGTAGTGTTAAGTTGGATCCCCTGCTAAAGGGGCAGCGCTCCGATTTCAAATAAACCTGTTGGACTATAATTTGGAGTCGTGTGACTTCTGACTCTGAAGTTTTCTCTTGCAAGACACTCACTTCCCATCTCGTCACCTCAGCAATTAAACTCTGAGTTAGAAGGTCCATACTATCAATTAAGGCCTGTAAATGGTCAATGAATAATCACTTAAGGGCCTGAACTTGTCATCTGATGATTACCAGGCCTTCTGTCCAGCCAGGATAGTGACTGTTAGGTGACCTTTCTGGTTGGTGGGGCTCCAGTCTGGAGGCAATCGGAGGAATGGAAGAGAGGATAGTGGATAGCCTTCTCAAAGCCACAGTCCCGCCCTTGTCTCTGGTCACCCGTGCTTCCACCCTCTCCCCTTGCCACGACAATAGATGAACAAAGACTTAACGTTTGGTTGCGGGATTCCTCAAGGACTGGGTCTCAACCATGGGTCCTCGGGGCCAGAATTTGATTGGTCAGGAGCTTCTGAGGTCCCGGGACGCCATTGCCGTGGTCTGTGATAGGCTGCGACACTCGCCCACATTCCTATGCTAACTGTTCATGAGCCGAGTGGCACATGATCCATTGGGTTTTCTCAGCAGTAATGGGTGGCATGCTGATCACCACCTAACACACATCCCACCACACTTCAATGTCAAGGAAAAACTGTGCCCATTGTGTTTAATTTCCAAATGGATTACCTAATCATCAATAGTAAAGGGAACAGAAAGTACTGAAACAACTTTGGAACACAGTGAATCTAACGATAATTGTTATTGAAATGAATACAGAATGATCACACATCATAGTGGATTAGCACGCTCCTTTGTTATTCATGAAGAATGGATTCAAATCTCGCCAAAATTGATGTGATTAAAGTATCGTCCATCTGCCAATGTAAGGATTCTAAATTACTGAATTGCACATCTCAGCTCAGCTGCTTTTGTCATGGATGGCACTCATTAGGTAGGCAGTGATGCTAAAAGACTAATAGCACACTGAAAGGCTGTAATGATGGCTGATTTAGGATGCAGACAAATTCATGACTGAATAAAGTAATCATCGTTATTTACCTCAACGTCTCTCCTGACCAGCTAAGTAACTTCAGGAGAGATTGATGAAAGTTTGCAAATGGATGCGCAAAGAGAACGTCTGCTTGTCTTTCGCTCGAACTACGGTTTATGACTTGAAGAGCCACAGGGAAATTCCCAAATTCAAATGTTAAGGAAACAGTAAAATTTCCAGCAATGTTCTTGATTACAGAATGTTCAATTTGGCACACTTCAAATTTTTTTTAATCAAGCAAGGTATCATTGTCTTGGCCACCATTTATTGCCCATCCTTAATTGCCTGTAGAAAGGCAAAAGTGAGGACTGCAGATGTTGGAGATCAGAGTCAAGTTTAGAGTAGTGCTGGAAAAGCACAGCAGGTCAGGCAGCATCTGAGGAGCAGGAAAATCAACGTTTCGGGCAGGAGCCCTTCATCAGGAATGAGCTCATTCCTGATGAAGGGCCCCTGCCCGAAAGGTCGATTTTCCTGCCCCATAGAAAGTGAGAGCCAAGCTGCCTTTAAGACCAGCTGTGGTCCATGTGGTGTAGGTACACCCCTATCTCACCATGTCTTACCTGTTAGTGGGGGTGGAGTGGACACTGCCAGTCACGACGCCCTGCATTGTCCATCATGAGCTCGGTCAGCACACAGTGCAGGGCCTTGTCCAAGGGCTAGTCATTAGTTCGCACTGGGCAAGGTCAGGGGTCAGTCCATTCATTGTTGAGGGAGATGAAAGGAGGGACCCTGTCAACAGAGATGGGAAGGTCAAGGCAAGGCTGCAGTGGGGTGTGAACTAGAGGTAGCTGCAGAGGTCAGAGCAAGGATGGTGACGGAATCAATCATGCCTTGGGGCTGCTCATCGCATTCTGGAAGAACATAGCAGTTCAGGCAGCATCCAAGGAGCTTCGAAATCGACGTTTCGGGCAAAAGCCCTTCATCAGGAATAAAGGCAGTGAGCCTGAAGCGTGGAGAGATAAGCTAGAGGAGGGTGGTGGTGGGGAGAAAGTAGCATAGAGTACAATGGGTGAGTGGGGGAGGGGATGAAGGTGATAGGTCAGGGAGGATAGGGTGGAGTGGATCGGTGGAAAAGGAGCTGGGCAGGTCGGACAAGTCCGGACAAGTCATGGGGACAGTGC
>NC_057715.1:102157187-102183881 GCF_004010195.1 Chiloscyllium plagiosum | reverse complement strand
GGGCAGGAGCATGCTGAGACAATGGGTCGGCCAGGGTGGTCAGCCTTGTGGATCTTGGGAAGGAGGTAGAACCGGGCAGTGAGGGGTTCCCGGACTATGAGGTTGGAAGCTGTGGGTGGGAGATCTCCTGAAGTGATGAGGTTCTGTATGGCAGTTGGTCAGAAATCTGGTGTGACTTTTGTCCTCAAAGAGGGTCCTGTTGGGTAAGTGGGGCTATCAAGGCTGGAATGGGGTGAGTGGAAACTGAGTCGTCTGCAGCGATAGGGACAAGAATGGTGATGAGGAAAATGTAAGGTGTTTGGAAGGTTAGGCAGAATAGTGGAGGGAGGCATTGTGGGTTGGATGAGGTGGGTTTATTGGCAGCAACCACCGTTGTGGGGTTCACGGGGGTGCGGGGTGTGGGGTGACACATAAAAGAGCAGGGTGGCCATCACTATGGTGTAACGGGTGTACCCTTATGTGTATAATGTATGGAGTTCACGGGACACAGAGGAGTTGGAGGCAATGTTCAATGGTGGGTCTTAGCATGGAGGGGAATGAGTGGAAATGAACTGTCAGGCTACTGCAAGATGAAAGGGGGCATGAGATATGGGTAGCCGGTTACCAGGAGGAGCCCAAGACTGATGATGCTCACTGTGAGCTGTGTTCACTACCATCAATCACTGCTTTCTAAATGCTAGATGCAACTGGGAATAGCTGGAACAGTCCCTCAGCAATCAATGAGCTGACCTCTGACCTTGTCCAATTGGCAGAATCAGTGTCAGTCTGAAAGCGTGAGACCTGCATGTGCACAATTCTAGGGCATTGAGAATGGGCAGCAACATGAAGTGGGTGTTTGTAATCACTTTGTTGCCCAGTCGCAATGCTTGCAGAGTAAAAGTTTTGCGCCTCCAAATTCTCCTCAAGGGTGATTGCACCATGCTGTTGGTCCTTGTAACTCAGATATGGATACCTCAGTTAGCAATGGCAATGATTTAAAAGGCTAATGCTGGCGAAAAGTGTCCCATCTCTTGTGAAACATTTGAGACAGTGTGGAAGGAAGGGAACATTGCTGCATCATATGCCATGCAACTATGCCAATGGACTCTAATGGGCACAATGGAAAGTGGAAGAGGCGATATGGGTCTGGGATGGGAAGGGGATCGGAGAGTGGAGCTACTCCCTTTTGATATAATGCATTGGTCACTCAGCTGGCATAGCACCTTCACCAATTTGGTACACACGTTGTGACCAAGTCCATGGTGAAGTCTCCAGTAGGACTCCTGAAGATGCAATCCTGTAGTTTGAGGCTGTCTGGGCAGGGCCCTTCAGTATAGTCGAGACAGAATGTGCCCTCGCAATCTGGCAACTGCACCACCGGAGCAAGCAACATGGGGATGTGATAGATCCTGAGGAACTGGAGGAATGGGAGAAGTTTTCTGATGAGGATATGGAATACAATGGGGAGAAGGACAATCTCCTTACCCATGACACAGCTTAGCCGCATCAGGCACTACAACCAGGCACGATCAGACTAACATCTGGTTCCATAAAGTGAGAGCTGGCTGCAGCAGATCATCATGGCCTGTAGATTACAAATTAGTCATGATGCCAGCATTGTGTTTGCATTGTGGGGGTGAACGGCTGCCTCTGATCATTTTCTTTGCTTTCCTTTTTGCTGGCTGAGGGAGAGGACAGAGTTGTATGCATGGAGAAGTGTCAGCTATGCCAGTTACATGCTGAGGGTGATGTGGCTTTGTGGCTGCTGTGCCATTAAGCTCTTGGTGAGGTGAATCACCAGATTGCCAACGTTTGTCTGGGAGCACAGGGGCTTTTAAAGATGGCGCGATCCCAAGGTATTCCAGTTTTTCGGTGGATATCCATGGAGAAGCGATTGGTTCTGGGTGCACATGGTAAGATAGGGCTAGAATCAGAAAAGGGGGTCAACATAGAGATCGGACAGATAATTAATGAGGTAGGTCTAGTCAGGTATAGCGTGAAATCTCTGCAGGCCTCACGCCCAGAAACCTCCAAATAACTCGGTGCAAATGGCATGTAACCAGAAAACATAAGATTCAGCCCTATATTTGTGTTTCTTTTGATTATTTCACGTGATATTCTTTGGCCTCAGACAATAAGCATGCCATATGGTTAAGGCTGTAAATTGGTAAATGGTGTGAAAACATTAAATGAAAAATTGAGAAGGACCAATGAACCCTTGATTGATGACAATTATTAGACAAGGAACTGCTTGCAATTCAAACAGAAGTTGAAACTGTCAGGTAAGATCAGCTAGTTGGAGATCGCATGTTATTAGGAGGACCGACAGAAGTACTGTTGGCCCAAATAAGGCTGATGATAAAGATTTGCTTGTCAGTGAGAGACAGGAAGACCTAAGATGTCAAAATAGAAAAGAACAGGACCATCTCCACAATTTCCACATGGCAACTCAAAGTTGTAATTAACTTCCTGACATTGTTGACAATGTGCAGTTGTGGGCAACATTTTAAGAAAATGATTTAAAAAGCAGTCAAGCGTGTACAGCAAAGAATAACCAAAATGATGACAAGAGCGACAAACCACATGGGGATAGATTTGACAGACTGGGACAACATCCACACACACATAGGTGGCTGAGCAGATTTAATAGATGCTCTTAGAATGATGGAGGATTTTTAGAGAGTGAATAGGAAAGACTACTTCCTTTGGTTAGTGGCTCAGCAGCGAAGTGTCATCCACTTAGCTAAGTGCAGAGAGAAGCGTAGGTATAATTTCTTCACGCAGAGAGCTGTTGAAACTGAGAAAGCTTTGCCACAAAGATTAGTTGAAGGTGGGGACCATGACATCTTTTCAAGGAAGGGTGCAAGTGAAATCTTGATAAGAGGTTGTGAAAATATGGATCTCAAACTCTTTATTCTGGAATTGTTCGGTCAGTGAATAAGCATTTGATTAGATTCCCTACAGTGTGGAACAAGGCCCATCAGCCTAACAGGTCCACACCGACCATCAGAAGAGTAACTCACCCAGACTTATTTTACATTTCCCTACATTTTACCCCTGACTAATGCACTTAACACTATGGGCAATTTAGGATGGCCAATTCATCTAACCTGCACATCTTTGGATTGTGGGGGGAAACTGGAAGACCCAGAGGAAACCCACGCAGACATGGGGAGAATGTACAAACTCATACAGAAAGTCGCCCAAGGCGGGAATTCAGCCCAGGTCCCTGGCGCTGTGAGGCAGCAGTGCTAACCACTGCGCCACCGTGCTGCCCATTGTTTGAGGGGAGGAGAGAATGGTAATCAGCCCTACAAATCTAGAAGGTTTACTGAGCCAAACTGCCAGTGACCCCACCCCACATACTTCCAAGGGCTTCCATAATAACTGTGGTCTGCTGCCATCACTCTCATCATTAAAATGATCCATTCTCCTGTTCCTTACTCTTGGCTCTGCATCACCTGACCTGCTACACAAGTCCTTCTCACCCTGTACCAGCAAATTCCGGTAATGTAGCTTTAGTCACCATTTTCCTTGCTCCTCCAGTGTTTTTCCAGCATGTCATGATGCCCTAATTTCCTAACCAAAATATTCATTCAGTCTAAAAATTAGAAAAATATGTGCAAAAAAGCAAACTTCATTAAATCCAAGAAGATTTTGTAGCCATGAATAACTTCCTAAAGGTGATTTTTTTACATATCATGAAAAATATTTTTCTTATAGACATTATTCTTGAAATTACAATATTGTATGTATTAGCTTGTCCACAGTTAGTACATTCATTTGAAATTCGTTTATTTGATTTTTTTAAAATGGCAGTATTAATCCATTTAAAATGTGAGAACAAATACAGATTAATCTCAGCCTTAGTGCAGGGAAAGGTGCTGCACACAAGTATGTGCAATTGAGGAATGGGGTTTCTAGCAATGGAATTAAATCATTTTATGTACATTTTAATAATAAAATGCAGTGATTTTATAAATAAATAGTAGAAAATATTATAATAAATGAAAAAGCAAAGCTCCACTTTATTGTAATAGCCAAAATGAAATTTCACAGAAAGTACTTATGCATGTTTGTGCTGATATCATGTGACATTTGAACACTTTATTCTTCAATATGGATATGCAAATAATAAACAGATTGTTCATTATCCTCAGTATTCACAAATGAAATACATACCAAATGAAACAGAATAAAGCCAGGACTAAACTGCAATTTCATGGAAGCAAAATGTTATGTGCGCAGTGCATGACGTTTACCAATTCAACCATTTGAGAAATTTGGAAGCTTTGCGAAAACATATCTTAGACATCCTCTCATCCATAATTTCCATATTTCCATAACTAAAAGGTATTTAACAGAAAACAGGACAGACATCCACAGTGCTGGAAGGTTTGACAGAAGAGATGATATTCAGGAAGGAAAGGAACACTGCTTGTATCTCACTATCTCCCCAATAAACAATCACAAATTTCAACCCCACTGTGTAATAGTTGTATTACATGCAACATTTTCATGAAAGAGCCAGGCAATTTCCAAGATTACTATCAGTCTCCCTTTTCCAACTTGTTTTGTTCATTTTGGCTTCATTAAATCCAACACCTTGGAACTTTTCCTCCCAGTATACACTACATTACTGGTGCTCCACCAGCTGTGAATTAATTGCCATTATTGATTTACTCAATAATGCATTTCATTGTGCCTTTAATATCTTTATCACTGACATTTCTAACTTTGCATCTCAACTCTACAGGTTCAGGCTCAAGCAAAACTGTCAACCAATGGGGCTGCTCTTCCACCACAAGCCAATGATTATCACAGCTCCCTCTTACTGGGCAACTCCTCCGTCTGTTTCAGAATGGTCCTTAAGTTTAAACACAATGGATGTAGGATTGCTCGCTGAGCTGGAAGGTCCATTTCCAGATGTTTCATCACCCTACTAGGTAACATCTTCCAGCTTTTTAATGGAGGCCCACTGAAGATGTTACCTAGTAGGGGGATGAAACGTCTGGAAATGAACCTTCCAGCACAGCAAGCAATCCTACATCCAGAACCTCAACCTGAGCTGCAAATGGTCTCAAAACTTTAAGCACAATACCAAACATTCCCTTCAGCCCTTCCACCCTCACAACAACCTCACATATGAGCAACTGGGGGGAGTTGACAGCAATTAGCAATCTGAGTATGCATAGCACCTGAAATTACACTGGTTTCCCAGAGTAAAGATGCAATTTAAATTTCTGCTTAAACTTAGTCGTATAATCCTCCATCACCCAGTGGAACATTAAAGAACATAGTTGGTTTCTGCACTTTAAGAAATAGTGTCTTTAAGAGTCGTAACTTGTGCAGTGTTATCAATTCAGCTGAAAATAGGTTTTTCACAAAAAAGATCACTTTAATAAGAGTTGTTAACAACAGTCCTGAGTGACCTCATTATAAATCACTGATTATGACTGGCAAAAAATTCTAAAGAAAACTGGAACCAGTTACTAGTTTCATTCGTGAGAGAAGTTAATTTTATCCAGGATGTGAATTATTTTGAGGGTGGGCCTTTTTCCAGCAAGGTTTTTAAAAAAGTTATTTGTGGAACTTAATGTGTACAATGCACGATAGGAACAGGCCCTTTGGCCCACCAATCCTGCTCTGATTCTAATCCTTATTTAGACTAATTCTAATCCTTATTTAGATGAGGAACTTGAAGTAACTCAGACCAAAAGTTCTCCAATATTTTGCTTTCTTTGACTTACCTGAGGAGAATTATATTGGAAAAACAGAAGAACCTCTTGGTGCATATTGAGGAAACTCCAGAGAGGCCGATATCCCATCACTAAGTCACTCTTTATTTATATGCGGAAAGTTAGCACTGATCCAGCTCCCTCAGGGTCAGCACTGAGTGTGAGGATGTCTGACACTTCTGTTCTTATCTGTCAGCCATTGCTCCCTGATTGAATCAGGTTAACAGTCCCAATCAAGGAACCCATATTCTGTGAGATCCACCTGGCTGACCTTGTTACAATCATTACACATATGACATTTTTTATCTGATAGAGAGATGAACGGGCCATGTAAAGAAGTGGCCAGACCTGACAGCACATCCCACTGACTATGACACCTCATAGACAATCCTTTGGCTCATTTGTTGGCTCTTCTCATTGTCCAGTGCTGCTGGAGCACTGTTGCCAGTTCCTACTCTGTATGGCAAATGAGACAATGGAAACAAAATTTGTGCTAACTCGCCATCAAATGCAGACTTAAGCATTTGCCATGTATTTTCTCCTGCTAGGCTTCCATTCTTTCAATGTGATATCAAAAATTAATGGTTAGATTTCAAAGAAACTTGACACACAGAAAGGGTGTAGCCCACGGAAGAACTGATTCGATTTTGATCCAGATATGGACCCTAGCATCCTGGGGAACACTACCACCTTTATGCTTCCCTCCAAGCCACTCACCATCCTGATTTGGAAACATATTGCCTTTCCTTCACAGTTGCTGGGTCAAAATCCTGAAATACTCTCCCTAAGAGCATTTTGGGTCAACCTATAGCACATGGTCTGCAGTGGTTCAAGAAGGTAGCTCACCATCCCCTTCTCAAGGATAACTAGGGATGGGCAATAAATGTTGGTCAGTCAGTGATGTCCACATTCCATAAGGGAATAACAAAAAATGAGTCCAATGACCATGCCGGCAACATTGGGAGATAGAGAAAATTGACCTTGTATTTAAAAATAGACTGGGCTGTGTAAAGACTGTGCCTTTTTATTTTTCTATATTATTGAATGTAGACTAAAATGAAAAAAAAGCTGTTTTAAAATCCAAGCATGTTTAAAAGATTGTAGTACTTTTTGAAAGCAAGCAACTGATACTCCTTGTAAGTAGTGTTTACACAGCTGCATGTTCAAGCAGAAGTGGAAACTAGTCCTGGCTGGAGGCAAGGTGGGTATACCAATGGAGCTTTGGCAGGCAGTAACTGATTGGTCTGTGCCAGGTATCAATGCAAAGGCTTTCTGCCTGCCAACAACTATATGATAGGTTCCTCAGTAGTTGAACAGCTTAAGGATGTGAACATTTTGACAGAAATCACTGGATCTCAGGCAGAAAAATTGTTTTCGCTCTGCAGTAAAAACTATCTCATGCCTGAGGAGACCCATTTGTTTCCCTCTTGCAGTTGCTGTAAGCAATGACTTTTGATTGATAAGTCAAAGACCTTTATAAGTGGGAACCAGTCATTCCTGCCAACAGACGAAAGTACCTGGAGAAGGAAGATCAAGAAACCGTGCTGTAATCAGCAAAAAGATCCCGCCAGCAAGCCGACAGACAGGGACTACAGAACTACGTTCCCGGCCTTTCCCTCCATCCATAACACCCATTTTTTGAGTTCATCGTATGTCTGTGTAGACTTTATAAGGGAGTTTGAATTTTAACCAGTAGAACTTTATGTTGATGATTTGTAATTGTTTATCTTTAGCTAGAATATGCTAATTTGTAATAAATAGCAATTGGCGTTAAATCCAGAAACCTGATCCATTCTTTTTATGATTTGATGTGATTTATTAGTGTCACATGTACTGAGATACAGTAAAATTATTGTCTTGCATGCTTTACAGGCAGATTGTACTATACAAGTGCATCAGGGTAACACAACAGAGTGCTTTTGTCAACTTGCGTCTGAAAGATAGGTAAATTGGGGAATTCTGCATACTTTCTTAAATTAGATTAGATTGCTTACTGTATGGAAACAGGCCCTTCGGCCCAACAAGTCCACACCAACCCTCCGAAGAGCAGCCCACCCAGACCCATTCTCCTACATTTACCCCTTCACCTAACACTACAGGCAATTTAGCATGGCCAATTCACCTAACCTGCACATTTTTGGACTGTGGGAGGAAACTAGAGCACCCAGAGGAAACCCACGCAGACACGGGGAGAATGTGGAAACTCCACACAGACAGTTGACCGAGATAGGAATTGAACTCGGATCTCTGGCGCTGTGAGGCAGCAGTGCTAACAACTGTGCCACTGTGCCGCCCAAAATCTTTTAACTAGTTCAGTCTCTCTGAATAGTGTTCTTGCTTTTCCAATAATACCCCAGTGAGGCACAGCAATTGTTTCATTAAGAACGTTGCTGATTGTTTTAGAATTTGATAATTTTCTCAGCCAGTGTGGTGTCTTTTGCAACAGCTGTCAAAGTGTGAGCAGAGTATTCGGAGCAGGTTGTTGGGTATAGGTTGGCCTGAAGGCTCTTTAATATGATGAAAGACCTGATAAATAGGAAATATTTTTCAGCTTTATACTTACAGAATATCGCTCTGGCAGGGAAAAGCCTCAAGTAAGAACTGCGTAACTATAATAACATTGAATTAACAGAGCCCGGCAGATGTTCGCACTTTATTTAGTAAGAATTTTACTTGCTTTGGTTGCAATGCAATTTGAGGCCAGAATTTTCCACAAGTCATGCAATTAGAAAGTTTTTTTTTCCAAACTCTGAACTTGTTACACTAATATTGCCGAAGAAAAATATCCTGCCGTCCACATTACCAAATGTTGTACCGTAACAACAATGACAAAGAAGCAACAATAAGTGAAAAATCAATCAGGGTCTGAGGAAAGCGAGGGAGTGAATTACTGCAGATGCTGGAAACAAAAAATACAGGAAATCACAGCGCACCAGGCAGTATCCATGGAGAGAGAGTAAGCTAACACTTTGAGTCGCGATGACTCTTCATCAGAGCTGAGAAGTTATTTAGACTCGAAATGTTAGCTTGCTTTGTCACCATGGATACTGCTTGACCTGCTGCGATCTCCAGCATTTGTTGTTTTCTGAGGAAAGTGACACATGTTTCTTTGTGAAAACCCTTCAAATAAAAAAATGTACATAATATATAAAACCATTTACACCATGAGAATCTTGTGTGTGCTTTTTGAGAAAAATGCAAATAAGAAACCTTTCTAACTTTCAATATGACTAATTATGATGCTGTATTGGACACCACTCACACTTGACTTTCCTTGTTTTTTATCGCAGAAAATTGGAGTAACTCAACACGTTGTGTTTCAGTTCCAAGGAACATTCAACCTTAAGTGTCAAATCAGATAACGTTATTTACTTGCTTGTATGAATTAAATGCATTTCCCCATTCATTCTAAATTTCTGCAAATAACAGCTTTAAAAAATGATGAAATAGTGTACGTGGTAAATTAGCAATCTACCATATCACCACCATATGATCTTCGGTGTTGGTTCTAAGCTGTAATATAACAGAATCACATATGATTATGCTACCTGGGTTTTGAGGTGCTAAATAATTATTACAATGCCACATATCATCTGAGAACAAAAACATAATGCAACAAAAACATAAAGAGGACCTTAAATTTGAGCACCAGAACAAACAAAAAACTGTGACAATAACAGAAATCGTTGGAGAAACTCAGCAGGAGTCTACCCCATGGTAGACTACTGCAAAAAATACGGAGGTATGGCATTGAGGGTGACTTGGAGGTTTGGATGTCTCTCCTATACGTGCTCACATACACGTTTGTAGGGTGAAAACGTTTTTGTAGAATTATATTTTATTTTGCTCAAAAACTGCATGAATCCATGTAAAACTCTGTAAATCCCACTTTAGAAATAGAACCAGTCTAATTCAACATTGGGACACAAACAGACCTCACAGCTTAATGCATTGCCTGAGCTGAGATGAGATGGCACCTATTGTTAGAAAAGTTAGACCTTTCTTGAGAATGTAATTTAAAAGTAGTCCTGGGATTTACATATCAGAGAACATGTTGCAGTTGTATTTCATGTTGCAGTTGTATAAGACTCTGGTGCGGCTGCATCTGGAGTATTGTGTGCAGTTTTGGTTGCCATACTATAGGAAGGATGTGGAGGCACTGGAACGGGTGCAGAGGAGGTTTACCAGGATGTTGCTTGGTATGGTAGAAAGATCGTATGAGGAAAGGGTGAGGCACTTGGGGTTGTTTTCATTGGAGAAAAGAAGGTTTAGGGGTGACTTGATAGAGGTGTATAAGATGATTAGGGGTTTAGATAGGGTCGACAGTGAGAATCTTTTTCCTCGTATGGAGTCAGCTATTATGAGGGGGCATAGCTTTAAATTAAGGGGTGGTAGGTACAGGACAGATGTTGGGGTAGGTTCTTTACTCAGCGAGTTGTGAGTTCATGGAATGCCCTGCCAGTAGCAGTGGTGGACTCTCCCTCATTATGGGCATTTAAGTGGGCATTGGATAGGCATATGGAGGATAGTGGGCTAGTGTAGGTTAGGTGGGCTTGGATCGGCGCAACATCGAGGGCCGAAGGGCCTGTACTGCGCTGTATTCTTCTATGTTCTATGTTCTATAGGACTGGTAGTATCTGTGGAGAGAGAAGAGAGTTAATGTTTTGAGTCCATTGACCCTTCTTCAGAACAAGGAAGATGCTGAAGAAGGATGACTGGACTCAAAACTTTAAATCTGCTGTCTTTCCATAGAAGCTGTCTGAACTGCTGAGTTTCTCCAGCAATTTCTGCTTTCGTCCTAAATTTGGCCATTACTGCAAATCTGAGAGGGAATGTTTTCCTGGAATTACGCACATGGGCTTGCCTTTCAGCCCACCGCTGCTGTGAAGTAACATCCCATGGAAAGAGGATTCAGAGGCTGATAGGTATGTACTGATCAAAGATCCAATATTACTCAAGCTGAGCCTCATTCTTCTAGTAATACATCTGATGCCCAACACATGCTCTGTATTAAAGGGCATCCATTTTGTGCAAAGTCAACAAGATTTAACTAATTAAGCATTGATTCATTTTCTTTTCATTCTGATTCAGCATTTCTTCTAATTAATTCGATTTGACAGAGCCAGCGAACATCTCTGCTACTCATAACTCAATTATCTTGAAGGTAACTAGCCTGAGAATAGTGCAGACTGACAGTACTAGCCCTATAATGTAAACTGTGGGATTTGTATGTATAATTTTTAATGTTCGTTGCCCTGAGCATAATCTCTGGTTGTCAGTCAATAACTCATGGGGCTTTTCTGTGTGTCTGAAGTTAATAGCTAACTTTTAAGTATTTCTATAATTAGAGTGATTTTGTTTAAAGAACAGTTGTTGAAGCCTGGCTGTTGAATGGGTTTGAGCACTAATGAACTTACAATTATTTTAGGTTTGCAACTCAGCTTGGTAAATAAGGATGCTTCAAATGTTATTAAGAGAGTTCTTGAAATTTTTTTTTTGTTGACCGTATGGAAAATGCCCATTACAGACAGCCTTTAGTTTCACTTTTAACTCTTGGCAATGTTAGTTATGTTAATATGTTGGAACACGACAGTTGTATAGAGCAGTATACTTGAGAAGAGAATGATATAGTGAAGCAGATTACTTTGGAATGAAAAATTAGTATTATCCCCAGACCAGAAGCATTGGGATAAAATGCTGTAAAAGCTTACCTAGCGCAGAGTAAAGTGAAGCCCAGGTATGTGGCAGCAACAAGAAGATGGTGCAGTTTCAGATTTTAAAAGCTGAATTCACAAAGATTTAAACTACTAAGGTGTTAGATACAGGGATTCTGATCTAGGTACAATTTTAATGGTGTTTTGTCAATTATTCAAGAACAGGTATTTTGGATATTATATAATTTATTTTTTGTTTCTTTTTAGTGTATGAAACAGCATTTTGGGATTAATGGGATTATACTTTTATTGTATGCTTAAATTTTTGAATTTGTATTACAAATGGTGTTCAAGGTGAGCAACTGGCATGGATTGAGGATTGGCTGTATTACAGAAGGCAGAGAGTTGGGATAAGAGGTTCTTTTTCGGAATGGCAGCCGCTGACAAGCGGTGTCCCGTAGGGTTCAGTGTTGGGGCCGCAGCTGTTCACGTTATATATTAATGATCTGGATGAAGGGACTGGGGGCATTCTAGTGAAGTTTGCCGATGATACAAAGTTAGGTGGATAGGCAGGTAGTACTGAGGAAGTGGGGAGGCTGCAGAAGGATCTAGATAGTTTGGGAGAGTGGTCCAGGAAATGGCTGATGAAGTTCAATGTGAGCAAATGTGAGGTCTTGCATTTTGGAAAAAAGAATACAAGCATGGACTACTTTCTAAACGGTGAGAAAATTCATAAAGCCAAAGTACAAAGGGATCTGGGAGTGCTAGTCGATGATTCTCTAAAGGTAAACATGCAGGTTGAATCCATGATTAAGAAAGCGAATGCAATGTTGTCATTTATCTCAAGAGGGTTGGAATATAAAAGCAGCGATGTGCTACTGAGACTTTATAAAGCTCTGGTTAGGCCCCATTTGGAGTACTGTGTCCAGTTTTGGGCCCCACACCTCAGGAGGGACATACTGGCACTGGAGCGTGTCCAGCAGAGATTCACACGGATGATCCCTGGAATGGTAGGTCTAACATACGAGGAACGGCTGAGGATCTTGGGATTGTATTCATTGGAATTTAGAAGGTTAAGGGGAGATCTAATAGAAACTTAGAAGATAAGACATGGCTTGGAAAGGGTGGACGCTAAGAAATTGTTTCCGTTAGGCGAGGAGACTAGGACCCGTGGGCACAGCCTTAAAATTAGAGGGGGTCAATTCAGAACAGAAATGCAGAGACATTTCTTCAGCCAAAGAGTGGGGGCTTATGGAATTCATTGCCGTGGAGTGCAGTGGAGGCCGGGAGGGTAAATGTCTTCAAGGCAGAGATTGATAAATTCTTGATGTCACAAGGAATTAAGGGCTATGGGGAGAATGCGGGTAAGTGGAGTTGAAATGCCCATCAGCCATGATTAAATGGCGGAGTGGACTCGATGGGCCGAATGGCCTTACTTCCACTCCTATGTCTTATGGTCTTATGGTCTTAAATAGACTTTTTGCATTATTCTGTTTTATCTAAGTTCCTTTTGTAATAAAGTTCTATTTTGTTGTTAAAACAAGATCTGCAGCCCTGTCTACTTACGTTTCAGCAAAAGACTGTAACAAATAAAAATATGATCAATCAAGCCAGGTTCCTAATTGTGATCGGGCTTTACCAGTAATAATACCTACTGGGAACATGACTGCCCCACTCACGATGCTCTCAGTTCAGTTAAACAAGTGAGTGTGTGTGTTCCACACATGGAGGCTTACAGATGCATGCAGATTCTGCAGGACAGTATCTAAGTAATATATTCCATCCATTAATAATCTAAGGATGAAATATTTGCAAGGCTATGGCAGTAGAAGTTAGCCATGAAACTGTCGAAAGTATTGAGGATGTACCAAATGGCTATCTTTGTGTTGTAAAAAACCAATGGTTATATGAGAAAAATGCAAAAACTATATTATCTGGGCTTAGTATACTTTAAAATCACATGTTCAAAGGTTTGCTTTGCACCATTCACAGCTTTCCTAAAACTGGTGCAAAGGGGTTGAAGGATGAGAGTTGGACTGAAGGGTCTATTTCCATGCTGTACGACTCTATCACCTTAACCTGTGATGACACTAGTAGACTGTGCACTGGATTGCGTAAAACTGCCACAAAGCCCTGTAGTAGGTGCTGCTAGGACTGCAGGAAGAGACTTGAACAGAAATGTGAGTCCAGAGTTCATAGACAGGGAGAAAAGTGTTTTTTGGGGGATGTGGCAGGGGGATGGTGGTGTAAGTTCTGCCAGACAAGCCCTAGGAAGTATTGTCGAACAGAAAGACACACGAGTTCAGGTACATAGTTCTTTGAAAGTGGAGTTGTGGGTGGTGAAAATAGCGCTTGCCTTCATAGGTCAGAGCACTAAGTACAGGAGTTAGTATGTCATGTTAAAGTTGTACACGAGGTTGGTGAGGCCACTTTTGGTATACTGCGCATAATTCTGGTCACCCTGTTATAGGAAGGATATTATTAAATTGAAAAGGGAGCAGAAAAGATTTAGAAGGTTGTTACCAGGACTGAAGGGTTTGAGTTATAAGGAGATGCTGGGACATTTTTCCCTGGAGTGTAGGAGGCGGAGGGGTGACCTTATAGAGGTTTATAACATTAGGTTAGGTGCATTAGTCAGGGGTTAATGTAGGATAATAGGGTAGGGAAATAGGTCTGGGTGAGTCACTCTTCAGAGGATTGGTGTGGGCTTGTTGGGCCAAAAAGCCTGTAGGGATTCTATAAAATCATGAGGGGCATAGATAAGGTGTAGGACCAAAGGCCAAAACTAGTGATTGTAGGTTTAAGGTGAGGGGGTAAAAACAATGACTGCACATGCTGGAAACCAGAGTCTAGATTAGAATGGTGATGGAAAAGCACAGCAGTTCAGGCAGCATCCGAGGACCTAGACTTAAGGTGAGGGGGGAAAGATTTAAAAGTGACCCGAGGGGCAACCTTTTCACACAGAGAGTGGTTCATATGTGGAATGAACTGCCAGAAGAAGTGGTCAATGCACATACAGTTACAACATTTAAACAGGTACATGAAGAGGAATGGTTTGGTGGGATATGGGCCAACACAAGCAGATGAGACTAGTTTGTGGGAGATCTGGTCAGTGTGGATGAATTGGACTGAAGAGTCTGTTTCCACGCTGTGTGAGTCTATGACTCATAGAATCCCTGCATTGTGGAAGTAGGCCATTTAGCCCACCAAGTCCACATTGACCAAACAGCATCCTACCCAGACTCACCTGGCAATCCTGCATTGCCCATGGCCAATCTACCTAACCTGCCCATCTTTCGACTGTGGGAGGAAACCCACGAGGTCACGGGGAGAATGGGCAAAGTGCACACAGGCATTCATCCAAGAGTGAGGTGGCACCTTATGAGAGGATGTGGTGGTGGGGGGGAGCTGGCTGTCCTCAATTCATGCAGCACATCCTTTGAGGTGCCTCTCCTAACTTTTTTCTTGCCCTTGCCCCATGTAAGTCTTTAAAAATGGCATGCCCACTCCCAGCTGTAATTTGGAAAGGACAGGATATCATCAGGGTAAAGGTTTTGGCCCTTAGTTAGTTATTTATAAATGATGGAGTGGGCTGCAGGTTTCGGTACTATGTAGTTGAGCTCAGGGGTGATTGGGATGCTGGTGGGTTAACTAGCTGACCTTGTTTACCTGCCTCCGGGCTGAAAGGAGACTCAGCACAGACATGTTCCTGATATGATTTATGTTTACCAACAGATTTTTGATTCATCCATTTTTGAAAGGATGATTTTAATTTCACCTTCTCAGTGAGAACCAGCTAGACCACAATTCAATTTGCTGATTCTAAGCAATTCTCCTCAAGAAGGGCTTATGCCTGAAACGTTGACTCTCCAGCTTCTCGGTTGCTGGCTGACCTGCCAAGCTTTTCCAGCACCACGCTTTTCAATTCTACTGACCAGGTAAGAGAAGGAGATGCCAGGCAACAAGAGTGTGATTTGCTTGACTTCCAAATTCTGTTACCTGTTCAAGGAACAACCTTTCCTGATATTTTGAAAAATGACAGAGGCTTTCACATCAATAAACTTAAATTCAGAGAAAGACTCTTGAGTTGAATTACTGACAACCCCAATTTTGATTATTTAGCTACCATAGACAGATGGACATTTAAAGTCTCCTTCCAGATAAACTTGCTGGGATCAGAATACTAGATGACGGTAGAGATATATTTTAAAAGGAAAGTCGACAAGAGGTAAAATAATGATCTGAGGAGTTCAACCATTACTGATTTATACATGTGGTATTTGCAATCAAGCTGAATTAAAATCACAGAATCCCTACAGAGGCCATTTGGTCCATCATGCTTGCACTTGCCTGCAGAGCATCCCACCCTGATTGCCAACCATAATCTTGTACTTATCCTGACTAATGCACCTAGCTTGCACATCCCTGAACACTATGGGCAATTTAGTATTGCCAATCTCCCAAACCTGCTCGTCTGTGGAAGGAAACGAGAGCACCCAGCAGAAACCGATGCAGCCCCGGGGAGAATGTGCAAATTTCAGGTACAGACATCCAATGCTGGAATAAAACCTGGGTCCCTGGCACTGTGCAACAGCAGTGCTAACCACTCAGCCATCGTGCCAGTTCTGAAACATTGCTTTGTCACAGAATACAAAGATAATTAGATAAATGCATGGTGTGTGTATATATACAAAAATAAGTACTAATAATACTTCACCTATAGGCCATCCCTTTGAGTTTATACATGTATTTGTATAATATGCATTTTTCCATGATGTTGTTACCTTTATAATTAAGATTAAGTATCTGTTCTCCTTTTACATAGCCATTAGTTCCTCCTGATAAGCAAGAGAATGAAATTTGACTGGGGAAGCTTGCTACCCATGGGAGAATGATTAGCAAGGTTAGATCTCACAAAATACAGGGAGAACTAGCCATTTGGATACAGAACTGACTCAAAGGTAGAAGACAGAGGATGGTTGTGGAGGGTTGTTTTTCAGACTGGAGGCCTGTGACTAGTTGAATGCCACAAGGATCGGTGCTCCTATACACCTAATGGTAAGGTCCGAGGGAGTGTTGCTGAACAAAGAGACCTTGGAATGCAGGTTCATAGCTCCTTGAAAGTGGAGTCGCAGGTAGATAGGATAGTGAAGAAGGCGTTTGGTATGCTTTCCTTTATTAGTCAGAGTATTGAGTATAGGAGTTGGGAGGTCATGTTGCGGCTGTACAGGACATTGGTCAGGCCACTTTTGGAATATTGCGTGCAATACTGGTCTCCTTCCTATCGGAAAGATGTTGTGAAACTTGAAAGGGTTCATAAAAGATTTACAAGGATGTTGCCAGGGTTGGAGGATTTGAACTACAGGGAGAGTTTGAATAGGTTGGGTTGTTTTCCCTGGAGCGTCGGAGGCTGAGGGGTGACCTTATAGAGGTTTACAAAATTATGAGGGGCATGGATAGGATAAATAGACTCCCTGGGATCGGGGAGTCCAGAACTAGAGGCCATAGGTTTAGGGTGAGAGGGGAAAGATATAAAAGAGACCTAAGGGGCAACCTTTTCATGCAGAGGGTGGTACGAGTATGGAATAAGCTGCCAGAGGATGTGGTGGAGGCTGGTACAATTGCAACATTTAAGAGAGATTTGGATGGGTATATGAATAGGAAGGGTTTGGAGGGATATGGGCCGGGTGCTGGCAGGTGGGACTTGATTGGGTTGGGATATCTGGTCGGCATGGACGGATTGGACCGAAGGGTCTGTTTCCATGCTGTACATCTCTATGACTCTATTTATCAATGCACAGGGTGACAGGAAGTATAAAACCTTTGCCAAAATTGGAATAAGCTGCCCCCCTTATTAATGACATTATTTTCAGGGTTTTAATGCACAAGTCCTGCAAGCATCACATTCAGCTCCTATCTCATAGCAGCAGTCACATTTCGAGATGTCACACTTTGCAAATTCTCTGACTTTTTGTCGTCCATGAACTATACATGCCTTCAAGTCACCTGTCATCCTGACACGGAAATATGTCACTCCTTCTTCACTGTTGCTGGATCAAGTTGCTGAATGCCCTCCCTGATTGCACCATGGGTGTACTGACCCCACACGGACTGCAGCACTTCAAGAAGACAGCTCATTACCACCATTTCAAGGGCAATTAGGAAAGGGCAAAAAAGTACTGGACCAGCCAGCAATGCTGACATCTGATGAGAGAATTTTAGCCGTAACATTATGGAATGTCAAATGCTAAACATGACAGAGGAGTAACTCTGACCAACGTGAAGAGTTTAACATGTCTCAAAGCTCAGAAAGAAGCAACTTTTCTCAAAATTTGGTTAATGTTGACATTCAGGAAGATTTGGGTGAACATATACAAGGGACGCAGGAGGTTACCATGGCGCAGCAAGCAAATAGTCAGGCATATGGTCTGTTGGCAATCATTGCAAAGGCATTGGAAATATTCCAATAATTGTAAAGAAAATGCAGTCCCCAGAGTATCACTTTGTCATTAGACTGGTGGTGATTTAACCTGAGGGTTGGGGGGGGGGGGGGGGGGGGGTGGGGGGGAAATTGGTTGAGAAGGTAGGACCTTTGTGGTGACCTCAGCCAGAGCAGGAAGTGAAGCTTCGCTGTTGGCATCACAAAGTAGCCAACAGGCCAACTGAGCTGACTGCCGGCCAACTGTACCAGCCTTTGGCAAAGCCACACTCTGGATGGTGAGTGGGATATTGTAGAGGCTTCACAGCTTTTTCCTGCCAGATGGAACACTCGGGAGAGATCTGCACTGCCTCATTTTGGGAAGGTCCACCTGACCACAAACCAACTGAGCAGTGACGAGGCAGGCTACCTGCAGCACTTCACCTGGAAACTAAAATAGGGGAGCAGAAGCCTTGCCTACTGGAAATAACTGGCCAATCAGAGGCTGGCAACTCTCATGTTCAACAGCACAGCAAAGGAGGAGCTGCCTACTGCAGGTAAAATACCCAACCAGTGGAGTGGTCCAGGCTACCAGGAAGCAATATGGTTTGGGGGGTAAGGGGCAGAGAGGATGTGGGTGATGGAGAACAGCATGTTGGTAACGAGACCAAGGAGTTGGCTCTCATGGGACCCCCTCCATCCTAATGTCAAGACCCTTGAAGAGACACTAAGTCCCTTTGAGCAAGGGATCCCACTGATCCCAGAGGTGGACACAGATTTGCAGCTGCTGTGCACACACTGTGTGGTGCCACTATCGCTGGCAAATGGGTTAATACCAGCAGTGGTGGGATGAGGCCTGATATCTTCGTTAATTGGCCACTTAACAGCCAATTAGCAGCAGGGCAGGACCTACCATCATGGTGTTGGCTTTACCTCCAATTGGATGTTGGAACCTGATGTGACATGCCAGCTTCTGTATCTTAAAACTGGACATGGGTAACATGACTTTGAAAGATTCAACAGGCATATATGAATATTAGAGACACAGGCTCTTTAGTGCCTGTACTAATATTGTGTGCGTCAGTTAGGCAGTGGCAAATTGTTGCAGGAATGGTGGGTGTTAGCATGGGATGTGAATCAGGTAAGAGAGGCAGCATGGTACCTAATGAGTTGAGCTTGGGTAAGATATGGCAAGAAAACTCACTGGGCTTCTCACACGGTTAAACTCCATGAAATGATACAGGGTGGTTCAGTGGGTACCACTATTGCCTCACATCCTTGCTAGGGATGTGGGATCGATTCCACCCTTGGGTGACTGTCTGTGGGGAGTTTGTACATGCCCTCTGTGTTTGCATGGGTTTCCTTCCACAGTCCAGGCTTGGTGGATTAGCCATGGTAAATGCAGGGTTACAAGGATGGGGTGGGTCTGGATGGGATTCTCTTTGGATGGTTGGTGTGGACTCGATGGGCTGAAGGGCCTGCTTCCACACTGTGGGGATTCTATGAAAACCAGCCAAAACTAACACATAGCCAAAATATTGTAATATAAAGCCCTTCCTCTAACTGATTGGAGAATCACTTCTGATGCACTTATTGCCTTTTGCATCGTAAAACTTCCCAAGCAGATTCACAGGAGTGCAATCAGATAAAATCTGGGACAAGGGAAGTAGCTGATAACATAGTAAGTGGGCAAGAGAAGAGAGTTAATGAGAAAGGATTGAAAGCAATATGGCAACAAAATTTACTGACTTCGCAATGGTTCAAATGAGATCTTGTTACTGGTTGAGAAAGCATTAGTAATTCTGAAACACTGGAACTTTCTAAAATGTCAAGTGCCTGTAAATTGGATTCTTTTCAGGAAAGTGAATTGAATCTTGCTGTAGAACACTGACCCTGGATATGCTTGGATAGAGCAATAAGCAGCACCCAGTGTTACTTCGACTTGCCTTTACTGCCTTAATCTGTTGAAACTTTGACCTGAAAACTGTAGAGTATTCTGTTTTTGCCAGTTTACTGCAATTTTTTATACATCTGGTTTACCTCAGAGCAATGCAGATATGACACCATTCTAAGTTCACAACAGATTTGTTCACAGTGCTCTAAAATATCTCAGCAATCTCCAGATTTCCACCCATATACACAGTTCAGGCTCCACAAGTCTTTCTGGAAGAATCTGTTTACTTTAGGGCCCTAGGGTCCACTGAGGCTCAGTCAATAAACCACAGTAACATAAAATGGCCACCAGACTAACATAATCCAACACAGGTCAATCAAACCATTGAACACAACACAGAGAGTGAAAGCTGGAATCAGTACTGAACACTGTTTTGTGCAACGCTCTGTTTCCTTGATCAAACAGGGAGAAAGATTGCAACACAAAAAGAAACACAAAGTTTGAGAAGGAAGTGGAATTAAAATGGGAGAATGCATTTCAAATCAGGTGCAGAAAGAGAGACTCCAGAGGTGTTGGTGGCATAATGTCATTGGAGTAATAATCCAGAACCCTAGGTTGCTGTCCTGAGGATTTGAGCTCAAATCTCACCATAGTAGATCATAAAATATGATTCATTTTCTTTATAAATCTGAATTTAAAAATAGGCATACTATGGTGGCAGAGGGTAGAATGTCACTACCCTTCTTCTTGCACTGCGTGCTTTCCTCCAGATTGTGGGCATGGCACTGAGCTGGATGGCAACTTCAGACCAAGGTTGACAGCGTCTGGTGCTTTGGTCTCCTCTAAAGGTATTGAAGATAGAGGAGTGCCCTCCTCTCTGCCATGCCATCCACCAGGACCTTGCGTACCCTGTCAGCCAAGCGGGTACCAATGTCACTTTCTTAGCCATGACATCTGAAACTGTGCAGGAACACACCATGGAAGTCAGTCAGTTCCTGGCTTGCAGTGTTTGGCCTGGTGCACAGCTGAGATTGAAACACAGAATCAGCAGTGTGATTCCCAAAAAGGCCCAGCAGAGATGAGTGCTTCCATTATTCGTGAGCACAAGCATGGCGCTGTAGGGGAGGGATGAATGCAGACTGAGGTGACAAATGGAGAATGCTGTGAGGTAACACATCAGAAATCATAGAGAGAACCCTTGGGGCGTGTGGAGCAAACACAGGAACGTGGCAATGAGGTGGAAGACCATAACCTGATTGCATGGTGGAGCAGAATCAATGGGTTGAACGGTCTACTCCTGTCCCAATTTTATTCATTTCTCATGCTATGAACACTCAACTTAAAACCTCTTTTAGATCCACTATTCTCTATCTGAAGCCAAATGTGACATTCATACTGTGATCACTGTTCTTCAGGCATGCCTTCACTATGAGGTCATTAATTAATCCTCTCCCAGTGCACATTGTCCAACCCCAGCAACTCCATGCTGGGGGTGGGCAAAGTCAGAAGTCACATGACAGCAGATTATAGTTCAACAGGTTAATTTGAAATCACAAGCTTTCGAAGTGCTGTCCCTTTGTCAGGTAATGATGGAGCAGTGCTCCGAAAGCTTGTGATTTCAAATAAGCCTGTTGGACTATAACCTGGTGTTGTGTGATGTCTGGCCTTATCATGTAGACAGTGAAACAGAGGAAACAGGAGCAGGAGGAGACCATTCAGCTCTTTGAGCGCGCTCCACTATTCACGGCTGATTATCCAACTCTGTATCCTGTGTCTGCTTTCTCTGCAGACTCGATCACCCCTTTAGCTATATCAAACTTCTTCTTGAAAGCATTCAATGTTTTGGCCTCAACCACTTACTGTGGAATAGAATTCCACAGGATTACAACTCTGGGTAAAAATAAATTCTCCTCATCTTAGCCCTAAGTGGCTTACCCCAAATGCTTAAGCTGTGAACCTTGGGTTCGGGACTTCCCAGCCATCGGAAAAATCCTTCCTGTGTTTACCCTGTCTCATCCTGTTAGACTTTTATAGGCTTCTATGAGATTACCACATCATTCTTCTCAATTCCAGTGAATATAGTTCTAAGTAATCCATTGCTTTTCATACATCAATTTGCCATCCCATCAATAAGTCTGGTAAATCTTCACTGCATGCTCCCAAAGTCAGACCTCCTTCCCTAGAGTAGAAGATCAAAACTGCATACAATCAGATCCGTTAAACCCCTGGATCAACAGCAAATGTTGTCCAGTAGTGGAATTACATGTGATGTTGGATACTGTGTTTTAAGTTTTGCAAACATGGGCAAGTTTGATATGGTCAGTGCACAAAGCCTAAATAATCCTAGTTAAAAATCACACAACACCAGGTTATGGTCCAACAGGTTTAATTGGAAGCACACTAGCTTTCGGAGCGATGCTCCTTCATCAGGTGATAATTCTCCAAATCATAAATAATCCTAAATATGCTAAGATTTATGCTGCCAACCAGTTCAAGATTGTCAGTTGGCCTCACAGTGTAGTGCACTTGCATATTCTAGAAATTACATACACTAACGGACAGGGCCCTGTTTTATACACCTATCTCCTGTTTAACACAATAATTGATAGCCATTCTGTCATTCAATCCTCAGGGCAATGCCTTGACAAATCAGAGCCAAACTGTATGGCAGTCAACTCCCAGTCATCATCTACTGGTGCATGGTAATCAACATTCACAACACTTGCCAACCAATCAGCACTTCCTTCTCATAAAATATAAAATATTGTTTCCCTTTATGTTGGTATTCTCACAAATGTCCCAATGAGTACATGCCAAAGGTCTTCCACAAAGTGTCCATTTTTCAGCAATTCTCTAATCATAACAGTGGTCAGGACCCGGTGATATCAGCAGGCTTCAATCTGCAAATGTATTCATTTATTTATTACTTATTCAGACTGTTTTTTAATGACTTCAATTCCACCTTCAACATCATATTTTCAAACAAACTCTGAGACCAAGGACTCGGTTTCCTCCTCTGAAACTGGATTCTTGACTTCCTGACCTATGGACCAGAATCAGTAAAGATGGGTAACAATACCTCCTCCACAATAATCCTCAACACCAGTGCCCGACAACGCTGAGTGCTCAGTCCCCCGACTATTTTCCTTAAACATTCATAATTATTTGGCCAAATTCAACTCTAACTCCATCCACAAAATTTTTGATGACATCATAGTAAAGGGCTGGATCTCAAATAATGACGAGATGGAATACAGGAAAGACACAGACAGCTTAGTGGTATTATGTGAGGACAACAATCTCTCCCTCAATGTCAGCAAAATGAAGGAACTGGTCATTGACTTCAGGAAATAGAGTGGAGGACACGCCCCTGTCTGTATCAATATTTGAGAGCTTCAAGTTCCTGGGAGTAAATATCACCAGCGATCTATCCTGGGACATCAATGTTGACATTCCAGTCAAGAAAGCACATCAATGTCCTCTAGTTCCTCAGGAGGCTAAGGAAATTCAGCATGTCCACAATGACTCTGACCAATTTTTATAAATTCACCATGGAAAGCATTCTATCCAGATGCATCAGAACTTGATATGGCCACAGCGCTGCTCAGACTGCAAGAAATTACAAAGAGTTGTGAACATAGCCCAGTCCATCATGAAAACCAGTCTTCCATCCACTGACACCGTCTACACTTCCTGCAATCTAGGGAAAGCAGCCAACATAATTAAAGTCCCCTCCTATCTTGGTTACAACACTCTTCCAACCTCTTCCATTGGGCATAAAATATAATAATTTGAAAATATGTACCAACAGATTTAAGAACAGCTTTTTCCCTGCTGTTATCAGATTTGTGAACAGACCTCTCATATATTAGATTGGATCTTTCTCTGCACCTTCTCTGTAGCTGCAACAATATGTTCTGTTCCATTACCCTGATGTATTTATGTAAGGTATGATCTGTCTGGTTAGCAATCCAAATAATGCTTTTCACTGTATCTCAGTACATGTGTGACAATAACAAATCAAATCAAAATTTAAAGGACCCCAGCTTCAGGCAGGATTCCCTCACTACTTGTTCAGAAGAGCAGAATAATACTCAAGACAAATACATCATCTACAGGATTGTGTCTGCTGTGATGAAAAGTATATGATCAGATTTGAAATTTTAAATTAGTGACATAAGGTGTGTTTTATGAACAAAAAATGTCTGTGAAGAGTTTTTAAGTATAACACAAATCAGATAGTCCTTCTGAAACATTGACTTAATCCGGGGTATGACAAAAAGCATAGAACCTCTGCAATGTTAATAGAAGGTTGAGTCATATGGCGAGGGGTTACTGAAACAACGACACAGTGATATCAACGAGTTTCATCCCACCATCAAACTCACCATGGACTACTCTCTACTAACTGTCTCATTCTTGGACACATGCATCTCTATCAAGGATGGGCACCTCACTCTACTGCAAACCCACAGATAACCTCATGACGGTACACTTCTCCAGCTTCCTCCCAAACCACATTAAAACAGCCATCCCCTATGGACAAGCCCTACACGTACACCGGATCTGTTCAGATGAGGAGGAACGTGACAGGCACCTCAAAGTACTCAAGGATGCCCCTCATAAGAACGGGGTATGATGCTCAACTCATTGACCCCAGTTCTGATGTGCCACAGCAAGGAACTGTAATGACCTCCACAGGAGACAGACACGTGCTGCAACCGACAGGGTACCCTTCGTTGTCCAGTAATTCCCAGGAGCTGAAAAACTACCCCATGTTTTTTGCAGCCTGTAACACATTATCAATGAGGATGAGCACCTTGCCAAGACCTTCCCCACACCTCCACTGCTCACTTTTAAACAACCACCAAACCCCAAACAGATCATTGTTCATAGCAAACTGCCTGGCTTTCTGGACAATACCATACAAACTTGTCATGGTGGAGGCTGCAAGACATGTCAGAGTGTGGACATAGATACCACCATTATGCGTGGGGACATCTCCCACCATGTACGTGGCAGGTACTCATGTGACTGAGCCAATGTTGTCTATCTCATACGCTGCAGGCAAGGATGCCCTGAGGCATGGTACATTGGAAAAACCAAGCAGAGGCTACAGCAATGGATGAATGAATGCTGCGCAACAATGAGTGTGGACATAGATACCACCATTATGCGTGGGGACATCTCCCACCATGTACGTGGCAGGTACTCATGTGACTGAGCCAATGTTGTCTATCTCATACGCTGCAGGTAAGGATGCCCTGAGGCATGGTACATTGGAAAAACCAAGCAGAGGCTACAGCAACGGATGAATGAATGCTGCGCAACAATCAACAGACAGGAGTGTTCCCTCCCAGTTGGGGAAAACTTCAACGGTCCAGGACATTCGACCTCAGACCTTCTGGTGACCATCCTCCAAGCGGACTCAGGACAGGCAACAACGAAAATTGGCCTGGCAGAGAGTGATAGCAAAGTTCAGTGCCCATGGGGATGGCCTCAATCGGGACCTTGGATTCATGTCACACTACAGGTGACCCAATTGCACTATATACACACAGACACAGAAACACACACACATATAGACAGAAACAGACACACAGACACTCTGACACAAGCAGACACTCCTACACACACTCCTGCAGACACACAAACACTCGTACAGACCCATACACTCACGCAGACCCTCTCTCACATGTTCACAGATACGCTCCCACATTCACACCCGCACCCTCTCACAGACTTATACCCCTTTACACTCACACTCACACAATTACACACACTCTCTCGCAGACACTCATAACCCCCAACACACACACACACACACACGTGTGTGGGGTGAATTTGTACTTGCAGAAATACATTTTATTTTGCTCAAAAACTGCTTGAATCCATATAAGATTCTGTCAATCCGTTTTTTTAGATTAGAATCAGTCTGACCATTCTGGCACAGACTGTCTCACACAGGGCACCTCACACCTCCAATGCATTATCTGGGGCGATGTGACACCAATTGTTAAAGTTCACTTGAGAATGCAACTTAAAATAGTTCTGCGACTTACATATGAAAAAACTGAAAACAACATGTTCATTCTAAAAGATAAGAATCTTAACAAACAATCCAGGTCTTTTTCAATATATAATTCCAGTTACATCACACTGTAAACTTTTGTGATAAATTCTGTGTCTTATGATCTTATACTCCACTACCACCTGGTGAAGGAGCAGCGCTCTGAAAGTTTCCAAATAACCTGTTGGACTGTAACCTGGTGTTGTTTGATTTTTAACTTTGTTCAAAAGGAGGTGTTTTACAAGAGGACAAAATGTCATTAGCGTATTTTCAGTTCAGTACAATTAACAGTTGAGTTTTGATTTGGAAAACGCAGAGAATGAAAGTTTCCAAGATTGTTCTGAGGAGACCTAACTGGAGTTTAAAAAGAAAACAGTCACTCTCCTTGAAATGAGCCTTTCCAAGGCAATTCCAGGAATAGGTTGCCTCAGTAGAAAAGGTTAACATATGCTATAACGTTTACCTGCAAAAGGTGTTTGAGCACAAATTAGCAAAGTATTCGAAGTTGAGAAAGTCTCACCTCTCAGTTTTGTGAATATTCATGTAAGGGGACTTTACAGTTCAAAGGAAAAAAAACGAGGAAACATCAGTCATATCCAGTTTAATCACTAAGTATAATTTGACTGGATTTGAATTGCTCTAAAGTGAAAGTGCTTGGAAACAGATTGAAACTTTGTTTTGTTGCTGCCTTTTAAAAAAAAGATTTGATTTCAAAATCATCTTTTAGATCTAGACAGCTTGGTTTTGTTATAATTGTTCTGTATAATAATATGTATTCTGTTGATCAAGAAACAATCGAGGCCCATGTGATTATGTCCCAGTTTGGTGTTGGGGGGACAGGGACGAGAGTGTGTGTTCCTGGCAGTGGGGGAGTGAGGGGAGAGTGCGTTCCTGTTGGCGGTGGGGGAGGGAGGGGAGAGTGTGTTCCTGGCAGTGGTGGG
>NC_057715.1:102090217-102152078 GCF_004010195.1 Chiloscyllium plagiosum | reverse complement strand
GTCCCTGTGGGGGGTGTGAAGTCGGATCGTAGCCATGTCGTTCTGTGTTCCTGTTGGCGGTGGGGGAGGGAGGGGAGAGTGTGTTCCTGTTGGCGGTAGGGGAGTGAGGGGAGAGTGTGTTCGTTTTGGTGGGGGAGGGAGGCGCATTTGGGCCCAATGCCTGGCACTGGACCCAACAGCTTCAGCGGTGGTTGCATTGCCGTGATTGGCCTAGTGCCATTTCATGGTTCCGAAGTGGTTTGTCAAGGGATGATGGCACTGAAGAATAGGGAATCTAGTCCTTCGGCTGTGGAGTGGCTCAGGGACACGAGGCTGAAGACTACTTGGTCCTAGTGATGGTCTCAGCATTGAGTAGAGAAGCGTGGGTCTAGGTCCATGGCTGAGCACTTAAGGAGGATTTTAATGTTGAACTTTTAAGTTTGTTTGTCTACTTTATACTAAGATTTTGCATCTGGGTTTTTACACCTGAGCTGGCACTGGGGAGCGTGACTCTTTTGCCTAGATTAGAGTGGTGCTGGAAAAGCACAACAGGTCAGGTAGCATCAGAGGAGCAGGAAAATCAATGCTTCGGCAAAAGCTCTTCATCAGGATTCCTGATGAATGACTCTTGCCTGAAACGTCGATTTTCCTGCTCCTCGGATGTTGCCTGACCTACTGTGCTTTTCCAGCATCACTCTAATCTAGACTCTGATCTTCAGCATCTGCAGTCCTCACTTTCGCTTGGGGTGACTCTGTAGACCTTTCACTGTACTCCTGTATCCCTGTGATTGAGTATATTGAGAAACATGGGATCTAACAGGTCAAATTTCCCTCTGGGATCTGGCCTTTCCAGTCATACCATTAGCTGGGATCATTGCACTGCCTGCCAGCATAGTTTCCACTGGATGGAAAGGGTTAAGTGATTAGAGTAAATAGACAAAGTATTTTTCTTGGGGTCGGGGAGTCCAGAACTAGAGGGCTTTGGGTGAGAAGGGAAAGATATAAAAGACACCTAAGGGGCAACTTTTTCACGCAGAGGGTGGTGCATGTATGGAATGAGCTGCCAGAGGAAGTGGTGGAGGCTGGTACAATTGCAACATTTAAGAGGCATTTAGATGGGTATATGAATAGGAAGGGTTTGGAGGGATATGGGCCGGGTGCTGGCAGGTGGGACTAGATTGAGTTGGGATATCTGGTCGACATGGACGAGTTGAACTGAAAGGTCTGTTTCCATGCTGTACATCTCTGACTCTATGACTCTATAACCTGAGAGAAAAAAAACTCGTCGGTATTTGCACTGCTCCATTTGATTTCCTGAACTATCTTTATTTGTTCCTGTTACAGTGAGACAATCACCGAACTACTAATATTATTGTTGTACTGTTTCATTGTTTATTCTAGAGGCATTTGAATTGTGTATTTTATTGTTACTTCTCCATTTTAGTGACAGTACTGAGATTATTGCAGTCTTTGTTAAAAATAAATAAAAGCTGAAACTGTGTTAGTTCAGTTTATATAACACAAATGCAACACTCCATAAGTTGCTGTGGTTCTGTTTGCCGAGCTGGAAGTTTTTGTTGCAAACGTTTCATCCCCTAGTCTAGGTGACATCCTCAGTGCTTGGGAGCCTCCTGTGAAGCACTTCTGTGGTGTTTCCTCCGGCATTTATAGTGGCCTGTCCCTGCCGCTTCCGGTTGTCAGTTTCAGCTGTCCGCTGTAGTGGCCGGTATATTGGGTCCAGGTCTATGTGTTTGTTGATGGAGTTTGTGGATGAGTGCCATGCCTCTAGGAATTCCTGGCTGTTTTTTGTTTGGCTTGCCCTATAATGGTAGTGTTGTCCCAGTCAAATTCATGTTGCTTGTCGTCTGCGTGTGTGGCTACTAGGGATAGCTGGTCGTGTCGTTTCGTGGCTAGTTGATGTTCGTGGATACGGATCGTTAGCTATCTTCCTGTTTGTCCTATGTAGTGTTCTGTGCAGTCCTTGCATGGGATTTTGTACACAACATTAGTTTTGCTCATGCTGGGTATCGGGTCCTTCGTTTTGGTGAGTTGTTGTCTGAGAGTGGCTGTTGGTTTGTGTGCTGTTACTGCGACCTAGTACTGCGACCACTAGGACTTATAACAGCACACAAACCAACAGCCACTCTCAGACATGAGCAAAACTAATGTAGTGTACAAAATCCCATGCAAGGACTGCACAAAACACTATATAGGACAAACAGGAAGACAGCTAACGATCCACATCCACGAACATCAACTAGCCACGAAACGACACGACCAGCTATCCCTAGTAGCCACACACGCAGACGACAAGCAACATGAATTTGACTGGGACAACACTACCATTATAGGGCAAGTGAAACAAAGAACAGCCAGGGAATTCCTAGAAGTATGGCACTCATCCACAAACTCCATAAACAAACACATAGACCTGGACCCAATATACCGGCCACTACAGCGGACAGCTGAAACTGACAACCGGAAGCGGCAGGGACAGGCCACTATAAATGCCGGAGGAAACACCACAGAAGCGCTTCACAGGAGGCTCCCAAGCACTGAGGATGTCACCTAGACAGGGGACGAAATGTTTGCAACAAAAACTTCCAGCTTGGCGAACAGAACCACAGCAACGAGCACCCGAGCTACAAATCTTCTCACAAACTTTGAACTCCATAAGTCACATTGCAAATATCCAGACCAGAATACCATGGAGTAAATCTCAATTAATGACAATTCACCAAGGTCCATTTAATTTTGAAGGTAGTTTTGTCAATGATGTACTTTGTTGAGTTGTCAAGTTGTAAAGTGGGAAATTCAGCCAATTTCCACACAGCAAATTCCCACAAAGAACTTGAAATAAATGGCCTGTAGATCTGCTTCGGGTGTTGCTTGAGTGACAGATATTGACCCAGGAAGCTGAGGAGCACTCTTCTGTTCTTCATCGAGAACCATTTTAGGTGCTTTTCATAGAATCCTTTCAGTGTAGAAAGAGGCTATTCAGCCCACCAAGTCTGCACCAGACCTCCAAAGATTATCCCACACAGACACAAGACCAACCCACCTAATGTGCACACCCTTGGATAATTTTCAAGCACTGCCCATTCACCTAATCTGCATATCTTTGGACTGAGGGAGGAGCATCCAGATATGACAAGAACATCACACAGGAAGTGACACAAGGCTGGAATTGAACCCAGGTTCCTGGCACTGTGAGGTAGCAGTGCCACCCTACTCCATTCATCTGTGAGTATAGGTGATGTTTCAATTTTATAATCTTTTCTGAAACACAACTCTCCCTCAGAACAGTACATCCTCAGTACTGCACTCCCTCAGTTGTTCTGATCCCAGCTATGATACTACTGCGCAAGTCAGATCCCAACATGAACCTGGTTTGATAGATTAACAGGTTTATTGTTGCAGCTTGATAAGTCACTCACTGGGGCATATTGAGACTGTCAAGATTCGATTAACAAAAGAACACAAGTTTATTGCTCAGCGCATTTTTTAAAGAAATGTTACATACAAGACAATTTAGAAAGATTTTGACATGAACAACAAAATAAAATAAGGATTCAAACCCTTTCCCAATAATATTAATCCCAGTTAGATATCTCTATAATCTTAATATTAAAATAATTTGATACTTAACTAATTTTCTTTTTCTCCAGTTCTAATGGCTGAGAATTTTCTTTCCAGTTCTGAACTGTCAGAACCTGAAGACTTTCACAGACTAAGCTCCCTTAGTTTGGAAATTTCTACAAGTTAACAAACTTGTAGGATGGTATCTTTTCTCCTGAAGTCCACTTAATAGTGGTCCTGACCATCCGCTTTAGTTTGTCATAAGAGTTTAATTTGTAAAACACTTAATTTGTCACTTAATTTCAGCCCCATATTCTACAGTCCAAATCTATCTTGAATTCTGTTCAAAAAATGATATTCTTTTCCTTTAAAACAAGTTACTTTCAAAGAACTAAAAATTAAGATCAATTTTCCTATACTTTAGAATCTAAGTTCCCAATTACAATGTAATACAAATGTATATGACTCAGCACTTCACTCACTCCATATTACGCACTGTTACAATAAAGATGGAAGGAGAGTGTGCTGACCTAAACTCCTAGTACTCCACTAGTCACAATATATATGAAAGAAAATGCTTTAACCACTTAGCAATATGGCCAATTATATATCCGTTTCAGAATACAAATGTGCCAATCAAGTTTCTTAAATGAACAACAAAACTATTGATTTATTATAAAACAATAAAAATGCAAAGCTTAACAACATGCAATCTGAAATTTGACAGAACAAATATATCCTTCAAAAAACTAAACACATGCACATTAATGAAAAAACACCTTCTCTGCAAATATTAGCTTAGGAACAAGCATTGCCTCATGAAGCCCAGAAAAAGAAAACACCTCTTTTTAAAAATATTGTATTTTCTCTGAAATCATGTTTTGCCCTGATCTCGATAGAAGCTTCCTAAACCATTCTGGTGTAGCTTAGTAAAGTCCAGTGTTCATGCTTTCACATACATTCTCCTTGAAGACAAATCTGTGCTCTCAAATGCACAAGTCAAACTGCATTGCTAACAAACAATATTCTGGATGCACTTACAATGGTCCAAATGTTTTGTCATTCCCATCAAAGTCAGCAGCATAAATCCCAATAGATCTAGATCACTATTAGTTTTGTGAGAATTTTATATTCCGCACTGGCAATAACTTATCTGGGGTTACAAACATTGTGTAAATGCGAAGAGATTTCCGAGCACAGAAGCGAGGATGTTGCAATTGAATCAAAGTATATACATTCCTTGAGAACTTTAGTTCAAGTCAGATTTTAATTTAGTGACAAAAACACTACAACTTTTAAAGTAGTTGCAAAGAAAAAGCTTGCATGGGGAAGATGAAGGCATCAATTAGAATTAGATGCTGGGCAGCTCAGTGTTTGCTTCAGCAAACCATTCTTCACAATAATAGCTAATGGAAATCAGGAACATTGACCTGGAGACAATTTGTTGATGTCAAATCAACAAAAAATGTCAAATGTGAGATCAACTAATCTCTTAGGTCAAAGTATTGAGCGATTAGATTAGATTCCCTACAGTGTGGAAACAGGCCCTTCAACCCACCCCCTTCTAACTAATGCACCTAACACTATGGGCAATTTAGCGTGGCCAATTCACTCGAATGTGGGGGGAATCCCAGGCAAACACAGGGAGAATGTGCAAACTCCACACAGACAGTCACCCGAGGCTGGATTTGAACCTAGGACCCTGGTGCTGTGAGGCAGCAGTACTAAATACTGAGCTACCATGCCACCCATGTGGGGCAGGTATGATGGGCCAGTCCCAAGTTGCCCTTGAGAAGATGGTGGTGAGCTACCTTCTTGACTTGGAGGTCACACTGTTGTTCAGGAGAAAGTTCCAGGATTTTGCCCAAGCCACAGTGAAGGAATGTCTGTATATTTCCAAGTCAGGATGACGCGTGGCTTGGAGGGGGACCTTGCAGGTTGTGGTGTTTCCATGCATCTGTAGCTCTTGTTTTTCAATGTGGTAGTGGTCATGGGTTATGAAAGTGCTGTCCAAGGAGATGTGGTGAATTTATGTAGTGTACCTTGTAGATTGTACACCTACTGAGCGTCAACGATGGAATGAGTGGATGTTTGCAGATGTGCTGCCAATCAATCAAGGTTCTGATGGTACTAAAAGCTGTTTAAATGCAAGGAAAGTGCAATGAGAAATAAAAGAATGGATTCAAAGTTTTCTTAAAAGCACTAAGATAGTGACGACAGATTAGCTCACACTTAGATTTTAGGGCATCAATCCACATGGACTCAAAACTGGAATAAATAATGAAAACGTATTCTTGCATGGGTGGCACAGTGGCTCAGTGGTTAGTATTGCTACCTCACTGCAAGTCCTTAGTTCAATCCCACCCTTGGGTGACTGTCTGTGTGGAGGTTGCACATTCTCCCTGTATCTGCATAGGTTTCCTCTGGGTGCTTTGGTTTCCTCCCACAGTCCAAACATGTGCAGGTCAGGTGGATTGACCATACTGAAGTGTCCAGGGATGTATACGTCAAGTGTGTTAGCCACGG
This sequence comes from Chiloscyllium plagiosum, assembly GCF_004010195.1. Classification (NCBI taxonomy): domain Eukaryota; kingdom Metazoa; phylum Chordata; class Chondrichthyes; order Orectolobiformes; family Hemiscylliidae; genus Chiloscyllium; species Chiloscyllium plagiosum. The sequence goes on along the minus strand of NC_057715.1, from coordinate 102,145,994 downwards.
GAAATGCAGGGTTAAGATTAGGTATGGATGGGATGCTCTTCAGAGGGTTGTTTTGGTCCCAATGGGCCGAATGGTCTGCTTCCACACTGTAGGGATATCTTGGGGAATGAAGCTATGTTGTCAAATCAAGCCATATTTTGGCTGGCTTATACCTGGAGCATTAAAATAATCAAGATGCAGATGCAGGTGAAATTCAAGAATAAAACTGATTTGAGTCTGTATAAAACTCATGCAAAAGAAAGGCTACAACTCAACCATCATGCAGTACACTGAAGCTCTCCAGGGGATTTACACCATCGTGATTCCCTATAATTGTGATCTTACAGCTAAAGTATACCACCAGTAACATTTTTGACATTTTGGCATTCTCAGAATGCCATACAAACTTATTGACCAGAGCAAGAACGAAAATAACAAAGCAATAATGTTGGTTATTGTCAACCCTGGAGGCATTTTGAGTAAAACTAGAATGCTGGTCAATGTGGAGAAATAATTAAATGCCTTTTTGTTGTATTGTATTACAGATTCAAATATTCACTTTGAATTTAATAACTCCATATTTCAATAGCTGTTGGAAGAAGCTACGTACTTCTTAATGCTGATTTTGAAACTATATTTTTCTTGCTGTGAGCTTCAACATCTTGTGCTTTAATGGTTCTTTCATGTAGAAAGATGCCTTAGCATGACAGATGCAGTAAAAAAAGGATATTGCTTCTTCAGTTCTGTGCATAGTGGAATAGTTCTGAAGGGAGCTCTCGTGTTGGCGTAGGCACCATTCCAGGAAGAAGAAGCTCAGGGTTCAAGTCCCACTCCAGGATTTGATGGCACAAGGAAGGTGGGTTCATAACAGGGCCAAACGGAATCACTGCAGTGCAGAAAGAGGCCATTCGGTCCAACAAATTCACACCGACTCTCCAAAGAGCAACCCGCCTATCCCCATAATCCCACATTTACCGTGGCAAATCTATCTAATCTGCACATCTTTGGACTGTATGAGGAAACTGAGTACCCAGAGGGATCCCACACAGACAAACATGCAAACTCCACACAGACATGATATGGAGGAGCCGGTGTTGGACTGGGGTGACTCAATTAAAAATCACACAACACCAGGTTATAGTCTTACAGGTTTAATTGGAAGCACTAGCTTTCAGAGCACTGCTCCTTCATCAGATCTCTCTTACACTCTCTTATAATCCACAACCACCTGATGAAGGAGCAGCAATATGAAAGTTAGTGCTTCCAATTAAATCTGTTGGACTATAACCTGGTTTGTGTGATTTTTAACTTTCCACACAGACAGTCACTCAAGGCTGGAAGTGAACCCAGGTCTCTGGCGCTATGTGGGAGCAGTGCTGACCACTGTGACACCATGCTGCCCAACACATTGGAATCAACTCATAACTCCTTTCAATGTATGCCGTTGGCAGGCAGAAAGAGTGTGACAGATTCCTGGCCAGCTCCATGACTCCATGATTTTATGTGGTGGAAAGAAAATTAAAGTCTCTACCATGACAAACCTTATTTCCAAGCTACAACAGGCACAGCTACTTGAACTCCTGAGGAGTGGATAAAGAGTGGAGCTAGAAATAGCATGGCAGGTCAAGCAACATTAGAGGAGGAGGGGAGTCGCCATTATACTTTTCATCAGGCCTGGGGATGGGGAAGGAGGCTGAGAGATAAATAGAGGGAGAGGGTGGGGATGGGAGACAGGTAGATGGGATGGTGATAGGTGGATGCATGCTTGAGGTGGCTGTGATTGGTCAGTGGGAAGGGTGGAGCAGATAGGTGCGAAGGAGGATGGACAGTTTAGGTCAGGGTTAGTTGAGAGATCTCAATGGGTCTCCCTCCCACTGCGACTCCACCAGCTCTGATTTACATGTGGGAAATTTGTGCCATCTTGTATCATGGGAAAAGAGAGGAGAAATGGAAATATCATGCAAATTGGGTGAGTTGGGGTTAATAATGAGACACAAATCCATGGAGATGAATTTGTCACCGTTCAACAGTGAGATTCTGAAATCACCACTTAAACCTGAAAAGGAAAGTTGGAAACTATTTCCCTAATGTTGAGGTTCTAATTTTTTTGTTTCTCCTCACCACATTTTCCCAACTTCTTCCCCATTGTCCAAGCTATTCTCGAGAGGGAGAATTCTCCCCAACGCTACTGTCAATCAGTTAGCCTGGCAACCAATTATCACCCGCTCCTCTTGCAGCATAATTGTTGTGTTTGTTTGCAGTCTTGCAATTGTCCTGATGAGTGATGAAAAGCTTCAGGAAAGTATCTGTCTTTTCAATGATAGTTACTTGTGTTGTGTATGAGGAATTTTCGGCTAAAATGGTGCTGTTATTGTCATAATCATAGCTAGTCTCATTGCTATTTCTCATGGTCTACACTTTATTAGCACATACCTAAAATGACCTAAAATCTACTTACTTAAATATTTCGACAGAATCCACTAAGGAAAGTGAGCAGTCTTCAAAGACTCCTTTTAAAAGTCCCAATACAAGCATGCAGATAAGCCAAAGAGACAAAAGGGAACTATTTTTGACTGGTGATTGAATTGCAAACGACGCGTCATTAATAGTAAAGGTGTTCTATTTGTATGGTAATGTTGTGATTTAATTGGCTGTCTCTTTCGAACAAAGCAGAGAACTGCTTTAAAGATAAGGACCTTTTGGGAAATAAAATCTTTCAGGTGTGGCTGAAAGTCCAATGGAATGCTGAGGATGATAAGACCATAAGATATGGGGGCAGAATTCCGTCATTCAGCCCATTGTGTCCACTCCACTGTTCAATGAGATCATGACTGATCTGAGGAATCACAGGGCTGAGTTTGAATCAAGGTAAGGTCTCCTGCTCAGGGTACTTGGAAAATATAAAGACCATTGTGGGGACCTCTGTCTGATGTTGGCCTACCTCCCAGAGATACCTTCCAGGCCTAATTGACGTGCCACCAGTTGGATAGCCTCCAAATGGTACAGATAGCAATGGCGACTGGAACAGATTCATCCGCAATGTTAGAGTCAATTTCTTTCCGTTATTAGGTAGAGGCTACTCCCTGGAAATCCAGCGTGGTACTCCAGCAGTGATACTACACAGGGAGGATCCACTCGGGATCCCACATTCACTCATCCACTGCCTGGAGAATTTGCTATGGGATCATCAGTGCCAGTCATTCTGTACAGCAGCAGTTCCTCCTCAATGCCAGATGTAATGCTGGTGCAGTAGATATGAGACTCTTCATTGCCACCGGCTTCCTCCCTCCATGAGAGACTACATCGCTGTGGATACCTCCTTGTGCCTTCCACTTCCATTTCATGAGGCATCGTGCCTCCAAACCCATCATTGTAGGGTTACTAAAATACAAGCCATGGTGTGTAAACTAAATGGCAGAGTTACAATCCTATCATCACTTCATCGAGGTTGCCATTATTAATGCCTGAACCTTGATGCCATGCCTTTGAATTGTGTACAGTGTCATTACTGAGTCTGTGCCAACTCTTGGATATTCTATGTATCTCCCCTCCCACCTTCCCCTCGAAACCCCGAAACCTACATGAGAAAGTTGAATAACCATCAGAAGTGAAAACCATTCTTCAGTTTCCCCTCCCTTCCCCAAGCCTGACTGCTAAACCATAAGACAATAAGAAACAGGAACAGGCCATTCGGCCCCTCAAGCTTGCCCCACCATTCAGTAGCATCTGACACTCCTCATATCCACTTGGACCTTCCAGCACTCCGGACTGTTCAGGCCTGTTTACACTGCCTCTACAATATAAACACCAGTTACTGCAGTTACTTCTGCAACTCCCACCTGAGGCCAGCAAACTATATCACAGATTGTGAATTGAACTTGGGAGCCAATCTGATCTCTGCGGTTTAGCTACTTCGCAGACCCTCTCTTGAAGTACAAAGACCTTACAGCATAGAAATAGCCATTTGGTTCAACTGGACAAAACTAATGTTTATACATTTCTTTAAAATCTATCAGAATAATTTTCTTTCTCTTTCATCTTCATGTATTTATTGAGCATCTACTTAAACGTGTTGATGTTATCAGCTGGACTATGCTCTGCATTAGTGAGTGTCACATTCTAGGTACCCCAAACTAGAGGTTTCTCCTTATATTCGAAATCAATAATTCCATATGGGAATTTTTGGGACTATTTTACAATTATGCCATTTACTTCTCATCTCCTGTGCAAATGGAATCATTGGACCTTCTTAGACCTGGGAATTGTGAGTCAGGAGCTTTCCCAATGTCGCTATCCCAGCACCTGGCAGGCAGTGCCCAACTACAAGGAAATAAAGATAGGCTGATGCCAAGGTAAAAATGGCCGCCTTCAATCACAGAGCCATCAGCCTAGCCCTGAAGATGAGTGTGAGGTCCCCTCTGATCCTCACCCCCATTACCTCCAATCCTGTCATGCTCCCAAACATCTATTCACTTTCGAATCATAACCAATTCAGCCCCGTAACTCCCAACACCAACATCCAAACTTCCTTATCCTTCCCAGACCCCTCAAACCCCCAAATCCCTTCACACAGTATCCACTCTGAACAGAACCATGAGTTTTTGAAGTGTATATGAAATAACTCCAGCGAGGCTGGCATCCCATCACCAAATCACTCTTTATCAATGCGTACATTGTACTTGACACTGGTCCAGCTCCCTCAGAGCCAGCTCTCAGAGTGAACAGAATCCTCTGACACTCCTGTTTATATTTGTCAGCCAGGGCTCCCTGATGACCAGATTAACAATCCCAAACAGGGAAATCCTATTCTATGAGGTTCATCTGCCTGATCTCACTACTACTGCCTGCAGTATGCAAATCTCAAGAATCTGTGAAAAATAAGTAAATAGCACTCGAAATTCACTTAAATATCATTCTTTTAGCTGCTAATAAATCTACCAAAATAAGAAACCTCACATTATCGTTGACAACTCTGTCAACAAACACGGAAAGGCCAACTTAATTTGTGACTTTGTAAATCAACCAACTATTGATAATGATAGTCTAATGTAAACAACTTAATTCATTGGTGGGTTTGGAACTCAACAGAACATCCACAATGTGGTACATTCAATTTACTCTGTCAACAAATCCATTTATGAATATATTCAAGCCTTCCATGATATACATAATGATCATCAACTATCAAGGCTTTGAAACAGCTAAACAGATAAACAGCTGAATCGAACTTCAAAAATAACAAAAATTCATCCATCTGTCAAGTAGACGGATGAACTCAAACAGATGTCTAAGCTTGAACTTGATGAAAAGCAATCAAGGCTTGGGGCACATTTCTGTAATCACTAACGCACAATGTACAATATCATTTTATCCAGGAGACAACATGTTAAAGCATCTGGAAACGTTTTCATTTGCACAAAGCCCTATATTTCCTTTGCAACTAGTCAGCTGTAATAAGTGAGGTAGACATTGCCACTTGCTACATCACAGAAACAATACACATCATTCACTGCCTTAACAATGTATATACTTATGACATACCATTTCACTCTGACAGATGTAATTGGCAACAGCTTTCAAACTTACCTTTCATATGGTTCCCAACTCCAAATAGTGATTCATTTGTTATGGACCAGACGAGACTGCCTCAAAAAATATTTTAAGAAGATTGACTGGACCCTAACTTTTTCATATTTAAAGGCAAATGTAATGTGTCCTAGATGCAATGAGACTAGTCAAACTATTTGACATTAAGTCAAACCCAATTTATTTAAATGCTTTCATTAAAATACAACCAAAGAAAGAGGAATATAGAATAAGTTAATAGATTTGAAATTTAACAGAATAACAGATACAGTAGCTATTACTAATTAACTGTTGCAATATTGTAATATCCTAGAAACACACCCCTCGGCAAAAAGGAAAATTCAGCCACAGACTCTCACATGCAGTTCTCCAATCCAGGAGGAAAAAAAAAATCAAGTGAAGATTCAGAGAGCCAGCAGACATTCACTGAAGCTTCCACCTCTTTTGATCTTACTGAAAAAGAACTAAATCCCAGAAATCTCGATCTGTGAGAGCTGGCCACACCCATTCAGGCTGTTGAAAAAAAACTCCCAAACTGTTTACTCAAGAGGTCTTCAGTAGCCAGCTCTTCACCTCTGCCTTATGATCTCTCCTCAGAAAAAAACAGGACAAAATAACCTCTTAAAGTAATAGCATCATCACATCACCTATGGTTCACAACATCTCTGTGCTGGTGGGAAATAAGTCCCCTATCGTAGCCAGTCACACAGCAGGAAAATTGCAGGAGATCTGATGTCTTCTACAGAGGCATCAGGCCATCTGTGTGTCGCCTTTCTGCACATCATTGAAAGTTTTCAGTGTTAGGAATGGGGGAGAAAATACCCAACTCAGGTCTGGCACACCATTTTTAAAGGATTATGTCAGAACAGGAATATCCATCCAACCTTTCTTCTCAATCCTTTTAAACCCCTTCAACATTTTAAAGGTCTCCATTACATCTCTCCTGTGCATCCTCTTCTCCAGAGGAATGCAACCCAGCTGGACCAGTCATTGAGTCACTGGGACAAATATTTCAAGAAAATGTGTTGCGGCTGTACAGGACAATGGTTAGGACACTGTAGGAATATTGCATGCAATTCTGGTCTCCTTCCTACCAGAAAGATATTGTGAAACTTGAAAGGGTTCAGAAAAGGATATTGTCAGGGTTGGAGGATTTGAGCTACAGGGAGAGGTTGAATAGTCTAGGGCTGTTTTCCCTGGAGCATCGGAGTCTGAGAGGTTTATAAAATCATAAGGGACATGGATAAGATAAATAGACAAAATCTTTTCTCTGGGGTGGGGGATTCCAGAACGAGAGGGCATAGATTTAGGGTGAGAGGGGAAATATATAAAAGAGACCTAAGGGACAATGTTTTCATGCAGAGAATGGTACGTGTATGGAATGAGCTATTAGAGGAAGTGGTGGAGGCTGGTACAATTGCAACATTTAAAAGGCACCTGGATGGGTAAATGAATAGGAAGGGTTTGGAGGGATATGGGCCAGGTGCTGACAGGTGGGACTAGATTGGGTTGGGATATCTGGTTGGCAGGAGAAAGTGAGGACTGCAGATGCTGGAGATCAGAGCTGAAAATGTGTTGCTGGAAAAGCGCAGCAGGTCAGGCAGCATCTGGTTGGCATGCATAAGTTGGACTGAAGGGTCTGTTTCCGTGCTGTACATCTCTATGACTATGACTCTATGACTGTGACTGAAACAGATCTTCATCTGAAACATCCTGTCAAGCAATTTGTGAAACATTCAGGCAGATAATTTGCCTCATCTCCAAGCCCCTGACCTCCCTGATGCACTCCACTCACCTTGCCCACTGTAGGCCATGATGGAAAACAGGATATCCAGGAAGTTAGTGTGCAACTGAAGTGCAACATACAAATAGCCTTGCTATATTACATTGACTTTCAAATCAGTTCCATAGCTTGGACAGCCAATAAAACAACTGAAAATCCATAACTGCAAAATATTCCTCTTGACCGCAACAGCAATAGATTTCTCATGACAGTTTCATTTTTACACATTGCAGTTTGAAAGCCGGAGTCGATCTCTGCTATAGCCTGCAGCTATGCCCCGTGGATCTATTATAATCATGCATTTAAAGGTACAATGGGATCTCAGTTCCCTGCCACATTGCAGAGGAAACACTGATTGATATTTGAAGATTGCAGATAATTGAATTGCAGCTCACTGATGATAAGAGATATGACTAAATTATGTTCCATGTTTGAAGAGGTAGCTGCACAATTACAATGAACCCAGATGGAGACAAGATCCAAAGGAAGACTCGCATTCTGACCCAGTCCACAGCCTTATTGCAATGTCAATTGTCAAGTTGAAGTGAGCTGGGAATCCTGTCCAGGAAATGTTATGGTGTCTTAGTCACTAGCTCACACACATGGCAATTACCTCAATCTAAATTTGCCACATATCATCTGACCACTGGTGAGACCCATTGTTGGATGGGTAATCTTCGGTGACGCACAAATGATGTACACTATAGCTAAATTCAGGAGACTGACTTAGAAGCCAGTTGAATGAAAATTAAACACGGAGAAACTTAAAACAACTCATTCTCAAGTGAGATCGGGGTTCAATCTCCCCTATTGGAGATAGGGGAGTGAGGCAACTGACCCACAAATGGATAAAATTGGACTTATTAGGGTCGAGCTCCAAATCATGATAATACTTTGAACGTCAGCACTTTTTCAAAATCACATCTATTGACGGCTCCTCCTTTCCACATGAGCCAAAGAATAATGTTCTGATGAAGGGCTTTTGCCCAAATTGTCGATTTTCCTGCTCCTTTGATGCTGCCTGACCTGCTGTGCTTTTCCAGCACCACTCTAATCTTGACTCTGATCTCCAGCATCTGCAGTCCTCACTTTCGCCTAAGAATAATGTGGTCAGGGCTTAGATGCCAGGGACACATTTACAGAGATATTTGCAATTCCTGGAACTCTGAGCATGTACCACAAAGGATAAGTTGGGTTTTATTTAATTTTTTCAGTGCTTGTCTGCTGTTACTTTTATAAATTTGTGTACCTCACTGTTGTCTCCTTTATAAAAACAAAATATAACATTTACCAGTGGTTTATATCAGTCTGTGCTTTCCATAATTAGTATCCTTCACACACTTTACATTCCTCTCTCCCCTAATTATGACACTTTCTCCTTCGATGGATCCAACTTTATGTAATTTCTCACTTAACTGGGATCATCATATGAGGAAAGGTGAAATATCTTGGAATTAAGGAACAATAACGTTAGCTGAAAAAATAGTGCACAGACCAGGTACTCACATGTCCCGATGCATTCGTAACATTCATGACCTGTGATAGCTGCAGTAACACCAAAGAACAAAATCTGACATTTTATGAGTGCCCCGTTTTCCTAGTAACAGAATATGCATCAGCCATCATCCCCATATATGCAACAGTTTCAACACAGTAAAATATCATAAAGCCATGCAGTCAGTCAAAGTACATGGTTACTGAAGAAAGTTCAATGGACTGAATGCAAAATGTGAAGTCTGCTTTATATCCATGCATGTTGCTGGACCTGCTGAGTTTCTCCAGCAATTTTTATTATTGTGTGTTACGTGGACACTGAGCCATACAAAGGATGTAACAAAACAGGTGACCAATGTCTTGGTCAGAGGTACATATTATAAAGAGTTAGTGAAGGTCAAGAGGCAGAGAAGCAGAGGGAATTTTTGGACCTTAGGGCACATCTAGCTGAAAACATAAACGTTAACAATGGAGCAATAATGCAGCTACATTAGTTATATATTCATTAGTTATCAACTATAACCACAGCGTTAAAGAGAAATCCTACACAATTCAAGAGAGTTTGGATGAGACCAAAGTAAAAAGGAATTGAACTCCTTGGGGATAAATGTGCACTCCAATTAAAGCTCTCAATTTTAACTTATTCATTAACTTATTCAAGTGTAGGCATTGCTGGTGAGATCAAGAGACCACAGGCCCAAAGTTGGACATTCTAAATTGCTCCACCAGTAGAGAAATTGGACTTGACATATAACTGGCCAAATTAAATAGCCAGCAGTTATTGGCGACAGAGAACAGTGAAAACCAATATCAAAGTGGTCACAAGGGTTCAAAGGGAACCAGTTATAATCAGCCTGAGGGCTGTGTATTGGAGAAGTGTCAGTCAGACTTTCTGGTACCTTGACTGCCTGAGTATGTGCATTTTACATCTCCCGGCATGGTAACAGTGAGGGTTGTTGGCGCAACCCCATTGAATGATTTGAACCCACTGACCAAAGGCCACAGAATGTTCTGGAGGGTCTGGGGCAAGGAGGGATAAAAATACACACACCTGGAAGCCAGTCCATCAGGCAAGACTCAACGAAGACTCGAAGTAAAGGTTCACAGCAAGAGCTAAGACTGCGTGGCAACCCGAGAAGATCCAGGAATCGATTTACCCTGAGCTATCAGACCCACTTTGATGAAGAGAGCCAGCCCTAAGTCAGAAAGGAAGAAGATTCCAAAGGCTCAGCTCAAACACCCAGGTCACTGCAGATAATATCCTTTAACAGACAGATAGAGATGGACAAAGAGTAAATATTGTGGGAATTTGGGATATGCTCACACTGTGTTTTTAATAAGGATTTTTTTTTAATAAAGTTGAGTTGAATCACAAACTGAATTCTCTGTTCCTTTGTCCACCTCATTGATAACAGCGCTGAGTTAAAGTTTATTATATAAACTGGTCAAAGCAAAACCATCAATGACTGCTCCTGAGAAGGTGATGGTGAATCATCTTCTTGAACCACTGCACTCCATGTGGTGAACTAAATGCACAGTGGTGCTAAAGAGGTGGATGCTGGGGCTTTGATTCAGTCTCATTGAGGGAATGAGCACATCGTTCCAGGTCCGCATGGTGTGGGTTTTGGTGAGAACATGGGAACAGGAATTTCATTCCACATCGGGAATGGTGTGGCTTGGTGGTGGTGGTATTCCCAAGCATTTGTTGCCCTTATCATTCTAGGTGGTAGAGGTTGGAAGTGTGGGAAGTACTGCTGAGGCAAGTTGCTGCAGTGCATTCTGGTATTATTCTGCACTGATGCAGGAGGGAATGAATGTCTAAGGTGGGGTGTTGATCAAGTGGGCAGCTCTGACCTGGATCGTTTCCAGCATTTTGACTGTTGTTGGAGTTACTCTTGTCCAGGTAAGTGGACAGCATTCCACCACACTCCTGACTTGTACTTTGTAGGTAGCAGACAGGATTTGGGATGTCAAGTGGTAAGTCATTCAGTGCAGAATAACCAGTCTCTGAATCGCTCATAATACTAGGGATGAGGAGCTTCTGTTCCAAACCGAGGAGAAGAAGGAAATATTCATTCAAATTGTTCTAGCCCCTAGAGGTTTTGATAGAATATAAGAATAAAGTGTTCCCTGTAGCAGAAAGCCCAGTTTCGAGAGTACACAGGTTTTAGATAACAATCAAAAAACATCCAGATGTAAGAGGAGTAGATTTTTATTCATGCAGTAAGTGTTTATGATCTGAAATGTTCTGCTGACAAACTCCCTGCTGAATTGATGCCGAGGTTGTTAATCACTGACTGAGTGATGCCATATACACCTTGACCTCTGACCCAGCAGCCTCCTGCAGATCAGCCGAGTAAAACATCTGGTTGACATGGAGGATTCTTATCATTTCCTTCGTTCAGTAGAAGACATGATCCATTCTGCCAACTGCTTATCTGGAATATTCGTCAGCAAGCCCTTATCATTCAGTGAGCATGGATTGAGGCATATTGAGAGGACTAGAAGCATTTCACAACATAAGGACTAACAGCTGCCCCGTCAGACGAGTCACGAACGACATGGTTTAAACCATCCAGTGAAAAGGGGACACGGCCAGGTGGTGCCACAAACTTTGAAAACAAAACTACCTGAGCAATTTACACCGTTTGAACTCCATGTTTGCTTTGCAAGATTCTTCTGGGCATACATACCGTTGTGTGCATTTGCTGCAGAAACTGGGGCGATTGCTTCATTGAACTTAAGAAAATGCTGGGGGATCTGGATATATATTGTGTTCAGTTTTCCTTCATTGTTCTGCTGTGATTGCTGTATGCGAGATTAATTGACTTCATAATCTCCTTATCAGACCAGTCTTTTCCCTAAGTAAGAGGAATCTTGCAGAGGTTCAAGATGCAGCTAAATATATGTCAACAATTTGAAATGGATTTCAATCAGGGTGGCAAGGCAGTACTTTGAGAAAACATGGGGGTGTTTTGGCAGTAACTGAGGTTGAAAGATTGAACTGCAAATAAAAATAAAATGGCAGGTAATGTGCTGACAGCCAATGATGAGAGAGTATCACATTATTCGAGTAAATGTGATTACATGTTGAATTGTGAACATAGTCTGCATGAATGTAACAAATGGAAAAATCTCAACTGGAATTGCAATCAAAAAGATTGCCTCTCGTCATGCAGATATAGTTTTTTGGAATCCTCTCTTGGATTCACAATAAGTCAAGGTGGCAATGGCCTGGTGCTGAACTATTAATTCAGAAAACCCAGATAACTCTCTGGGAAGCCAAGTTTGTAACCTGGCCATGGCAGATGGCAGAAACTGAATTAAACAAATCCGCTTCGAATTCAGAATCTAAGGCTAAATGTGAGCTTATCCACTTTGGTAGCAAAGACAGGAAGGCAGAATCTCATCTGAATAGTGATAGATGCAAGAGTGGGAGGTGCAATGAGATCTGTGTGTCCCTGTAACCAGTGGCTGAAAACAAACATGTAGGTGCAGTAGGCAGTAAAGGAGACAAATGGAACGTAGAAATAATTGAATTTACAGGACAGGAAGAGACCATTTGACCATCATCTTTGTACTGGCTCCTGAAAGAGCTACCCAGCTAGTTTTGTTCTCCAGCCCTATCTCTCTCGCCCTCTTTATTTATCACTTTAAAATACATATCCAGATCTCTTTTGAAACCTCCCACGGAATCCATCTCCAGCACTCTCCCAGGCAGTGTATTTGAAATCCTAACAACTCTCTGAGTAAAGAAGTTCTCAGCAGGTGTCACCTGCAAACTTACTAACTGTACCTCTTATGCTCACATCCAAATCATTTATGTAAATGACAAAAAGTGAGGACCCAGCACCGATCCTTGTGGCACTCCACTGGTCACAGGCCTCCAGTCTGAAAAACAACCCTCCACCACCACCCTCTGTCTTCAACCCTTGAGCCAGTTCTGTATCCAAATGGCTAGTTCTCCCTGTATTCCATGAGATCTAACCTTGCTAATCAGTCGCCCATGGGGAACCTTGTCAAATGCTTTACTGAAGTCCATATAGATCACATCTACTGTTTTGGTCTCATCAATCTTCTTTGTTACTTCTTCAAAAAACTCAATCAAGTCTCTGAAACATGATTTCCCATGCACAAAGCCATGCTACTTTCCCTAATCAGTCCTTGCCTTTCCAAATACATATACATCCTGTCCCTCAGGATTCCCTCCAACAACCTGCCCACCACTGAGGTCAGGCTCACCGGTCTATAGTTCCCTGACTTGTCTTTACTGCCCTTCTTAAACAGTGGCAGCACGTTTGCCAACTTCCAGTCTTCCGGCACCTCACTTGTCACTATCGATGATACAAATATCTCAGCAAGAGGCCCAGCAATCACTTCTCTAGCTTCCCACAGAGTTCTCGGGTACACCTGATCAGGTCCTGGGGATTTATCCACTTTTAATCGTTTCAAGACATCCAAAACTTCCTCCTCTGTAATCTGGACATTTTGCAAGATGTCACCATCTATTTCTCTCCCGTCTATATCTTCCATATCCTTTTCCACAATAAATACTGATGCAAAATATTCATTTAGTATCTCCCCCATTTACTGCGGCTCCACACAAAGGCCGTCTTGCTGATCTTTGAGGGGCCCTATTCTCTCCCTTGTTTCCCTTTTGTCCTTAATATATTTGTTAAAACCCTTCGGATTCTCCTTAATTCTATTTGCCAAAGCTATCTCATGCCCCCTTTTTGCCCTCCTGATTTCTCTCTTAAGTATACTCCTAAGTAGTCAAGGATGGGAAAAGGGCAGATTTGGGGGCTCGGGTACTCAACACCCATGTTTTTAACTGGTCAATTGTCATCATTTACTAATTTTGTAAAGACAGAAGCAAAATAGTCATTTAATACCTGTGCTATAACCATTGTTTCAGTGAGCAGTTTACCCTGCTTGTTTCTTCTGGTCTTCAGAAGACTCCTTATTCTTCAATAATCTTTTACCATTAATGTGGTTGAAGATTTGTTTAAATTCAGCCAAGCTCCTTTCCTCATGTTTCCTCTTAGTCTTCCTTACTCCAGCCTTGGTCTTTCTTCTGTAGTTGAGATTCTCTTCCTAATTTCTGTTACTATTATTCTTCTGGTATGCATCATATGTCTTCTTTGACTTCCTTATTTTTTCATCAAGATCCTCAGTCATCCAGGGTACTCCAGCTTTGGATACCCTATATGTATTTCACATGGGTAGGTACCTCGCTTGCACTCTGTTCATCTCTCTTTTGAATTTTTCATCTAGGAGAAAGTGAGGACTGCAGTTACTGGAGATCAGAGTCGAGAATGTGGTGCTGGAAAAGCACAACAGGTCAGGCAGCATCTGAGGAGCAGGAGAATCGACATTTCAGGCATAAACCCCTCATATGAATTATTCCTCATGAAGAGCTTATGCCAGAAGCGTTGATTCTCTTGCTCCTCAGATGCTACCTGATCTGCTATGCTTTTCTAGCACCACACTCTCAACACCAATTTTTCATCCACTGTTTTATTCAGCAAATACATTCTGATTATCCTGCTCCAGTTCAACTTTAAGACCCCTAAAATCTGCTCTTTTTCGCTCTGGGATCTTAATCCTTGACTGATTTTTATCCTTCTCCAACTTAATACTGCAACTTATTATTTTAAGATCACTATTTCCCAAGTGCTCCCCCACTCAGACATTCTCCACTTGGGCTGCCTCATTTCCTAGGGTCGGATCCAGCACAGCCTTCTCCTTGTAGGAGTGGAAATGTATTGTTCCAGAATGTTCTCCTGCACACATTGCAGGAATTTCTCCCCTTCTGTGGCCAACATTCTACCTCTTTCCCAGAGAGTCATTAAAATCAACAGCTAGCACAACCCTATGTGCCCTGCAGATTTCCATAATCGGCCCATAAATGCTCTTTTCGATTTCCTCCTCACTGATTAGAGGTCTACAATAAATACTCAACAAGGTCACTGTGCCGGTCCTGTTTCTCACCTCCATACAAATTCTAATTCAGGTACTGCATCCCGTTCAAGGTGATGACACTATCTTTCAGTAATATTGCGACACCTCTTCTGTTTTTACCCACCCTGTTTCTACCAACAGCCTTATAACCCAGAATGTTCTGACTTTACCCACATTTCTGTCAATGCTACTACGTCATATCCTCCTCAAGCAATTTCTGCTGCCACTTCCCCAATTTTATTCACAATTCTCTGCTCATTAACAATTTAACTATGCTCTTACCCCTTTCTTTCCCATTGGAAGACGACCATTTCTTTGTTCCTGTCAACACTCAAACCTTCCCTGACTTCCTTCCCCTGTTCTCCACATCCTCTCTTTTAGGGATTTACAAAGTCTGAGAGAAGAAATTCATCCTGACCTTTGTCTTAAAGGTGTGATTCCTTACTCCTTAGATTATTCCTTCTGGACCTAGATTCTCCTACTAGGAGGTAACTCCATTTCCACTTCCACTCTGTCAAGTCCCTGAGAATCTTGTAAACTTCAGTAAGGTGGCCTCTAATTCTTCTATATTTCAAAGAGTACAAGCCCAATCTACTCAACCTCCCCTTCATAATTTGAAGATGCTGGTGTTGGACTGGGGTGTACAAAATTAAAAATCACGCAACACCAGGTTATAGTCCAATAGGTTTAATTGGAAACACTAGCTCCAAAACCACCTGATGAAGGAGCGCCGCTCCGAAAGCTAGTTCTTCCAATTAAACCTGTTGGACTATAATATGGTGTTGTGTGAATTTTAACTTTCTCCTTCATAAGATAGCCTTTCCATATCTAGGATCTTCACTGGATTGCCTCCACTGCCAAGACCTCTTTCCTTTAATAAAGGGCCCAAAACTGTCCACAGTATTCCATGAGTGGTCTCACTAATGTCTTATATAGTATTGTATAGTTTTAGCAAAACCTTCCTCCTTTTATAAAATAAGGGCCAAAATGCATTTGTCTTCCCTATTATTCTTAGTATCACTGTACGATAAATTGTGTTACTTTTAAGCCTCAGCCTGATGACAGTTCTTGATTTTGTTTCCTCCTTTACCAGTCTGTCCTGAATCCAAATACAAACTATCAAATAACACCATAAAAAAACTCATAGAAAGCACCCCCCAATTGCCATGATATAACGATCAAATAATTTGCATTAGTGATGTTGGTTGAGGAATAAATATTTGCCATGATTCCAGGAATAACAAGTTGCTCTGTCAAGTCTATTGATGCTTAATTGTTTTGTTGTTTACATATCGACAGAAAGATTTATATCACTGGGACTGTTAGGCTTGAGGGCAATTAGTAAACATTAAGACACCAAGGATTCTCTGCACTTCTAAATAAATCACTGCAGATTAGTTCTTTTAATTTGATTCCAATTTTTTTCCAGAAAGGAAATGATATCTTGCAATGACACTGGACCAGGGGAATAACACAGTTGTGACCAGTTTGTCATGCATGCCCCTCGGCTGCCATATACTGTTGAAGATGAGAGAGAATTCACTATAAATAGCAACCATCGATGCTGTTTTATTGATGCTATATACTGTAATCTTGATCTTGGAGCACAAGGCTTGAGCTGGGTGTAGGCCAAGTAAACAAACAGGTCTTCCATTTATCAAAAACATAAGTTTACTTGTCCAAGTCAGTCAGAGCACTGGAGGAGGTGTCTTTTCATATTAAACATCTAGATCAGTATGTGATGCAGTGTCAATCAGACATCAGACTAATAACTAGGTAAAAACAATGACTACAGATGCTGGAAACCAGATTTTGGATTAGTGGTGCTGGAAGAGCACAGCAGTTCAGGCAGCACCCGAGGAGCAACAAAATCGACGTTTCGGGCAAAAGTCCTTCATCAGGAATGAAGGGCTTTTGCCCGAAACGTCGATTTTGCTGCTCCTCAGATGCTGCCTGAACTGCTGTGCTCTTCCAGCACCACTAATCCAACATCAGACTAGCAACAACAGGCTGATAGCTCCACCTGGCAATAATATCACTGTGACAGGACTTTTCCCTATGGGCTTCTGAACCACACCATCATGTTCAAAATGGCATCACAAACCTGCACTAGGTTAGAAAAAGACTTTTTTGCTTAAGATTGGCTAATTAATGGTCAGAGCTAGCTATCCAATTTGGGATTCTCAGAGCTGAGTGAACCACCCAGACTGAAAGCAGATTCAGTAGGATGTGATCGTAGGTATGTGAGGGAGCTTCGATGTGGAGGTGCCCTCTTTCCAAAATTTGTTTATAAAGTGTAACATGGCCATGGGTTTGCAGGTGAAGGTGATGATGGAATCCTTTTACAGTGTGGCGTCTTGCTAGTCCTGCACCAGGCTGGGAGGCCTTCTCTGTCTGGTTCCTGTCAGCTCTGCGAATCTGGCAATTGTCTGAAATGTTCCACTTTGCCTTCTTAAAGAGACCCAGATTGAGGTATTTGCTGACTAACCTGTTCAGAGATATTATTGCGCACCTTTGGAGCAGGTTGGATTTGAATCCACATCTCCGGCTCAGATACAGGGACACTACAACTGCACCACAAAATCTGACCAGCTATCCTAAATTAATCTAATTCCATTTACCAGCATTTAGCCCACATCCCTCTCAACCAATCCTATTCATATACACATCCAGATGCCTTTTAAATGTTGCAATTGTACCAGCCTCCACTACTCCCTCTGGCAGCTCACTTATCAACAGTGCAATTACCCCACAATATTTTCCATTCTTCCTGTCTTTCCAAAAGGTCAAACAAATGTTAAGTTCCCAGTCTTGATCTTCTTGTAAAGCTTATCAGATCATATTAGTTTAACTCGATTTCTGCTGCCAGTTCACCTACCTTATTCCAAATGCTTTGTGCATTAAGATATAAGGTCTTTAAATTTTATAGTTCCTTGGTGCAATGTGTGTGGAGTTTACACATTCTCTTTGTGTCTGCGTGGGTTTCCCTCAGGTGCTCCAGTTTCCTCCCACAGTCCAAAGATGTGCAGGTTAAGTGAATTGGCCATGCTAAATTGCCCTTAGTGTCCAGGGATGTGGAGGCTGGGCGCATTAGTCAGGGGCAATGTCGAGTAATAGGATTGGGAAATGGGTCTGGGTGGGATACTTTTCGGAGGGTTGGTGTGGACTTGTTGGGCCAAATGGCCTGTTTCTGTACCATAGGGATTCTGTGAACATACTGTTCACACATTCTGTCCCTTCCTTTTGTCATCTGACAAATAATCAGCCCCGTCACTAACCTGCAATCTTACCTTCTCCTTTAACTCTTTTTTTAAAATTTTCAATGCAACTCAACCTGCACTTCCAAGATTTAGGTTAAAGTCCCAAGCAAGATCCCGTAGGCAGTAGTGATCATAGCATGATAGAATTTAATATTAATTTTAATTGGCTGTGAAACACTGTTGATAAGTGAGAAAATGAGAACAGTTGTGAGAGAAGGTCTACGCTTCGATGATGTCAAGTCCATTTGGACAAAGATAAAAGGCAGCAAGGAAAGAAGACATTTGTAGGAGTAGTGTACAGATGCCCGAACTGTAGCCACACTGTAGGAAATCAACAAATTATAGGAGCATATGAAAAGAATTAAGCAATAATTATGAGCCATTTTTATTTTCAAGATCCCCTGGGAATTAGTGATCATAACATGAAAAAATGTAATATTATTTTGAGGTTGAGAAATTTGGGTCAGAAGCAATTGTGTTTAACTTCATTAAGATGAACTAGGAAAAAAAAACTCAAGTGAGCAAGGAAGATAGATTAGCAGGAATGCCAGGAAGCAAGCAGTGGCAGATACTTAAGGAGGTAATACATGACTCACAGAAAAATTACATTCCAATAAGGAGAAAAGATTCCAAGAGAAGAATAAACCAACCATGACAAAACAAGGAAGTTAAGAAAAGGCATATAAAGAGGCCAAAATCAGTGAAAGCCCCAAAGACTGGAATAAATTGAGAATCCAGCAAAAGAGAACTAAAAAGATAAAAAGAGGGAGAAAATAAACAATGAGGGCACACTAGTGAGGATCATGAAAACTGATAATAAGAGCTTCTTGAAATCTATAAAAAGAGAGAAGTTAAAGTGAATATTGACCCCTTGGAAAATGAATCTGGGAAGATGGTGATTGGGAACAAGGAAATGGCAGAGGAGTTAATAGATATTATGATCAGTCTTCATGGTGGAAGATATTGCAAACATCTCATTAATACCAAAGAATACGAGGGAGGAGATAAGGACTATCACCTTCACTTGAGACATAATACTTTTTTTAACGTATGTTTCGAATCAATCCGTTCAGCCATGTTATTACACACCTCTGGAGCTAAAGTAATTTTAGACCATCTAATGAGGCTCAAGGCAGACAAGGTTCCTGGCCCAATGATCCTAAAAGAGACAGCTCCAGAGATAGTGAACACATTGGTTGCAATTCTCCAAAAATCATTAGCTTCAGTAGAAGTACAGGAGGATTGGAACCTGCTGATATCCCAGCCCTATTCAAATAGTGAATATCTACAGGCCGATTAGCCTAACATCTATTGTTGGAAAAGTATTGGAATCTATTATTAAGTATTAGTGCAAAATTTGGAAAGTTTTAATGAATCAAGCAGTCAGCATGACTTCATGAAAGGGAAATCGTGTCTGACAAACCTATCAGAGTTTTGTGAGGAAGTCTCAACCAGAGTTTAGAAGGGAACCAGTAGATGTGTTGTATTTGAACTTCCAGAGGGAATTTGACAATATACCTCAGAAACAGTTAATACATAAGACTCCACGGTGCTGGCAGTAGTATATTGGTATGGATAGAGAATTGGCTAATGGGCAGGAAATAGACGGTGGAGGATAAGGGGTTATTTTTCAGGTTGGCAACCTGTAACCGGTGGGATTCCACATGGATCAGGCAGGGACTACAACTGTTTACAGTATAAATGAGTGACTTGGAGAAAGGAAGCAAATGTATTGTGGCCAAATTTGGAGACAACACCAAAAACGATGTAAAGGTAGATTCCAAATGGGATACAAACAGTTGACAGAGAGATATTGATTGGTTAAGTAAGTGGGCAAACATTTAGCAAATGCAGCACAACGTGGGAAAATGTGAAGTTGTTCACTTTGGAAGGGAGAACAAAAGACAGAATATTACTTCAATAGAGAAAAACTGCAACACGAAGGGACCGGGGGTACTTATGCAAAGATAGCTAGTGCAGAGGTTCAGCAGGTAATTAGGAAGGCTAATGGAATGTTGACCCTTATTTCAAGGGGTCAGAGTATAAGAGGAGGGAAGTTTTACTGCAATTGTACAAGGTTCTGGTGAGATCTCATCTGGAGTACAATGAGCAGTTTTGACCTCTTATTTAAGAAAAGGTGCCATTTTATTGGGAGCAGTTCAGAGAAGGTTCACTAGGATGATTCCTGGTAGGGAGGGATTGACTTTTGTGCAAAGGTTAAACAGTTTGGGACTCTACACATTAGAATTTAGAAGAAAGACAAGTGATTTCATTGAAACTTACAGGTTTTAGGCTTAATAGCGTTCATGCTGAGAGGATGTTCCCCCTCATGGAAGAATCTAGGACCAGAGGTCATAGTCTCAGAATCAAAGTTCAAGACTGAGATTAGGAGAAATTTCTTCTCTCAGAGAGTTGTGAGTCTTTGGAACTCCTTGTCACAGAGAGTTGTGGTGCAGAGTCATTGCGTATATTTAAGGTTGAAATAGTTAGATTCTTGATCAGTTGGAGAATGGAGTGCAGTGGGGAAAGATTAGAGTGGTGCTAGAAAAGCACTTTTACCTAGAAAAGCACAGCAGGTCATGCAGCATCCGAGGCGCAGGAAAGTCAACATTTCGGGCAAAAGCCCTTCATCAGGAACGAGGCTGGGAGCCTCAAGGGTAGAGAGATAAATGGGAGAGGGATGGGGCTGGGGGGAAGGTAGTTGAGAGGGCAAAAGGTGGATACTCATCTCCGCCTGCAGTGGGGAAAGGGCAAGGAAGTTGACCTGGGGGATATTGGACCAGCCATGATCTTATTGAATCACGATGCAAGCTCATGTGGCCAAATTACTTACTCCTGCTCTTATTGTTATGGTCTTATTAAAATCTTGGAAGTGTGTAATCAGTGTTGAAATGTGGCCCAATGTAGTGATCATTTTGAGTGCAAGCAACTTCCCACACACTGAGATGTGATAATGAGCAGATTATCGATTTGGATGATTTTGGTTGAGGAAAAACTAATGGTCAACATCACGAGAGAGGACACTCCTGCTCTTAACTGATTTAGTGGAAACTTTTACATTCATTCATTCATCCAAGCTTTGTTTTAGCATTTCACCTGAAAGGTGGTGAGTTTGGCAATGCAGCACCCACACCCCCACCCCACCCCAACACTACACTGGGGGTCTGTCCAGATTGTATCTCTGGATTTGGGCTGCAATTCACAATCTTAGAAGTGACAGTATTACTAAATGGGCATCTAACAACAGATCTATCTGCTTTCTCTGTAAGGTGTTGTGGGACTTGTAGGTTCACCCAAATAAGCATAAATGTCCTTGGTTGAACACCTCATCTGAAGGATAACTACACAATTGATCAGAATGGTCTGTGGTTTTGCCATTTCTTGCTGAAGTTTAATCTCGACACTGATCCAGCTCTGATGATTTGTTGCTTAGTTTCCACATCTGCTATGTGACATTTGGCTTGATAAATCTTCCTGACTCGTTCTGAAATTTCACCTCTGGTGGACTCTTCCTCCAGGGATTGGCAGCACATTATTTCAGATGAATATCTTTTGATGATCTGTGGTTTTATTTCCCAACTGGCTTCAGTGATATTAAGTCTGCTGCTTGTCGGTTTAACCATGTTCAAGAGACACCTCGGGATCAAATGGTGTGTTGTGGAAGTATAATTGATTGTGTTTTGTTTTTGCTGGGGAGAGAAATCAGTTATGGCTTTCTTACCCCTTATCACAAGTCGGCAGCATTTGGGAAATCGCACTGTTATAAATGTATTTTGTGATTGGTATACAGCCTAATGCTGCAACAATATTGAATTGTAATGTAATTAGAAGCATTATCAAATAGCCATAAAAGGAGTTATTAATTCATGTGTCAAAAAACAGATTAAAGAGCTAGATTTCAGTGCTTCTATAGAAAGAGATTGATGTTATACCATAAGACCATAAGACATAGGTGTGGAAGTAAGGCCATTCATCTCATCATGTCCACTCCACCGTTCAATCATGGTTGATGGGCATTTCAATGCCACTTACCTGCACTCTCCCCGTATCCCTTAATTCCTTGCGAGATCAAGAATTTATCAATCTCTGCGAGATCAAGAATTTATCAATCTCTGCCTTGAAGACATTTAATGTCCTGGCCTCCACTGCACTCAATGGCAATGAATTCCACAGGCTCACCACTCTCTGGCTGAAGAAATGTCTCCTCATTTCCTTTTTAAATTGACTCCCTCTAATTCTAAGGCTGTGCCCAAGGGTCCTAGTCTCCCCGCCTAACGGAAACAACTTCCCGGCATCCACCCTTTCTAAGCCATGCATTATCTTGTAAGTTTGTATTCGATCTCCCATCAACCTTCTAAACTCTAATGAATACAAACCCAGGATCCTTAACCGTTCATCGTATGTTAGGGCTACCATTCCAGGGATCATCCGTGTGAATCTCCGCTGGACATGCTCCAGTGCCAGTATGTCCTTCTGAGATATGGAGGCCAGAATTGGACACAGTATTCTAAGTGGGGCCTAACTAGAGCTTTATAAAGTCCCAGTAGCACATTGCTGCTTTTACATTCCAGCCCTCTTGAGATTAATGACAACATTACATTTGCTTTCTTAACCACGGACTCAACCTGCAAGTCAACCCTTTAGAGAATCCTCG
This sequence comes from Chiloscyllium plagiosum, assembly GCF_004010195.1. NCBI lineage: Eukaryota > Metazoa > Chordata > Chondrichthyes > Orectolobiformes > Hemiscylliidae > Chiloscyllium > Chiloscyllium plagiosum. The sequence continues at coordinate 102,123,277 of NC_057715.1, read as the reverse complement.
ACATAGCACTCCCAGATCCCTGTGTACTTCGGCTTTATGGATTTTCTCACCCTTTAGAAAATAGACCATGCCTGTATTCTTTTTTCCAAAGTGCAAGACCTCACATTTGCTCACATTGAATTTCATCAGCCATTTCTTGGACCACTCTCCTAAACTGTCTAAATCTTCCTGCAGCCTCCCCACCTCCTCAGTGCTACCTGCCTGTCCGCCTAACATTGTATCATCGGCGAACTTCATCAGAATACTCCCAGTCCCTTCATCCAGATCATTAATATATAAAGTGAACAGCTGCGGCCCCAACACTGAACCCTGCGGGACACCACTTGTCACCAGCTGCCATTCTGAAAAAATTGAGAAATTGTTGAGAAATTAAAAGACAGCATTCGAGCATTTTGGGTCGAGGCAACTAAAAGCACAGATACCAAGGGTGGACCGACTAAAACAGCTACGTGCAAAATATAGCATGTCTGAAATGTGACAATCTCGGAATGCTGTAGGCTTGGGGGAGGTTACAGGGATAGAGAGAGGAGGAGAAATAAATGGAGAGATTTGAAAGTAAAGGGTGGAATCTTACAGGGGTCAGAGCGATTTGAGCGATAGTGAATGTGTAGTAGAATCGGACAGGAACTCCGCAAGGCCCCATCTCAATGTCAATATCTTCCTACTCAATCTCTGATGCTTTTCACACGTAGCAATGGTGAGATTCTCACTTGACAGTGAGGAGTTGCAAACTGATGGGGATTAAGGCTCATTAATTGCCTCATTAATGACGCAGCTTACCTCATTGATATTTAGGCTTCTGCCTTATCCAACTTGCCAAAGAAGCTCAATGTTGGGAAAACTCAATGAGGAGACGACAGTGCATACCTGGTCAATTCAGCGTGCTGTTTGCTTCAGATGGCATCTATGTTGCCCTCAATTGTACCACAACCAAGGCTTCATTGACAGGCACTAAGTGCATGCACCAGTCATCCACACGCATCATCATCTTAGCCAACCCATCATGACCAACCTGCGACCTCTCCTACACACTGCCAGTATGCTCTGGGAGCACAGACTTGCATTGCAGGGCACACCAGTAACTAACACTGAGTGGCTGCAGTGGGTCACTTTACCCATTGAGATAGGGCACCCAACTCGTAGATTGGAATTACTGGCATCTCTGGAATACTTGCTTGCTTACTTAGTGCCTATCTTTGACATTCCTGCCTTGCCTCACCTTGCCCTACTAATAAGCACAGTCACACATACTATGCTGCAGATTATTCTTGCAGTCCACAAGAGTGCTACTTCAATCTCATATCTGCACAAAGCAAAAATGGCTGGGCTATTTCTTTCTCAGACAGCTGCAGAAGTGAGGTGCTCCCCAGATTGTGCCCCTGCAATCTCTATGCCTACTGTGCTACCTGACATTCAGCATCTAGGCTCGGGGGGGGGCGGGAGTGGGGGGGTGGTGCGGAAGCACTATCTCTGAAACCTGAGCACTCTCACTTTCACCCTCGGAGGTCTGAGAAAGCGCTTCTAATGGAGCAGGTTGGGGAGGCTGGTGGAATCTGTAAGAATAAAGAGAGTGAAGGCATTGCACTCAGTGGGTTAGAATTGGTGTGCAATGATTGTGGTCGAGAGATGTGGCGCTGGAAAAGCACAGCAGGTCAGGCAGCATCCGAAGAGCGGGAGAAGTGATGTTTTCGGCACAAGCTCTTCATCAGGAATGTGATGGGCGGAAGGGGGCTGAGGGGTGGGGGTGCGGGTGGGGGAAGGTTGCTCAGATTCAGGTGGGGCGTGATGGTGATAGGTCAGAGTGGAGGGTGAAGCCGATAGGTGGGAAGGAAGATGGACAGTTCAGACAGTTCAAGAGGGTGGTGCCGAGTTGGAAGGTTCGATTTGGGATGAGATGGCAGGAGATGATTGTGCAATGTTTGTGACTGGCAGCAGCTTTAGTGTATGAGTTTCAATAGAATGAGGAAGGGTCTTGGCTTTTGCCTTCACACACACACACACACACTATTCTCCTGCAATGAGAGAAACAGAGGAAATGAGTGAGATTACTTTGAGTGGCATGGATATCAGTGCTCGTCCAGATGAGGGAAAGCTGGTGAGACGTACTGAAGGAGGGCAGAGCAGAGGCCATGCCGAATTAGTGATTTGAGAAAGTGGAGAGCGAGTGAAAGAAGGTGAAACATTCAATAATGAAAGTGGCGCAGCCTTGGTGAGAGGTGTGCGCATTAGCAGAGGTAGAGCATGTGTGGAGATCTTGGTGAGAGGTGTGCGCAGTAGCAGAGATAGAGTGAGTGTGGAGATCTTGGTGAGAGGCGTGTGCAGTATCAGAGGTAGAGCGAGTGTGGAGATCTTGGTGAGAGGTGTGTACATTAGCAGAGATTGAGCGAGTGTGGAGATCTCGGTGAGAGGCGTGTACAGTAGCAGAGATAGAGCTGATGTGGAGATGTTGGTGAGAGGTGTGCGCAGTAGCAGAGATAGAGCTGATGTGGAGATGTTGGTGAGAGGTGTGCGCAGTAGCAGAGGTAGAGTGTGTGTGGAGATCTTGGTGAGAGGTCTGTACAGTAGCAGAGATAGAGTGAGTGGTAGAGATCTTGGTGAGAGGTGTGTGCAGTATCAGAGGTAGAGGGTGTGTGGAGATCTTGGTGCGAGGCGTGTGCAGTATCAGAGGTAGAGTGAGTGTGGAGATCTCGGTGAGAGGCGTGTACAGTAGCAGAGATAGAGCTGATGTGGAGATGTTGGTGAGAGGTGTGCGCAGTAGCAGAGGTAGAGTGAGTGGTAGAGATCTTGGTGAGAGGTGTGTGCAGTAGCAGAGGTAGGATGTGTGTGGAGATCTTGGTGAGAGGTCTGTACAGTAGCAGAGATAGAGCGAGTGTTGAGATCTTGGTGAGAGTTGTGCACAGTAGCAGAGGTAGAGTGTGTGTGGAGATCTTGGTGAGAGGTCTGTACAGTAGCAGAGATAGAGCGAGTGTGGAGATCTTGGTGAGAGGTGTGTACAGTAGCAGAGATACAGCCAGTGTGGAGATCTTGGTGAGAGGTGTGTACAGTAGCAGAGATAGAGCGAGAGTGGAGATCTTGGTGAGCGGTGTGTACAGTAGCAGAGATAGAGCGAGTGTGGTGATCTTGGTGAGCGGTGTGTACAGTAGCAGAGATACAGCCAGTGTGGAGATCTTGGTGAGAGGTGTGTACAGTAGCAGAGATAGAGCGAGAGTGGAGATCTTGGTGAGAGGTGTGTACAGTAGCAGAGATAGAGCGAGAGTGGAGATCTTGGTGAGAGGTGTGTGCTGTAGCAGAGGGAGAGTGAGTGTAGAGATCTTGGTGAGAGGTGTGCGCAGTAGCAGAGGTAGAGCGTGTGTGGAGATCTTGGTGAGAGGTCTGTACAGTAGCAGAGATAGAGTGAGTGTGGAGATGTTGGTGAGAGGTGTGTACAGTAGCAGAGATAGAGCAAGTGTGGAGATCTTGGTGAGAGATGTGTACAGTAGCAGAGATAGAGTGAGTGTGGAGATCTTGGTGAGAGGTGTGTACAGTAGCAGAGATAGAGCAAGTGTGGAGATCTTGGTGAGAGATGTGTACAGTAGCAGAGATAGAGTGAGTGTGGAGATCTTGGTGAGAGGTGTGTACAGTAGCAGAGATAGAGTGGGTGTGGAGATCTTGGTGAGAGGTGTGTACAGTAGCAGAGATAGAGTGGGTGTGGAGATCTTGGTGAGAGGTGTGTACAGTAGCAGAGATAGAGTGGGTGTGGAGATCTTGGTGAGAGGTGTGTACAGTAGCAGAGATAGAGTGGGTGTGGAGATCTTGGTGAGAGGTGTGTACAGTAGCAGAGATAGAGTGGGTGTGGAGATCTTGGTGAGAGGTGTGTACAGTAGCAGAGATAGAGTGGGTGTGGAGATCTTGGTGAGAGGTGTGTACAGTAGCAGAGATAGAGCAAGTGTGGAGATCTTGGTGAGAGGTGTGTACAGTAGCAGAGATAGAGTGAGTGTGGAGATCTTGGTGAGAGGTGTGTACGGTAGCAGAGATAGAGCGAGTGTGGAGTTATTACCGTGGTGGAGTGAAGAAGGCTATTAACCTTCTTTCTTTATTGGTGTTCTTCAGAAGCTTGGAGACTGGGCGCTGATCTATCTTACAACCTTCGACCTGACTGGCTGGAAAGGCCTCCTCTGCGGGATCTCTGGGAAGTTGATCCTCTGACCACCTCGTGCACCAAGACCTCTGTGTCCCTGTTGAATAATATCATAGCCATCTTTCCCTTCTCCAACATATTCAGACGCTGCTCTTGTCTAAGCAGGGCGGATTCCTGATGGAGGGCTTTTGCCCGAAAAATCGATCTTCCTGCTCCTTGGATGCTGCCTGACCTGCTGTGCTTTTCCAGCACCACTCTAATCTTGACCCATGTCCAAGCAAGGCAGCTATGGGCACCTGTGCTCCTGCAGATATTCAAGACTCAACAACCTTTTAAAGATGGCGCAGCCATAGGGATTACCAGTCTTTTGACAGACATCTACTGACTAGTGAGTATTCCCGGAGTGTGACAGTGTGGCAGAAATTGGGTGTGAGAAATGCTATAGGGACATGGTGAGCAATTAATGAGGCAAGTTTGATGAAATGGGGAGACTGTTTCTCCAGGTCAAAGTGTTTCAAGTGAACGTGAGAACCCTTCTTGGTATGTCAATCCAAGCTATGACAACAAATGCCTTTATTCTGAGCTGTGCACTAAAAACTCCCAAAAGGCATGTGGAAGCATTACTTCTGAGTAGATCAGTGTTAAAATAAATTGCTTGTCACAACAGATCAGTTTCTCTAATGTTAACCATACATCTAAAGTGTTACTTCCTTTGCACTGTTTAATATTGGATCAATGTCAGAAGCTTTTCAAACACTCACAGCAGCTATTAATTTGGGGATTACCCTTCCATATTTTTGCCCATTGTCATTTCATTCCATTTAAACTTTTCACTGGCACAAGGAAGTGTGGTTTACCATTTTATACACACAAAATTATAAAGCATTATAAATGCCAATAGGTTGAAGTAAAGCTTTGGAATATGGATGGGTAATTAATAAATGGAGACTCCACTGGCCTGCTGTGTCTTGAAAAAAAGAAACAATCCCAGCTTTTTGTTTGCATTTCCAAAGTCCTCTTTAATTTTCCATCATATAATAACAGCTTGCAGTGTTGTTACGAAAATTAGATTAGACTCCCTACAGTTTGGAAACATGCCCTTCGGCCCAACAAGCCCACACCGACGAGTAACCCACCCAGACCCATTTCCCTCTGACACTGTGGGCAATTTAGTATGGCCAATTCACCTGACCTGCACATCTTTGGATTGTGGGAGGAAACCTGAGCACCTGGATGAAACTCATGTAGATGTGGGGAGAATGTGCAAACTCCACACAGCCTGAGGCAGGAATCGAAACTGGGTCCCTGGCACTGTGAGGCAGCAGTGCTAACCACTGAGCCACCATGCCACCCATTAATCACTCTGCCGAGATGTTATTACACACCACTAGAGGTGGTAGGACCTGAACTCAAGCCACTTGGTTTAGAGGTAGGGACATTATACTCGAGGGTCGTGTTGGCAGTGGTTTTGATAATCCAGCTTGTTGATGAGCAGGGGACATACTTTCCGTTGACACCTAGGATTATTCAACACTAGCCAATCTACTGTGTTGATAAACAGGAAGCCACCTCGTCATTGGAAATAGAAAGATCAGGCCTTAAGGTCTGGTGAGCCTACTTTGTCATTCAAGAAGAACATGTTTATTTTTGATCTTCACTTCACTCTCCTGCCAAATCCCCATGTTTGTTCCTTCTCTTCCAGTAAAACCTATTAAACTCAGCCTTGATTACACTGAACTACTGAGACCATCCAAACAAAAGGCCAAAAGCATTAGCAGCAGGAGTAGACCATTCCTTCCCTCGAGCTTGCACCACCACTTCATAAGGTTCTTCAACATGAACAAGAGTCATACTGGACTCAAAACTCGAACTCTCCTTTGCTCTCTCAACAAATGCTGTCAGAGCTTCACCAGCATTTTCTGTTTTCATTTCAGACCTCCAGTATCATAAGTACTGTGCTTTTATATATTCCTTTGCAGTGTCTTCATCAGAGCTTATCCCTCACCTATCTTTCTCTAATCAGAACACTTGAATACATCACTCTCGGTCCCTTATTAAGATAGACTGCAAGTAGCTGAGATCCCAGTGCTGATCCTTGAGGGATCTGCCTTTATTATAGCCACCAACTTGAAAAAGCCTGCTTGCTCCTACTCTCTATCTGCTTACTAATCACTAAATATAACATCCCCAGCTCTATGAGCCCCTGTCTTGTGTTGTTATCTTTTATATGGCACTAAAATGCCTTGTTGGGGAACAAAGGGAACTTGTTTGGTTGTGACAGCCACAAATACTGAGTGAATAGGTGATCTATTCAATCCTTTGATGGGGTTCAATCTGTCTGAAGAACATATATAAAATGTATATATTTAAATAAATTATATGAAAGAACGTTTGTGCAGATCTTGTCAAAATTCTGACACATTGGCATATCTCATATCCATCAAATCTAGACCCATGACGATACATCAAATGCTGTTTTGCACTTCAACTGAATGCTTTATAACACTTCTTACTTTCAATGAGAGTTCTGCTATTAGACTGAAAAAGGTCAGAGGCTTGATTCTAATCAATGTTTAGTTGTCTAACGTTGGTGTATCCTATTATAACTGAATGAGCTTCCTGAGGGTAAAAAGCTGAGGTCTGATTGGAATTGAGATCCTAATCTTCAGATCAGTCAGTCAAATCACTGTTGGAAATGATCTTCTATTATATCAAACTCCTCTCCTGAGCTGAAACAAAATATACTTATCTTACAGTTCATTGTGACAAACGACTTCGAGATCAAAAGATAAATGTGCACAGGGTGGCCACTCAAGCTCATCTAAGCTTGTTTTTACAGAACACCTTACAAGCCCTTTTATTTGACATTGATTCTTGCAAATGCTCCCAGGGTTTTTGTCTCCACTGTTCTACTGAGAAGTATATTCTATCTATTGATCATATTGCAGGAAGGAAATGTATTCATATTACACATAAAGCTGTTTTTTTATACTGGTTTGAATCTATGTTCCTTCATCTTACTTTGTCCTTTGGTTCAATACAATTTCTGGATAATTTTATCCAATGCACTTGTAAAATGGAAAAACCTTCCTTCATACCTCAGTTGTCCTTCGCCCTGTGTCGGCTTTCTGGCTAATCTCTGACTTACTTGCCTCCATTATCTGAAAGGTTCCCTGGTCTCTCTGACTTCAAGTGTGCCTGGACCACAAGAACACAATAGTTTGGATGTGGAATTCTCTCCTCAAACCACTTTTGAAACAAAGTCCATCAATTCTATTAAGAAGCAAGTCGACAGTTTGTAAAGAAAATCTGTGGAGTGCAGGATGATGATGGGATAAGATTAATGTTGACCTGGTTAAATGTACAGATGCAGACATAATGGTCTAATCATTTACAGGGTTTATCTTCAGTGACTTTTTTTTGCTAGGGCACGTTTTCCTTTAACTTGCATTTGCACGTAGTTCTCCTATAACACCATAGTCGTGTTCCAGTGAAACCTCACTTAATAGAAAATCACTTAATAGAAATAATGGGGCCTATGGGAAAAGTGGGGTTGGGACAGACCAGCAAAGATATCACTCACGATCGCTCAAAAATCACCCAAATGTCTCACACAAAGTATAGCACAGCCTGAATGAAGTTTGAAATCATATTTGTTAACAAAGCAAAAGTAAATTTATCACAATTAAGAAATGTAAGAAAGCTACTCTCTATGTAGTACCTCTCACAGAAAGCTGCTCTGTCTGCTGCGGACATTGGTACATGTGCAGAACAAAGCGCATGAAGTGATCCTGGCTGAAATTGCACTACTGAGAGCAGAGGTAAGCGTTCTTGAAAATACTGTCCCCCCAAACTCTGGAATTCCCACCCTAAACTTCTCCACTTCTTCCCCTCCCTCTGTGCTTTAACAAGTCCCTCCTAACAAGCTTCACTTGGGCCACATTATCATTTACAGGTCCTTATGTCTAATTCCTTGCACAGCATCCATTTCAAACCTCCCTGACATGGTTTCTGATGTTGTTGACAGTGAAATATGCTGCACAAATGCAAGTTGCTGACAAGAAAGATCTTCATGTACTTTTTGTCACATTACCAAGAAGTCACTTTGAATAATATCGAGAAAAGAATGTAATCAGAGGGATCTGCCAAGTTTACGGGTAGCACTATTTATTCTAGTATTTATCTTCACTCTCCCATGGAATAGAGTAAAGCATTATAACATGACATCTTGTTTGCCAGGCCTGTCAGTTAGTCATCTATTATAGGTCCACTCCTATCTTCATATTTCCTTACAAAAAACTCTGGTGTAGTTACCATGAAAAGGAAACGAATACTTAGCATCACTCCCTCCTGTAGCCACGATGAAAAGCATTCAACTCTCACGGACTTAAAATTAGCCCAAGAAGAAATGGCTAATCACAACCATCAAAAACAATAGCACTTGAATTTATGTATCACCTTTAAAGTAATAAAACATCCAAAGTTACTTGATTAAAAAGCAAAATATGACACAGACTGACATCAGGCGATCTAAGATGAGATCACGGTAAAACAGTTGAGTCTTAAGGAGTGACCTAAGGGAGGACCTCATGTTCGATAGAGAGGTGAGGAGAATGAACCCAGAGCTTCGGGCCTTGGCAACTGTCTACTATCTACTTGTTTCTTATCTCCATGGGAAATGCATGGACTTTGAGCAATTTGCATTCAGTATCTGCCTATAACTCTGCCAACATATAACTTCACTCCATTCCAGAAACAAACCAATCACAGGGAGTTCCAATAAAATATAGAATTGTGACTATTGCCTGGTTAGCAGGTTTAACCCAACTGGTTTTATTGTCTAATCCCCAACCGCTTAGAAATTGGTATCGAATTCCTCGGGATTATTGACTGCTCATTATCATACGGGCGGCACGGCTAGCACTGCTGCCTCATAGCACCTGTGTCCCAGGTTCGATTCTAGCCTCAGGTGACTGACTGTGTGGAGTTTGCACATTCTCCCCGTGTCTGCGTGGGTTTCCTCCGGGTGCTCCGGTTTCCTCCCACAGTCCAAAGATGTGCAGGGTCAGGTGAATTGGCCATACTAAATTGCCCGTAGTGTTAGGTAAGGGGTAAATGTAGGGGTATGGGTGGGTTTCGCTTCGGCGGGTCGGTGTGGACTTGTTGGGCCGAAGGGCCTGTTTCCACACTGTAATCTAATCTAATCTAAATTGCCCATAGTGTTAGATGGATTAGTCAGAGGGGAAATGGGTCTGGGTGGGTTACTCTTTGAAGGGTCAGTGTGGACTGGTTGGGCTGAAGGGCCTGTTTCCACACTGTAGGGAATCAATTCTAATTTAATATCCTGGCACTGGATTTATGCACAATTGCTAATTTCCCTAGACTTCTGCCAATTCCCCATCCTCTTCTGTTTGTTGGTGTTGATGAAAGTGGAGGAAGGTTCAGCAATCATGTATTTCCCTGTATCTTGTGTTAACTGATCTAGGAGCTATACCTTGTCGCAGCTTGAAGCCAGGGGTTACAAACATTTTGATGGTAAGATCCGCTCATCAAGTGTAAATGCTACAGGCGAGTGTAACAACAAACAGGACCTCACTGTCATTGCCAAACGAATCCGCAAATTTTCAGAAGACGCACCTTAATCGACTGAAGCAGTCAAATGGGTAATACTGGGTTCTGGAACGCTATTCCTACTCCAAATCTGTGTCCTTCAATCCATCTTCCAATTCAGTTCAAAACATTCAAGCAGAGAAGAGACCTTTTTCAAATTGTTTCTACTTGTTCACAGAATGTGACTGTTGTTGGCCGAGTTAACATTTATTGCCCATCCCTTGTTGCCTGTGAGAGCACGGTGGTGAGCTGCATTCTCAAAACACTGAAGTCTTTAGGGTGTAGGGACACAGACAGTTTGGAAGTGCAGCAAGTTCTGGAACGCAAGTTTTTAATACTATTGCCAGAATGTCATCAGGGCCCATAACTTTTGCAGTATCCAATGCCTTCAGCCATTCCTTAATATCAAGTGGGGTGAACCGAATTGCATCTGTGAAGCTCGGAACTTTAAAGAAGCCTGAGATAGATATTCCACTCAATACTTCTGGTTGAAGATAGTTGCAAATGTTTCGGCTTTTCCTTTTGCACTGATTATGCAGAGCTCCCCCATCATTAAGGCTGGGGATATTGTTGAACATCTTCCTCCTGTTATTTGTTTAATTATCCACCAGCACGCACAGAATTATTTTGTTCTGGCAACCAAAACAAACCTCAGCACTCCTTTAAGGACTGTGAGCTAGATGCATCAGAGTTGTTGACTTTGATGTCTACTATCTATGAGCAGTTGTTGCTATAGAAAGAACTAGTTGTCAAATATAGGAGTTTGCTTCTGCTTTAATTCCATCTGATGAACAGACAAACTGCTGGCCTTGCACAAGTTGTTCACACTGTACAAAAGCAACGTGCTGCAATTCTTGCCTTGTTTGAGCTAAGATCAGATTACTTACAGTGTGGAAACAGGCCCTTCAGCCCAACAAGTCCACACCGACCCGCCAAAGTGCAACCCACCAAAACCCATTCCCCTACACCTAACGCTATGGGCAATTTAGCATGGCCAATTCACCTAACCTGCACATATTTGGACTGTGGGAGGAAACCGGAGCACCCGGAGGAAACCCTGCAGGCCCTTTGGCCCACCAAGTCCACACTGACCCTCCAAAAAGTAACCCACTCAGACCCATTCAACCTACCCTGTATTTACCCCTGACTAATGCACCTAACACTAAGGGCAATTTAGCATGGCCAATTCATCTGACCTGCACATCTTTGGATTCTCCAGAGCACCTGGAGAAAACACTCACAGACATGGGGAGAATGTGCTAACTTCACACAGACAGTCGCCAGAGGAGGAAATTTCAGTGGAGAGAGAAACAGTTATCATTTTGTGCCCAATATGATTCTTCTTCAGATCTGGCTTCATAATTGGACTCAAAACATTAACTCTGATAGAATCTCACAGGGTTTGAGTGACGTGGGGCTATGGTGGAATTTGTGGCAGAATCAATCATGGCCATCTCAATATTGGGGACATTTGGTTGTAATGTTTATGCTTTTGCTGAGCAGCGGGGTAAGTTCCTCACTAAACACTGGCAAGTTATTAATTAAGAAGAACAATAGCTTGTTAAGCACCTTATTAATGGACCAACTCAACTCACTCTGTTTGTTCACTTGTAGGGTACGGGTGTCAGTGGCTGGTCACCATTAACTGCCCAACCCGGATTGCTCTTGAGAAGGTGGGGGTGAGCTGTCTTCTTGACTTGCTATAGTCCATGTGCTGCAGGTTGACCCTCAGAGAGAATCCTAGAGAGAATTCCAGGATTTTGACCCAGCAACAGTGAAGGAATATTTTCAAGCCAGGATATGAGTGGCTTGGAGGGAAACTCATAGGTTCTCATGTTTCTGGTACCCTCGTCCTTCTGGATGGAAGTAGTCGTGGGTGTGGAAAGCACTATCTAAAGATCTTTGGTGAATTTCTACAATGTATCCGAGAGCCATAGAGTCATGCACATCTACAGCACGGAACCAGACCCTGAGGTCCAATACGTCCAAGCCGACCAGATACTCTAACCTAATTCAGTGCCATTTTCCAGCACTTGGTCCATATCCCTCTAAGCCTTTCCTATTCATGTACCCATCCAGATGCCTTTTAAATGTTGTAATTGTTCCAGTCTCCACCACTTCCTCTGGCAGCTCATTCCATACACACACTACCCTCTGCATGAAAAAGTTGCCCTTTAGGTCTCTTTTATATCTTTCCCCTCTCACCCTAAACCTATGCCCTCTAGTTCTGGACTCCCCTCCCCCGGGAAAAGACCTTGTCTATTTATCACATGCATGTCCCTCATGATCTTATAAACCTCTATAAGGTCACCCCCCAGCCTCCGACGCTGCAGGGAAAACAGCGCCAGCCTAGTCAGCCTCTCCCTATAGCTCAAATTCTCCAACCTTGGCAACATCCTTGTAAATCTTTTCTGAACCCTTTCAAGTTTCACAACATCTTCCCAAAAGGAAGGAGACCAGAATTGTATGCATTATTCCAAAAATGGCCTAACCAATGACCTGTACAGCCATAACTTGACCTCCCAACTCCTGTACTCAATACTCTGACCAATAGGCATATCAAACGCCTTCTTCACTATCCTATCTCCCTGTGACTCTACTTTCAAGGAGCTATGAACCTGTACTCCAAGGTCTCTTCATTCAGCAACACTCCCTAGGACCTTACCCTTAAGTGTATAAGTCCTGCTCTGATTTGCTTTTCCAAAATACAGCACCTCGCATTTATCTAAATTAAACTTCATCTGCTACTCCTCAGCCCATTGGCCCATCTGATCAAGATTCCATTGTAATCTGAGGTAACCTTCTTTGCTGTCCACTACACCTCCAATTTTTGTGTCAGCTGCAAACTTACTAACTATACCTCCTATGTTCACATCCAAATCATTCATGTAAATGACGAAAAGTAGTGGACTCAGCACCGATCTTTGTGGAACTCCACTGGTCACAGGCATCTAGTCTGAAAAACAACCCTCCACCACAGGTCTTCTACCTGCAAGCCAATTCTGTATCTAAATGACTGGTTTTCCCTGTATTCCATGAGATCTAACCTTGCTAACCAGTCTGCCATGGGGAGTCTTGTCAAACATCTTACTGAAGTCCAAGTAGATCATGTCCATCAATCTGCCTTCATCAATCCTCTTTGTTACTTCTTTAAAAAACTCAATCAAGTTTGTGAGACATGATTTCCCACAGACAAAGCCATGTTGACTATCCCTAATCAGTCCTTGCCTTTCCAAATGCATGTAATTCCTGTCCCTCAGGATTCCCTCCAGCAACTTGCCCACCACCGATGTCAGGCTCACTGGTCTGTAGTTCCCTGGCTTTTCTTTACCATCTTTGTTAAATAATGGCACCATGTTTGCCAACCTCCAATCTTCCGGCACACCTCACCTGTGACTATCGATGATACAAATATCTCAGGAAGGGGCCCAGCAATCACTTCCCTAGCTTCCCAGAGTTCGAGGGTACACCTGATCAGTCCTGGGGATTTATCCACATTTATGCATTTCGAGACATCCAGCACTTCCTCCTCTGTAGTATGGACATTTTTCAAGATGTCACCATCTCTTTCCCCACGTTCTATATCTTCCATGTCCTTCTCCACAGTAAACACTGATGTTGTAGATGGTACACACTGCTGCCACTGACTGTCAGTCATGGAGGGATTGGGTAATTGTGGATGTGGTGCCAATTAAGTGGGTTGCTTTGTCCTGGATGGTGTCAAGCTTCTTGAGTGTTGTTGAAGCTGCACCCATCCAGACACGTGGGAAGTATTCCATCATACTCCCCACTTGTGTCTTGTAGTTGTTGGACAGATTTTAGGGAGTCAGGAGGTAAGTTACTCACTGCTGTAGTCCTAGCCTCTCACCTGTTTTTTTTAACCTCCCTATTTATGTGGCAAGTCCAGTTCAGTTTCTTGTCAATGGTAACACCCAGGATGTTGATTATGGGGGGTTCAGAGATAGTTATAGCATTAAATATCAAGAGGCTGTGGTTAGTTTGTCTCTTGTTGGAAATGATCATTGCCTGATTTTTGTATGGCGTGAATGTTACTTGCTACTTGTCAGGCCAAACTTGTATATTGTCCAGATTTTGTTGCAATTGAACATGGACTGCTTCAGTATCAGAAGAGACATGAATGATAGTGAATATTGTGCAATCATCAGTGAATACGCCCACGTCTGATGTTATGATGGAGGAAAGATCATTGAGGAAGAGGTTGAAGATGGTTGGGCCTCGGACAATTCCCTAAGGAAATCCTTCGGTGATGTCCTGATTGGCCCGCAACAGCCATAACCACCTTCCTCTGTGCCAGATATGACATTGATATTCAGCTTCCTCTCTGAAAATCCACCCTCCACCACCACCCTCAGTCTTCTACCTTTGAGCCAATTCAATATCCAAATGGCTAGTTCTCCCTGTATTCCATGGGATCTAACTTTGCTATCCAGTCTCCCACAGGGAACCTTGTCGAATGCCTTACCGAAATCCATGTTGATCACGTCCACTGATCTGCCCTCATCAATCCTCTTTGTTATTTCTTTAAAAAACTCAATCAAGTTCGTGAGACATGATTTTCCACGCACAATGCCTTCCAGACTATCCCTAATCAGTCCTTGCCTTTCTAAATGCCTCAGGATTCCCTCTAACAACTCGCCTAAGCAGCAGAACATTGAGAAATATCAGCATGGAAATCAGAATGACGACCTGTCAACTCCAGCTTGCTGCTGACTGGGAAGAGCCTCTGTGTTGCTCAGAATCAAGTCCCTGAGTACTGACTCTCTAGGGTCCTCTATTGTTGGGGGTTGAGCAGTTTGTTGGCCTCTGGTGGTCCTCCAAATGTTCTGGATTTGGGGCATTTCTTCCACCACCAGCAGTAGCAGAGATTTCACAGCGAGGTGCTCATCAGATTGTGGACCCACACTCTTGAATGTTAACATTCCCACCAAAGTGCCAGTCACTGGTCTGGTTGGGTGGAGGCAGGGGTGTTGTGGGGGGAGCTCAGGTGGCAGCCGTGTCAATGCTTTCTTCAAGATCTCAATGCTCTCTCCGTCAGAGATCAAGGATGGGGCATCTGGCAATGTCGGCCATTTCTTGTAGAGACAATGGAGATCCCACCAGTATCTGTCCAACACAACATCAGAGAAAGCATTGTGGCCAGTGGTTAGAAGTGGTGCACAATGAATGAGACTTGCAGCAAGGTTACTGCGAGGCTGGAGTGGGATGGAAAATGGTATGGATTCAGTTCATGGAACATGGGTGTCTCAGCAGCCCTGGAGGATCACTCAAAGTTTTCTCCTGTGATACTGGGATTCTCTCCTGAAGAGTCGAATGTTAGGGTTCTCTCCTCCCACTTTCTGGGTCCTTTCTGTCCTATTGTGGGCTATCTTCTCCTGGAACAAGAGAAAGGGAGCGAATGTGTGAGGTATAAGTGCTGTTCGTGCTGAAGCAGGAGGCGGAAAGCTGGCTGAGGGATTCTGAGGGAATGAGGAGATAGCACAGGAGGGTTCATGGTTTGGGAGGTTGGGTGTGAGGGAAAACAGGTGAAAACAAGTGTTGCCAGCAACAGTGAGAGTGCTCCAGCATGATCCTAGGTGGGAGGTGAGTGCACTATTGAGTGAGTGTGAGGAAGCAGAGAAATGTGTGTGGCATTTACCCTGGCACAGTGGAGAAGATCACTGACATTCGTTTGACACTGCTGCCCATTTCTCCACACCCCTAACACTGCACTGACCTGGTGGCGACCTCAGACCAAGCTGCCAGGGTCCAGTAGCACGGCCTCGCTGCCAGTCATCCAGGAAGCTGCTTGTCCTCTGGACCATCCCTTCGACTGGAACCTCCAGGTCCCTGTTGGAGAGTCGCAGTGCCATCTTTTCTTTTAATGACTTTGCCCTTGACCCAGGAGTGCAGCTTCGGAATGCCTGTGTCGGTCCGCGTTCACAGATGCCTGTTCAAGATGGTGCCAGGGAGGCTGGTGTTTCAGCAAATACCCTGCGAGGGGCAAATTGTTCTGGAATTCATGTGGTAAAATGGAGATCGTATTGGACATGACGGACACCATAGGGATGGAGTAGATCATTAATGAGGTGCATTTGGTAAGACGTGGCAAGAAATCTCACTTGGCGAGAATCTCCAAGCTCACACTTAGCCAATAAAAAAGTAAACTTCAGCTCTCTATTTCTTCCTCCACGGAGGTTGTTGGACCGGCATAATTCCTCCAGCATTTTCTGTTTTTCTACCATACACAGTAATTTGATTTTTATCTTTGTTTTCTTTGAATAATTTGATAATTTGCTGTTAAAATCTGTGGACACGTCACTGCTAACCCTTATCCTGTGTCGATACCCCTTTGATACATAAAATGGCCCCTTATAAAAGTGAACACGCTGGTTGAATACCACCTTCTGGGCGTAACTAGGAGCTGACAGTCAAAACTGTCTTACAAAACGAATGGTGATTCACCTGGATCCCTGTCCCTGTATACAAGCTCCATATCTTTCCACCAACCAGAATTAACGTCCCAAAGGCTCTACTGCAGATCTGTTGTTAAATACTTAGCTCGCTTTCAAAGTGCCTTATCACATCTCTGACTCCAAAGGTTGTGGGTTCCAGTCTCAACGCAAGTTCTGAGCACATAATCAAAGCTGACATTTCAATGTGGCACTGAGGGAATGCTGTTACTTCAGAGCTGGTTTTTTTTTGGAATGAGATGCCAAGCTGAGCCCCAGCTGTCTGTTCAGGTGGGCGTTAAAGGATCCCATAATATTATCTGAACAAACAGAATCGTGGCCAACAGCTTTCCCTCATCTAGAAAACAACAGAGATTTCTCAAGCTGTAATCAGTCTAAAGGGCTCTCGTGAATCAAAACTGAGTCCGAGAAGTTAATCAACATCCTGTGAAACCAGAGATCATATTGTCCTGAGCTAAATCATGATGCTTGTAAAAGGTAAAATCCACAGATCTGCGCTCTCATTACAGACAGAGAGAGAAAGAGAATTGCTGGTGAGGTTTACCTGACGGTCACCATTCCTGAGGAGGGGAGAGGTTAAGAAAGTGGCACCTTCATTAAACCTCAGCTGGTATGGGAATTGAAACCGTACTAGTGGCGTCACTGCGCTGTCCAAGATATCTTACACCCAGCGCATTACAAACTCTCTGTTATCCCTTTCCAATTTTATTTATTTGCTTTCCACAAAAATGTCCTTTCTCTCTTTAACATTTGATTTGCAATCCGGATTGCATCTGTATAATGTTTTTCTTGGCGGTTCCTTCTACTACTCTGCAATATTATATTTAATTCTTCATTTCATACCGTTATAGACAGGTTTTTAATACATGACTTTATTTGAGTAACCAGCAGGGCTGCAGGTCTATTTTGAGAGATGGGCTGTCGTGTCTGGATTGTAACAAAAACAGAAGTTACAGAATCCCCACCATGTGGAAGCAGGTCATTTGGTCCATTGCGTCCATTCACCAACCTCCAAAGAACATCCCACCCAACCTCTATATTCCCCATGACTTATCCACCTACCCTGCACATCCCTGGACACTATGGGCAATTTAGCATGGCCAATCCACTCTAACCTGCACATCTTTGAGCTGTGGGAAGAAATCCATGCAGGCACCAGGAGAACATGCAAATTCCACACAGACAGTTGCCTGAGGCTGGGAATAGTCGAACCATAGTCCCTGGCATTGTAAGGCAGCATTGCCAACCACTGTCCCAATGTGCCACTCACCAATTACTGGAAAAATTCAGCAAGTCTGGCAACTTCTGTTTTGAAGGCATTGTCCCCGGACCCGAAACGTTAGCTCTACTTTTTCTCCACAGATGCCAGTCGTATCTGCTGAGTTTCTCCAGCAATTTGTTCCAAATTTCCAGCAGCTGCTGTTCTTTGTATTATGCCTGGTCTGTGCCTGATTGAGGAAGGGAATGAAGGGGTTAAGGTCAAATGCAAGGAACAACACTGAGCCAAGGGAATGTTGTAGGTTCATAAGCCAGGGCAAAAAGGAATCATGTGAGGGAATGTTTCAACGCCTGAGGAACATATTAAAGTTGATCTTTCTCTGCACCTTCTCCGTACGTCTAACACGATATTCTGCATTCTGTTCTATTACCCTGAAGCACTCGTGTAGTATGATTTATCTGGACAGCATACAAAACAATACTTTTCACTGTATTTCGTTATAGATGACAATAATAAGTCAAATCAATCAGACTTAAGGGAGCACTAGCCTTCAGAGCGCTGCTCCTGTTGGACAATAACCTGGTGTTGTGTGATTTTTAACTTTGTACACCCCAGTCCAACACCAGCATCTCCAAACTCAGACTTAAGGGAGAACTTGTCTTGCTCCTCATTAGATACAATGATGAGGTCGTTGTCAGACACTCTGGGAAAAATTATTCTGATCCATTTTCACATTAGCTGATCCCCAGATGTTTCATAGAATCCCAACCATGTGGAAGTATGCCGTTTGGCCCATCGAGTCCACACTGACTCTCTGAAGCGCATCCCATCCAGACCCACTCCATCCCTGTAACCTTGAGGGTTGGATTGAACCTGAGTCCTGGGCGCTATGAGGCAGCAGTGCTAACCACTGAGCCATTTGTAGGGCACAAGGCTCTGGAAACTGAGACTTTTGCACTTTGATCTCAGGAATCAGTAAGTCGACAAGCAAAGCTGAAGAAAATTGAAATGCAAACAAAAATGCTAGAATAATTGTGAGGTGAATATTGTGCCCACTAAGAGCTGCCAGCCAGTCAGAGGCCATCAAATGTATTGGGGAGCAATGCCACCAGATGAAGGATGGATACAGCCAAAGTGCTTCCCATCTGGAGGTCTAGGACCATCACTGGATCCCGGGTCAGAGGGGCTGATGGGAGGACAATTTTTCACAGGGTGGGAGGCTGGTCAGCAGCAAAGGTAGGGGGCTCTGCCAGGTCAATACTAGAGGTAAGGTGATGAGGACCTTAAGCTGACACTGATTGCTCACCTCAGTGGTCACAGTTGGTAGTATAAAAAGAGGACCAGGCCTGTATTGGTTTTGTCAGAGTGTATCAAGGGAAGTTGGTGGGCAAGGGTGGATTTTAGAGGCCAGGAGCAGTGGGTGAATTGTACAGACTGAAGCACCATCATCTTTCAATGCCCATCGTCAGCACATCTATTAGTGAACTGACTGAAGCACACCCTCCATTGAGATAAACCCTGGCATCTAGTTAAGAAGAAAAGACAGGTTGCATTTCCATTTAGGGACTCAGACAACAGGTGTATAGTTTTTAATTTTTTGCCTTAACAGTCTATGATCCCATCTGAACTCTTCAGTAAGATCAGTGCCTTACAACTGAGGTAACACTCTCAATAGGGTGCTCATCAAAGAACACCTGAAGCTGGCAAACACTGACATTGCCAGCTGGGAGGCAGTCACTGAGAGCCATATACTCTGGTAGACAAACAGGAGGCTGCAAGATCACAACAAGGCATCAGCATCAGGAGGTGGAGAAGTCAACGCTTCAGGACTGGAGGTGGGGGTAGGCAGAACTACAGATTAAGAAGGTGTGAGGGGTTGTTCTGGTGATTGACTGTTTGGAAGGACATTGGTTGGGAAGGGAAAAGCTCAGCCGGCCAGAGAAAATAGAGGCTAGCAGAGTGTGCACCTTCCCAGCTCCCTCTGTGTTTCTCTGGAAACTGTGCGGCAGAGACTGCCATTGTCAGAGTGGGGCATCTTCCTGAGCCACACCAGGAGATGTCCAACACAGAGTTAGCCATCTTGGCGCAAACCATCTCCTTGCAAAGCACAAGGCTGCCACAGAGAGTGAATGCAGCTGATAAGGCAGAACTGAGCACAATGCTACAGTGTTAGATTCAATCCCTTACACACTACAAGGGGATTAAGTCGACCAGCAGGATGACTGTTGGCTGTAGAATTATGCCAAGCAGCTGAACTTAACAGGAACAGATCAATGCATGTAAAAGAGTCTTCTAACCTCATTCTAACCACCCCGGTGTGGCACGGTGACTCAGTGCTTAGCACTGTTGCCTCACAGCACCAGGGACCTGGGTTCGATTCCAGTTTCGGGCGACTGTCTATATGGAGTTTGCATATTCTCCCCATGTCTGCATGGGTTTCCTCCCACCGTCCAAAAGGTGTGCAGGTTAGGTGAATTGGCCGTGCTAAAATTGCCCATATTGTTCAGGGATGTGTAGGTTGGGTGTATTCGTCTGGGGTAAATGTAGAGCAGTAGGGGAATAGGTCTAGGGGTTAAGTCTTCAGAGGGTCACTGTGGACTTGTTGGGCTGAAGGGCCTGTTTCCACACTATTGGGATTCTATATCTCACAAAAGTCAGTAACTTATGGTTGGGAGGAACAATATGGGAAACACTTCCTCACTCTGAATTAGTAGTGACAAGCACAACCAAATGGGATGGCTCTTATGGGTGGAGAGCCATCCTTTGGTGATAATGGCAACACGAGCAGCAATGCAACAACAACTTGCATTTATGTAATACCATTAATGAAGGAATACATCCCAAGCTGTTTCATCAAAGTATTAACAGGCAAAATTGAACACACAGTAACATGAGATACTGGAAAAGTGGCTAGGGGGTGGTCAAAAAAAAGGTAGGTTAAGGAGGATCTTAAAGTAGGATAGAGAGAGAGCGAATACAAGAGAGGCAGAAATACTTAGGGAGGAAATTGCACAGCTCACAGTCCAAGTTGCTGAGGCATAGCCATCAACTTTAGAAAAGTGAGAATTAGACATCAAATGGTCAATAATGTGGATGGTGGTGCTGGTGACCCTGGTCTCTGGACCTTGAAACAAATCAAAAGTAAATGTTTGGGCATCTGCTTGGGTATTAAGGCAAGCAACATCCTGCTGCACATTAATGCACTTTATTTCCAAGTGTCTTCCATGTCAGACAGGGGAATTTCAGGAATAGAGGATGAGGACTACTTGTTGGTTTTTCCTCAGAGCACGCTGCAAATGCACACTACGCTTTTCATTTTGCCTTTATAATGTTTCACCACTGAAACTCGGTTCGTTCTTGCTACAGAATCTGGGCAAGAGATAAACATTGGAATTTGAAGAAAAAATAGGGTCCATCGGCTCTTCTCTCATTGATAATTAGCTTCAAGTGCAAACACGGAGTGTGGGCTGGGTTGCGCAGTGGACAATCAGAGGGGAGTTAGGGCATGGTCATGAATACGTCCTCCTTACTCTGAAAGCCTTTACCTGGAAGATAAGGACCAAGACCTTGTTGTTGTCCGCAGTGCTACCTGGTGCAATCCTGATGGATCTAGTTGAACTTCAATGAACCTTTCATTATGCCTCGAAGTTCCATTATGGGTGTGGAGTTGTACACTGCTGGGTAAGGGTCAAATGATCACGAAAAGTGAATATGGTGGATTGCTGTTGGCACTGCCCAACATGGTGATGGTATTTGGGCTTGGTGAAGAACGACTTGGGATCTCAATGGGTCTACCTCAATGGGACAAGAGCTGCTACTTGTTAGACCACCGAGTGGTTTGCTTCTACCACACCAGACAGGTAGGCCCTGACAATCCCTACCAGGAAAAAGGGTGGCAGCAGTAAAAATATTTTGAGTCGAGCAATAGTACAGAGAGCTCATACAACATGGTGAGCAGCGGAATGAGATACTCGGATAAGTCTCGCCTACTTGCAGACAGGTAACGCTTTTCACATGGTTCTTAGCTCATTAGATTAGATTATTTTTTTTTTTAGATTACTTTCCAGTGTGGAAACAGGCCCTTCGGCCCAACAAGTCCATACCGACCCGCCGAAGCGTACACCACCCATACCCCTACATTTACCCCTTTACCTAACACTACGGGCAATTTAGCATGGCCAATTCACCTGACCTGCACATCTTTGGACTGTGGGAGGAAACCGGAGCACCCGGAGGAAACCCACGCAGACACGGGGAGAATGTGCAAACTCCACACAGTCAGTCGCCTGAGTCGGGAATTGAACACGGGTCTCTGGCGCTGTGAGGCAGCAGTGCTAACCACTGTGCCACCGTGCTGCCCCTACATTTGCACGCTCAAGAACATACTGTATTCTATGACAGAGGTGATCAGTAAGTCTATTAGCTCAAGAGGTTGAAGGTCCTCCTGTCGTATTTAAAGGATACCAGGACAAATGTTCATTTTCTCTGAGCCAGGAGCATCACACGGATTGTCGGAGTGGACACCTGCAGTTGAACATTCTGGTCAGCTTGCCTCGCTTCCAGAGAGAAACATGAAGCTTGGTCAGTCTCCTTGAACAAGCTCATTGCCTTCCAGCCTCTCTCTCTCTCTGTCATCCTCCATGCCCGGAGCAACTTACATTTGGCCACCCGATCTCAATCATTGCCTGGAACAGACTAACACTTTGCGAAGGGAGTAAAGACTACTGCGCTAGCCAACCTTCCATCCATTGATTCCACCTACACTTCTCGTTGCCAAGGAAAGGCAGTCAACATCTTCAAAGACCTCTCTCACCCTGGTTATAATCTCTTCCAAACTCTGCCATCAGACAGAAGCTACACAAGCTTAAGCACACAAGCCAACAGGTTCAAGAACAGGGTCTTTCCTGCTATCGTTAGACTTCTGAACGGACCTCTCAAATTTCAAATCTAATGTTGATCTTATTTTCATACACCTTCTTTGCAGGGGTAACTTAGCATTCTTCGCTCTGTTCAAACACCCTATGATCTTTGTGTCTTTGAATGTTACGATCTGCCTGTACTACAGGCAAAACAAAACTTTACACTGTACCTCTGTACACTGTATCTGCAACCTCTCCCTGCAGTAGGCCACTATCCCTGCCTGTTTTAAGAGGGCCAACATCATCCCTGTGCCTAAGAAGGCTCATGCAGCATGTCTCAATGACTACTGCCCAGTGGCCCTAGCTTCGGTGGTCATGAAGTGCTTTGAAAGGCTGGTCATGGCATTAATCAACTCCAGTCTCTCCACTACTCTTGACCCACTCCAATCTGTGTATTGGACCAACAGATCCATGTCAGATGCCATATCACTTGCCCTTCACTCCTATCTGAAACATCCTGACACCAAGAACAGCTACGTAAGAATCCTACTCATTGACTACAGTTCAGCCTTCAACACTATTATCCCCTCGAGACTGATTACTAAACATAGTGATCTCAGACTAAGCCCCACTCTCTGCAACTGGATCCTCAGTTTCCTGATCCACAGGCCACAATCAGTGAAGATTGGGGACAATATTTCATCGTCACTAATACTCAACACTGGAGTCCCTCAAGGGTGCGTACTCAGCCCCCTACTGTACTCATTGTATACCCATGACTGTGTCGCCAAATACCAGACTAATGCCACTTACAAGTTCGCTGATGACACCACCATAGACGGTTGAATCTGAGATGGCGATGAAACAGACTACAGACAGGAGGTGGAAGACCTGGAAAAATGGTGCACTGACAACAACCTAGCTCTCAATGCCAGCAAAACCAAGGAACTCATTATTGACTTTTGACAGGATGTTACTCATGCCCCTACACATTAACAGCACAGAAGTGAAATGAGTCGACAGTGTCAAGCTCCTGAGTGTGGTCATCCACAACAAGCCTTCTTGGACTCTTTATGTGGATGCACTGGTTACAAAGGCCCAACAACATCTCCTCTTCCTTCGGCAGCTGAGGGAATTTGGTATGACAGTGAATACCCTTGCCAACTTTTATAGGTGTGCCATCGAGAGCATTCTGTCTGGATGTATCACTACTTGGTATGGCAACTGTACCATTCAAGATCAGAGACCGTTACAGAGAGTGGTGAACTCGGCCTGAACAATCACAAAGGCCAACCTTCCATCTATAGAATCCGTCTACTAGGCCCGCTGTCAAGGAAAGGCTGCCAGCATTCTAAAGATCCATCCCACCCTGGCAACGCTTTTCTACAATCTCTACCATCGGGGACAAGGTACAGAAGCCTGAACACACACACCAGCCGGTTTCACAACAGTTTCTATCCTTCTGTTGTTAGAATACTGAATGGACTCAGAAACTCTTAACATTTGACTGTACCTGTGTTTATGCTTTTGCCACTGTTTACCTATTATTTACTATCTATGCTACTTAACTCTGTGATCTGCCTGTATTGCTCGCAAGACAAAGCCTTTCACAATGCCTCAGTACACGTAACAATATAGTCAATTCAATTCAAAACCTAGATACATGTGACTATAATGAATCAAATAAAGCAGAATCATTGAATTGCTACAATGCAGAAAGAGGTCATTGGGTCCATCATGTCTGCAGAGGCTCTCTGAGTATTTGAACTCATTGCTAATCTCCATGCCGGTAAACCTTGAGCAGTGTTTCAGTTTAAATAATCATTCAATGCCCTTTTGAATGCGTCTTTTGAACAAACCGTCAGCATACTTCAAGGCAATGCATTCCGAATCTTCACGACTGTCTGCCTAAACAAGCTTTCTGTCACAGCACAATTGCCGTTTTTGCAAAACTGTGCCCTGTGGTTCCTGACCCTTTTGTGAGTGGGGATAGTTTCTCCCTGTCCAAATAAAAACCGGAAGAACTTCTGGAGATCAGAAACAAGAACATAACTTGCTGAAAAAGCTCAGCAGGTCCGGCAACATCTGTGGAGAGAAATCAGAGTTAACATTTTGGGTTCAGTGACCCTTCCTCAGAAGTGCTCTCCCTGTACACTCGGTCCAGAGCCCTCGATTTTGAAAGCAGCAGCTACTAACTCCAAAATCCAGCAGGGACAGTACCTTACTTGCTGCATGTCTTGTCCATGCAGTTGGGAATCAGAAAGTATGTTTTGCTCGCACAAGTAATTAGAAACGAGGACATTAACTCTGGCGAGCTGGCTTCTTCCTGAGTCTTCATGTGATGCAGATGCAAAAGGTGGGCAGGTACCAGGAAGTTCAGTCCAACTGTACAAATCTGGGAAATTAGTTGCAAACTTTCACTCCACTGTCAGCAGCTTGAGTTTTGGTTTGTAGAAAGCTGGCTCAGGTACCATCCTCAGCTGAATCTGTGATCGTCACAGATTCCATATGGCAATGCATCAATTTTTCATTTGAGGATCCAGCCAGCAATAGACTGACAAAACAGAGAAAAAAAAACACCCTCCTGAATTAATCGTTCTCCCTGGGATGTGATGCTCGCACTGATTTGAGTGCCCAAAATTAGAGTTAAAAATGACAGGACACCAGATTATAGTACAACAGGATTATAACCTGGTGTTGTGTGATTTTTACCCTTGTCCACCTCGGTCCAACACTGGCACCTCCACATCAACCTTAGAATATTAACGATTTCAAAATTTGGGCCTGTCAATGCCATTGGAATTTTTGTCCTTTACTCTGCAGGACCATCTACAGTTATCAGTAAATAAAAAAAACACACATTTCAGCTGTACTTTTCATGTTCACAGGGCATGCCAAACCCCTTTACAGCCAATGAACTGCTCCATGAAGTGTTGCTGCTGCAATGGAGGAAATGTGACAGCCAATGTGCACACAGCTAGACAATAATGACAAGATAATCTCTTTTTTATGATGTTCATGGGTTAACTCTCTTGCTATTCTTCAAAATAAATCCTTGCGATCTTTAAAGTCCACTTGAGAGGGCAGATTTCGCCTTGGTTTTATATCACACCTGAAAATTAAATGCTCGAAAATAATGTGTGCTCTTATTAAATGCACAGTGCGTATGAATTAAGTTGTTACAAGTTTTCTCAAATTGCCCTCTGGGCTTAAGGTAAGTTATTCAACACCACTTTCTCAAGGAAGATCTTACAGAGTGCATTTCACAATGCTCAATGAACCCTGCTAACATGACATAAGCCAGTTCAAATCACCTTGGGCCTATCCAATTTGGCAGGCTATAGCAACAGTACAGGAAGAAACTTCAGCAATTTCCACGCTATAACACAACTAGGGAGTTCTGTCTATGACATGCCTTCCAGGTAACATTTTGCAAATGTCTCCTGTGACATATCACTGCCCTCGTAAGAGCTTTTTTTTTACTAAATGCTAGGTGCCAGGTAACGCTGTCTGCAAAACTTGGACAGATTGACTGCATCAGATTTCCCTTCGTGGAAGCAGTCAGGTCATTGCAAGAACAATTTGAAAGAAAGGTTACAGCAGTTTAATCAGTCACAGTTATTGTATTTATCATAGTGTTATTCTCCAAGTGGCAGATATTCGTTCTGCATTCAGACAGTGACAAAAAGATATTTATCCAGCCCGTAATATCTAAGAGCATACATGCAAAATAAGAAACACACAGTGACCAAATCACCCCATATTATAATGCAACAATGTGCATTTATATAGCACGTCTGGTGAAGTATAACCTTTCCACACTGTTTACAACAGAAATTATCAATCATATTTTGATAGAGAGCCATATATTACAACAGGTTTGGTCAAAGAGTAAGACTTGAAGGAGGACAGAAGGAGGAAGAGAGGTTTAGGGAGGGATCACCAGATCAGGAATGAAGGGCTATTGCCCGAAACGTCGATTTTCCTGCTCCTCGGATGCTGCCTGACCTGCTATGCTTTTCCAGCCCCACTCTGATCTAGATTCTGATTTCCAGCATTTGCAGTCCTCACTTTTGCCTAGATTTTAAGGCTTTGCTGTCTGAAAGCATGGTGAATTATGATAGTAGGGGTTGCCGATTCAAGACTCTGGTGCTGACGTGCAGACTGATAGGAGTACAGTCAACTTCAACATAAATCAATGAATGTCTTCCATTTTAATTTTAAATATGTGGATCATCAGGTATATGAGCTTAAATGTTGTAATGAGATGGGAGTGAGAAGAACAGTTCATAATGCACATGCATTTTTGCTCCCCCCCTGCTTATATACCTTTCTCTCCCTTTCTTTCTTCCTAAGCACAGGAGATTATGGAAAGATGTAAAAGTTGTGTTCCACTGATAGTATGCAGAGGATACAAATGTAATGTAATTTATGGGAAAAAAAAACATAGGGTAGATGAGGAGACTTTTGCCTTCACAGAGAAAACTTGTTATTTCTGGTCTGCACTGGCGGAAAGGCTGTTGGAAGCAGATTCAACAGTGTCTTTCAAAAGGAAGTGATATAAATACTCAGAAATGCAGGGCTGCAGGGATAAGATGGGGGAGTGGAACTATTTGGATAGCTCATCCAATGATTGGCGTAATAGGGCTGAATGACCACCTTCGATGGCCTACTACTCCAGGATCCTTGGCAGCTAGAGGATTTCTCTAAGCACTGCTGCCAATCAGCCCAATATTGCAGGGTTCTGAAGAAGGGCCATTGAACCTAAAACATTAAATCTGCTTTCCTTCTGCAGTTGCTGCCAGACCTGCTGAACTTCTGTCTTTGTTTCAAATCTCCAGCATCTGTTGTGTGACTTTATTGCAGTTCCTGGTGTTTTCCGTGACTCCACTCATTGGGTCAAAATCCTGGGGTTCCCCCATTAATGGTGTTGTGGGTGTACCTCCAGCACGTGGACTGTAATGGTTCAAGAAGGCAGCTCACTGCCACCTTCTCAGGGCAACTAGGGATGGGCAATAGTTGCCGTGCCAGCCCATAATGCGTACATCCCATGAGTGAATAAGAACACTCCTTCCATTTTCATTTGTCCTGAACTAAAATGACTCCTTTCCCAACCCTCAGTGTATCGTGTTAATCTCTGCTCGCTTTGTAGGATTGCTGTGTTCAAATGTTTGCATTGTTGGACAGCTACTGTTGGCTTTCTCTTTAACCTCTAAATGAAAAATTTGACCATTCCAGGAAGGTGAGGCCGGGAACATTTCTACAACATTCAGTGTGCTTTAAAGGAAAGGCTTTCACCAGCTTTTCTTACGAATGCAAACAGAGATGGCAGATGGGCTAGCTTTGTGTTTAATCAGAAGAATGTTATTTTTAAGGAGCTATCAACACATACATACAAATTCATCACTGTCCATTCAGAGTAAGTAGAGACCACTCTTGACAGTCGATTCACTGCATTCCAACAGTCATCCACTTGCTGTCGCTATCATTTACAGAATGTTGACCAATCAGCTGCAACATTTAAAAAGCATCTGGATGGGTATATGAACAGGAAGGGTTTGGAGGGATATGGGCCGGGTGCTGGCAGGTGGGACTAGATTCGGTCAGGATATCTGGTTGGCATGGACGGGTTGGATCGAAGGGTCTGTTTCCGTGCTGTACATCTCTATGACTCTTTGACTCTATAAGTCACGTGGATCAGAGATGTGACAGAGAAAGAGAAGTGAAGGATTGAATGAGAAGGTCCAGGAACCAGCACAGTCTTAGGAGCTGACAGAATCAGAAGGACCTAGGAGCCTAACGATGTGAAAAACAGCAGAACTGTCACGGATGAGGAAGGCTGCAAAATGAGTGTCACACAATTTCTAGGACCTGCCACATGAAAGGAGACTTTAGTAGGCAGCTGCATGATATAGCAAGTCACATCGAGTAATGACTGACTGAGACTGACAGAATAGGTGAGCAGGAGGTGATCGCTGAGATTGGGACCAGGCTTGACAAGAAAAAGGAAGAATAAATCCTGAGAGCTGGAAACAAAACTGGAATCTTTGAGATTTAACATTTTTAGTGAATAGAAATTTTTCGAAAGATGTGGTGAAACAGAATATTGATTTCCTGCATTTTCTACAGTTAAAAGTGCTTCACAGCCATAGCAGTTATTTCCCGAACTGTAGTCACTGGTCTGAATCTTCCAAACGTTTACTGTTCTTCTCAGCACCACCTCATTTATTGCCATTGCCTTTACATACTCCTCACATGAATTACGTCACGTCTCAGGAATAAACTGCATTTGCCACTTTTCTGTTAACCTGGTCAGTCCAATGACTTATTAAAATAACCAATCCAATCAACCCTGGACTGAGTGACTGGTAATATTGACTCAATTTTCAGCAAGGAAAACCGCGCTCGCAAAATGCAATCCAGTTTCATTATATGCTTCATTGCATCTTGTCACTACGTTGCTTCCTTCAATGTTTGTCTCAGTTGATTGACAGTGCACTTAAATAACACTTCTTAACCTTAACACTCAACTGGAAGCCTCAACTTCTTAACCTTAACACTCAACTGGAAGTGTTTGAGGAGAATAAGACATTTAAACATTGAGCTTTGAAAACTAACAAGAACTTCGGTCCAATACCTGCAGTCGTTTCAATGATTTTCGTTGTGTTTCTCAAGCCCAAGAAATCAAACTGATAGAGTCGCCAGGATTTCTCATTGCCTGTTTTCACTGAATTCTTCCTCCACTTGTAGACCATCTCCTCTTTTGGGTATCCATCTGGAAGAAAGATCAGAACAGACTTTATTGTCAAATGCACAGCACTTTGCTCACAATTATAATGTAGATTTTGTGACATAAAACAACACACTTGATGACACAGTTTCAATTGCCAAAGGGAACTGGGAAAAAATTTACCAACCCTATTCCTCTTGTGATCCTAATTTTCCCTCTGGGTTTTTTTGGCATTATCTGGGATTTAGCTTGATTTCCGAGTAGGGTGGAGTGCAATGTTCCCCAATAAACTGCATGGGTGCGTGCCCTCCCAATTACTTAGAATGTACCAGCACAATGTAGGATACAGGTTACGAACAACGAAGAAAGGTTAGAGCTAAGATGTTGTGGGGAGGGGATATAATGTGGGAGTTAAAACGCCATGCTGTGAGGGTCAGCTGGCTGGAGGAATCAGTGGGTCTTTTTTAACTATGTTGCCGCCATTACCTTGACCACTTTAAACACAGAAATCTCAGCCAAGGATATTTGTGTGGAAATAGACCCTTGTCTTAATCATTACTTTCATTAGTAATTTAACTCGGTGCAGATCAATAGCAAATGATCTAATTAATCGTTTATCCACTGAACCCATAATTGTTCAAATAACAGGGACAAGATATTCCTATTTAAAATACATTGACACATAAAGAGACAAGATTATTCTTTTTAAGTCATTTATGGGATGTGGGCGTCATTGGTTTTGACAGTGTTTATTGCCCAGAGGACAGTTAAGTGTCTTCAATCTTGTTTTAGATCTGGATCATGCTTAAATCAGACCAAAGCCAAATTCCTGCCCTCTAATACATAGAACATAGAATATTCCCGCGCAGTACATTTGTGCTGACCTGTGGAACGCACCTAAGGCCCATCTAACCTACACTATTCCATTTTTAGCCATAAGTTTATCCAATGACCATTTAAATGCCCTTAAAGTCGGTGAGTCTACTATTGTTGCAGGCAGTGCGTTCCACACTCCTACTACTCTGAGTAAAGAAACTACCTCCGACATCTATCCTATATCTATCACCCCTCAATGTAAAGCTATGTCTCCTCGTGTTAGCCATCACCATCCAAGGAAAAAGGCTTTTACTGTCCACCCTATCTAACCCTCTGATTATCTTATATGTAATGAATGAACTGGATGACACTTTTACTACAACTGGCTGTGGTTAGATAGACATTCATTCCTTTTTTTAAAATTAAATTCAAATTTCACCATCTGCTATGGTAGGATTCAAACCAATGTTGCCAGAACATGAGCTAAGTCTGGATTAATAGTGTAGTGATGGTAATATCAGGCTACCAGTGCCCCCTATCTCCAGCACTTATTCTCGCAGACATCAAAAACAGTGAGATCCTGTCACTGTCATTATTGATCTTTAGTGCACCACACACTCGCTGGCAAAAATACAACACAGAGTACAGGCCAAAATTTGGGCTCACCCATTTTGGGTAGCTGCGGAGTGCAGTAACTGACCCTCGATTCTAAACTGTGGGATCTGAGGTGGCTTTGTCAATGTTGGATCATGAGCAGCAGTTCAATAAAGCTGATAAATAGTGATGAACCAGGAGCAAAGATGGGCCAGTCCAGTGACAGACGCCGAGCCTGCAGGACAGTGTGGGTTGCAATTACTGACCAGGAGAGTTACCTTGGGGAGTTTTACTCTGGGCAATTCAGTGTGCCCAATCCACCTAACCTACACATCTTTGGACTGCGGGAGGAAACTGGTGTACCGAGATGAAACCCACATTGACATAGGGAGAACGTGTAAACTCCACACAGTCAGTCATCCAAGGCTGGAACCAAAGCCAGGTCCCTGTCACTGTAAGGCAGCAGTGTTAATCACTGGGCCACCCACTGTTACTTGCTAACGTCCCCATTATAATGGGGAGAGAGGGACCTGGGAAATCATTCGATTTGCACTCTGCAATATCCTCCGTGGGCGACACGGTGGCACAGTGGTTAGCATTGCTGCCTCACAGCACCAGAGACCCGGGTTCAATTCCCACCTCAGGCGACTGACTGTGTGGAGCTTGCACGTTCTCCCCGTGTCTGCGTGGGTTTCCTCCGGGTGCTCCGGTTTCCTCCCACAGTGCAAAGATGTGCAGGTCAGGTAAATTGGCCATTCTAAATTTCCCGTAGTGTTAGGTAAGGGGTAAATGCAGGGGGATGGGTGGGTTGCGCTTCGGCGGGGCAGTGTGGACTTTTTGGGCCGAAGGGCCTGTTTCCACACTCTAAGTAATCTAATCTAATCTAATCCCATTTATGAAAATATAGGAGCAATGTGCCAATGTGAAAGTATCCTAGGCATGACCAATAATAATCTCATTAATATTTATTTGGTGGCATTTCCACAGGGGCTGCCTCCAGTAAACAAAGCAATGCTGCAATGCATTAGAAATAAAACTCAACTGACCTTCCATTCAATTATTCAGAACAAGCAACATAAATCTAAATGGAAACAAATGACTCCATCTGCAAAGGGCTCAAGGTTTAGGCAGGACTGTTGGTCTGACATCTCCCTGCACTCAGTCAGAAGGAGACAGGGTCAGTGCACATTGCCTGTTCTTTTGTGACTTGCTAAACACATGACTTTGTCACTAGTGAAAGTTAATTGCCTATCTGCTCAGACATTCTACAGAAATTAATATTCAAATGTATGCCTAATCCTTCCATTTTATATCAATTTAATTGTTGAATCTTTCCTGCATTGCAGTCATATCACACTCTCGCCTATGAATCATAAGCTTCTCAGTTCAAAACCCTGTGAGTACAACAAAGCTCAGGCTGATACTTCACAACAGCATTGGGTTGGGGAGCACTGCACCTTTGGTGATGCTGCCTTTCAAATGAGATGTTAAATTAAGGCCTGATCTGCCTGCTTAAATGGATGTAGAAGATCTTACAGCATTGACTTGTAAAAGAACATAGAACATAGAA
The DNA here is from genome assembly GCF_004010195.1 of Chiloscyllium plagiosum. Taxonomy (NCBI): domain Eukaryota; kingdom Metazoa; phylum Chordata; class Chondrichthyes; order Orectolobiformes; family Hemiscylliidae; genus Chiloscyllium; species Chiloscyllium plagiosum. Next base: position 102,091,292 of record NC_057715.1, on the reverse strand, counting down.
CATTACAGCGCAGTACAGGCCCTTCGGCCCTTGATGTTGCGCCGACTTGTCATACCAATCTGAAGCCCATCTAACCTACACTATTCCATGTACGTCCATACAATGACAACATTCATGTACTTAAAGTTGGTGAACCTACTACCATTGCAGGCAAAGCATTCCATACCCTTACTACTCTCTGAGTAAAGAAACTACCTCTGACATCTGTCCTATATCTATCACCCCTCAATTTAAAGCTATGCCCCCTTGTTCTCACCGTCACCAATCTTGGAAAAAGGCTCTCCCTGTCCACCCCATCTAACCCTCTGATTATCTTATATGTCTCTATTAAGTCATCTCTCAACCTTCTTCTCTCTAACGAAAACAGCCTCAAGTCCCTCAGCCTTTCCTCGTAAGACCTTCCATCCAGACCAGGCAACATCCTAGTAAATCTCCTCTGCACCCTTTTCAAAGCTTCCAAATCCTTCTTATAGTGCAGAGACCAGAGCTGTACACAATAGTCCAAGTGCAGCCACACCAGAGTTTTGTACAGCTAGAGCATAACCTCATGGTTCCGGAACTCGATCCCTCTATTAATAAAGGCCAAAACACTGTGGCCTTCTTAACAACTCATCACCAAACCATCATCTCCCCGACCATACAGAACCTCATCACCTCAGGAGATCTCCCACCCACAGCTTCCAACCTCATAGTCCGGGAACCCCGCACTGCCCGGTTCTACCTCCTTCCCAAGATCCACAAGCCTGACCACCCTGGCCGACCCATTGTCTCAGCATGCTCCTGCCCCACTGAACTCATCTCTACCTACCTCGACACTATCCTATTCCCCCTATTGCAGGAACTCCCCACTACATTCGAGACACCACCCACGCCCTCCACCTCCTCCAAGAATTCCGTTTCCCCGGCCCCCAATGCCTCATCTTCACCATGGATATCCAATCCCTCTACACCTCCATCCGCCATGACCAGGGCCTCCAAGCCCTCCGTTTCTTCCTCTCCCGATAGGCCATTCTGCCCTTCGAGCCTGCACCACCATTCAATATGATCGTGGCTGATCATCCTTAATCAGTATCCT
>NC_057715.1:102065715-102089072 GCF_004010195.1 Chiloscyllium plagiosum | reverse complement strand
CCAAACTTCCAGCTCAGCACTGTCCCCATGACTTGTCCTACCGGCCTATCTTCTTTTCCACCTATCCACTCCACCCTCTCCTCCCTGACCTATCACCTTCATCCCCTCCCCCACATACTTATTGTACTCTATACTACTTTCTCCCCATCCCCACCCTCCTCTTACTTGTCTCTCCACCCTTCAGGCTCTCTGCCTGTATTCCTGATGAAGGGCTTTTGCCCGAAACGTCGATTTTACTGCTCCTCGGATGCTGCCTGAAGTGCTGTGCTTTTCCAGTACCACTCTAATCTAGACTCTGGTTTCCAGCATCTGCAGTCATTGTTTTTACCTTCTTAACAACCCTGTCAACCTGGGTGGCAACTTTCAAGGATCTGTGTACCTGGACATCTACACTACCAAGAAACCTACACTACAAAAGAGCACGGGGGAATTGACACTGGTGCCTTGGCCAATGTTTATCACTCATTCAATGACATAAAAAAACATTATCCACATGTCATCACATTGCTGTTTGTGGGACTTACAAGTTGACTTTTGCACTTCCTACATTACAACACAGATTATACTTGGTAAAATACTTCATTGGATGTAACGTGCTTCAGGATGTCACAAAAAGTGCTTTTTTTTTACATACATATACATACATTTCATGCTGTCCATGGCACTACTAACGCTGCGTTGCATGATAACTGGCAAAAGATACAGCAGTGAATGCACATGCCATAGGAAACTGTGCGAGAGATCGATGAGGTGTTCGTGATTCACTGTGGTCTAAAGGGGATGTTGACTCAAAATGCATTTTCAGAATGTGGGCTTTATTCTCCGAGTTGTTTTAATGGCTCTTCTTCTGGAATGGTCGTATTAGGCTGCTTCAGAGGGCAGTTCAGGATTAGCCATGCAGCGTTGTAGGACTGGGATTACATAGAGGTCAGATTTAACTGGACAAAGTCACCTCACGTGATTTCAAAGTGGTACACGAGAAGATGTCTAGAATAAGAAGGGCTCTGAGACCTTTAGTTCTGAACAAGAGGCACACTGGACTTGAAACATTAACTCTGCAATGGAACAATTCTGTAATCCCAGTTCCTTGCTGTGGAAGATTCATAAATAACTGACAATGGTAAAGTGTATGCATCAAGGTTTTTCGGATGCAGGACTAGGTGCTTTTATGGAAGTGATGGAAATAAAGATGTCTTGTATCCTCAACGTGGAAGGAAGGTCTCCAGACACTTGCTTGGAAAACAGTGGCGAGTGATAGTGGCAGATGTTGCTGCTGGAGTATGGCTCGAAGAATCTGCTGCAATGCAGGAAGAAATTTAATGATCTCTCAGGGCTTGCCAAAGTAAGTAGTGCCATACCTAACTTCATCCACTGCCTAATTAAACATAATTTACCCACCAACACCTCAACCCACCCACTCACAACACCAATCAAGGGCTCATAAATTACATTAGACACAGTTTATCACACCCTCAAAGAGAGAACAGAGTCCAGTGTCACGTCCACATCTGACTACTTATACAGACTGGGATGGAAATGTGTTGCTGGAAAAGCGCAGCAGGTCAGGCAGCATCTAGGGAACAGGAGAATCGACGTTTCGGGCATTAGCCCTTCTTCAGGAATGAGGAAAGTTGGTCCAGCAGGCTAAGATAAAAGATAGGGAGGAGGGACTTGGGGGAGGGGCGTCGGAAATGTGATAGGTGGAAAGAGGTCAAGGTGAGGGTGATAGGTCAGACTAGGGTGGGGGCGGAGAGGTCGGGAAGAAGATTGCAGGTTAGGAAGGCGGTGCTGAATTTGATGGATTTGACTGAGACAGGCTGGGGGGAGGGGAAATGAGGAAACTGGTGAAATCCGAGTTCAACCCTTGTGGTTGGAGGGTTCCTAGCCGGAAGATGAGGCGTTCTTCCTCCAACCGTCGTTTCGCTGTGGTCTGACGATGGAGGAGTCCAAAGACCTGCATACTTATACAGACTAACAGTTTGTCCACCATGATCATTGAAAGCCATCACAAAACTTTCACTGGCACACCGCCTTCTATCTAGTAGGAGAAAGAGGCATGAGTCAGCGAAGGTTTGCCTACATTCTTTAGACCTATAGAGGGGGCAGTGCTGCACATTTTGGAAAAGTGCATTGTTGAAACCTCTTCTCCCCTTCCACCTCCACCTCTTCCTTTTTCTAGCTGCTTATCCTGCTCTGAATGGCCTCTATTGTTCTTCCAACAAAGCTCAATGCCACCTGGGAAGCAGCAGTTTTTGGAAGCATCTTGTTTGTGCACAAACATTTATATTACTAAAAATGTATTTCTGACCCAACCAGAGTATTCCCTGAAGACCACTGAGACTGCAAATACACATGGAAAAGCAGCCAAAGCAGGTAAAATTGCAACAACAGCCAGAAGAAATAATTCATCAGCCAATCTACAAGTAGAGTCACAGAGTCATAGAGATGTACAGCATGGAAACAGACCCTTCAGTCCAACCAGTCCATGCCAACCAGATATCCCAACCCAATCTAGTCCCACCTGCCAGCACCCAGCCCATATCCCTCCAAAACCTCCAAATGCCTCTTAAATGTTGCAATTGTACCAGCTTCCACCACTTCCTCTGGCAGCTCATTCCATACACGTCCAACCCTCTGTGTGAAAAAGTTGCCCTTAGGTCTCCTTTATATCTTTCCCCTCTCACCCTAAACCTATGCCCTATAGTTCTGGACTCCCCAACCCCAGGAAAAAGACTTTGCCTATTTATGCTATCCATGCCCCTCATAATTTTGTAAATCTCTATAAGGTCACCCTTCAGCCTCCGATGCTCCAGGGAAAACAGCCCCAGCCTGTTCAGCCTCTCCCTATAGCTCAAATCCTCCAACCCTGGCAACTAGTTGATGATCCTTGTAAATAGTTGATGATCCTTTTAAGTAGCACTGGTAGGAAGCCCTGCATGCCAATCGACACATTTGCGTGAATGGAAAAGGGCACAAGCTGCAACATGGTGCCAAATTAGCAGCTGACTGTGATCCTTTCATGTGTATGTGCAATTCTTCTTTACAACTGCGGCATCTCAGTGCACCTCCTATTGAAAGCCTGGTAGCTTGGTAGTTCAAGACGTCCTGCGGTGCCCAGCTAACAGACGTGTGAGCCTAATGCTGTCTCAACGAAAATTCTACCATCTGACCAGTTGAAGAGGTACGCTGTTGTTTGCACTCACAGTCCTGATCTGATGTAGAGGGAGGTGCTGAAATGAACATGCAACCTGATGAAATTTCAGCAATCTGAAATATCACCTTCGTTTCTCTTTCCAAAGATGCTCTCAGTTTTAGTCATAGCATCCAGGAAGCACCAACAATTGGATCAATCTTCTCTCTCCTGGATGTCAATAAGGCTTCTTTTCCCCTGGCAATCAGCAGACCCCTTTAATTGACAGGTTTTGAATACAGTGAAGACACTTATAGCTCAATGGGACACAGATAGTAATGAGAGGTTGATTTCCAAGCTCGGACTTGGAGTCCTAGAGACTAAGTGGCATATTCTGAATACACATAGCTGTTAGGCATAGTGTATGTCTGATTGCTTAACCTTTGCTATACATATTATTGTGCATATCATCTGGAAAGGAGAGATCAAAACTTGCCAAAGGGGTTTCTTCATCCAAACCCATCTAATTAAAATAAAATCCAATTAAAACAAAATCTAATAAAAACTAAATTGAAGAGAAATTACCATGTCTATTTTGTACTACTTTTTAAAGCAAAAAAAAAAGCAATTATAGCATTGGTGCAATAATCAAGGTCCATTTTTATGAGGGTTTTGCAGAGATATTGCGAGAGATTTTTATCTTTCCATCTGGACATAAAACTGACATCAATGATTAGCCATCCACAATGGACACTGTCAATACCAATTCCTGTTGTGGACGTGGTGTGTTTTCTCTAACAGGCAACTGATCCAAAATGCCAATTTTTTATCTGGACAGAAACACAAAATTTTACTTCACAAAAAGGAAAGTAAGGCTTTCATTTCTATAGCACCTTTGTGAAGTCAGGATGTGCCAAAGCCCTTTACAGCTAATTAATTACCTCCTTGGAAATGCAGTTGTTGCTGCGTAAGAAATGAAGCAGCAAGTTTTGCACATGATATGCTCCAGCAGATAGCAAGGTGAAACTGGCTAACTGATCTGTGATTCTGGTTGACAGATACGTATTGGTCAGGACACCAGGGATAACATTTCTTTTAAGCAATGCCAAGGAATCTATGATGCCCATCTGAAGGGGCAAGAGAGGCCTCAATTAACTGGCACATCTGACAGCTCAGTACTCCCTCAGTAATGCACCAGAGTGTCAGCCTAGAATTGAGTGCTCACAACCTTCTGACCCAGATGTCTGTTTGCAGACAACTGGATATGGAGGTCCAATGTAGAGGCTGGTACTAAAATCCCAACACATCAAGCCCAGTTTTGTAATTGTCCTCAGTATCTGCATATGATCCAGAATTTACAAAAGCCTACTCTTTCTGAGAGAAATGGACAGAGGCAATTAACAAGTTTGTGGTTATAGCAGCCATCAAACATTAATACAGAATCAGACTCCAAGTGCACACACATACATACACACATGTAATTTATGCTTATGCCAGCTGATTTATTAACAAGATTTGCTGTGGGGCTGTTATCCCTCAGCAGTGTGTGGGAGTTTGACAGTGATGCTCAGCTCACAGAGGCGGAGATTATTTTCACAGTGCACTGCTGCAGACATTACTGATGTATTCAGTCCTTTGTTTTATGTGCAACTGATGGTACTTGAAGTTCTGCCAGTTTGTGCCCATCGAGTTCTGCTCTGCGTTATCCTCCTTCAGTTTGATCTCTTTATCTGGCTTGCACTTTTGGCAAAATGTTGAGTGGAATGTAATTCCTCAGTAACCCCTCCCAACACAAACACAGGCTGGTCTTGCTAAATCTGACTCCGATTCGTAACATACGGTTAAATGTGCTTTTGCTGGATTTGCCAATTCACAGCCACAAGGGCAGGCCTGGGACGGTGGAGAGGCACTGGAGCTTTTTGGCCAATCTGAAGCCGTCTGGCTTGAAACAAATGGCAGTACACCGTGGCAAAAGTGAGGACTACAGATGCTGGCAATCAGAGTCTAGATTAGAGTGGTGCTGGAAAAGCACAGCACGCCAGGCAGCATCTGAAGATTCCTGGTGAAGGGCTTTTGCCTGAAACGTCCATTTTCCTGCTCCTCGGATGCTGCCTGACCTGCTGTGCTTTTCCAGCACCACTCTAATCTAGTACATCATGGCAGGTAAGTGAAGGTAAGGGGTGCTGCCTATTGGAGGTGCCAGCTCTTCAACATTGTTGACCATCAAGACAAAGACGGTAGCCTCGGTGTCACTGAAGTGATGGTGGTGATTGGGGCTGGGGGAGGGGGAGAAGTGGGTGAACCTCTCCGACACATGGTGGTACAATGCCCAGGAAGGTATCAGGGTCGGCCCACGGCCACATCCCAGGCGGCTGAACTATCCCTCAGTGCGTCCAGGAGACTGTGGACCAAATGGAAAATCCCTATCAGCCTCAGTCGACTAGCCACAGGTGATGGGCAGAACCCAGATTGCTCTTACCACATCCCCATGCAGGGAAACTGTCTGTGAGGGTGCGATGGAGTTGGGCATAAACAATGCCGTTACATTCTGTGCTTGCTATTTCTGTCCCTGTACACGGTAGGAGCTAAGAATCCAGGCCTTATTCTCCTGCCTTCCACCCAATCACCGAATCTCCCGTTTGTCTATTTTCCTCACCTGTCCTTCACTTTTCCCTGCAGTTTTAGAGACCTGAGACCTGCTGCACCTCTCAAAACCTTTTCTTCTCAGTTCTGGCCAAAGGCCCTCAGCCAGAAATCCACAGAATCCCAACCATGTGGAAACAGGCCATTCGGCCCAACAAGTCCACAATGACTCTCTGAAAAACATCCTACCCAGACTTGCTCCCTTACCCTATCCCTGTAATTCTACATTTCCCATGGCTAATCCACATGACCTACATATCCCTGGACATGATGGGCAGCTTAACATGGTCAACCCACCTAAGCTGCATATGTGGTTCTCTCCCCACAGATGCTGCCTGACCTGCTGGGTTTCTCCAGCATTTACTGTAAGACTGTAAGATATAGAAACAGAGTGAGGCCATTCAATCCATTTAAAATTCATTGTTAGTTAACAGTGATCTGCTGCAAATAGGAAATTGTTCATTGTCGAGGCTGTGGTGGGCTGTGAATATGGAGTCATGTGTTATCTTTGACAGGCAGTAAAAATAGAATAATTTGTTGTCTAGCTGTTGACATTATGAAGACAGATATTTCATTTTTTGGAGAAGTGAATTGTAAATATGGAATAAATGATCTAATGGCAACAGACAGTAAATGTGGCATAGTTCATTTCTTGGGCACACAGAATAAATACAGTATCATCCATCTCATGGTGGCAGGTCCATACACAGAATGTTAGAAACCAGATAAAACTACAGAAAGACCTGCAGCACTCAGAATTCAGGGAGTGCTCACTTTGTGATCTTGCTATGTGGTTATACTGTGAACCAACTGAGTGGGCCCAAGGCTGTCCTGAAATTAAGTGTTGGGCTTCATCTAAATAAACTAAAATGAAGACTTGCATTGACATAGCACGTTACAACCTTGGCATCTCCCATAGGTGCCAACTGAAGGAAGTATGCATTCCTGATGTCATAGATGGCAGCCCATGCTGATGTCAGTCACCTGCAACATGACCTCTACTGCCAGTGTGCGTCATGGTGGTTGCCATGGTGATATTGATGATGAACGCAGCCATAATTGAACTGTGGGCACAGGCATGATTTCAGAAACACAGCACACCAGAAGCAGCTATGACGTATTGATCTGATAAATTTGCTCACGTTGTCCGAAGCAAGGTCAGGACGTTGAAGTGAACTCCCCAGCTCTGGCTTTAGAATTGTGCCTTGGGCCCTTTTAATTTTCCTCGACAAGGACAGATGGGAATTGGGTTTGACACCTTGTCCAAAAGGAGCTCGGACAATGGCAATGCTTCCCCAGTCTCAGTTGCTGGGGTAACCAGCAGTGAGGGCGTGCTGAGTGGTGCAGGAGTGGGGCTAGATGTTGCCAGTAGGAGCTGTGCATTGGACATTGAGCCAATGCTCACAGCCGACACCAGAATCCTGAAGATTCAAAACTGTGCTGCCCGGCCCTTACAGCAACCATGCTCCTCAGGCAGCTCACGTTTGTGGTGACTCTCATTTGAGCACATCGGTACGGGGACAGGAGTTTTGCATTAGCACCCAGCCCTGGTACCTCCCTCAGGAACCGCAATCTCACAATCTGAGACTCGTGGGAATTCCCTTTGGGACATTTTTTGCTTGGCATGGTCAGGTATCATAGGATCTGAGCAGGCATGAGCTTGGCAGCAGATTTAAGGTGGCATAGGGGATGAAGTGGTTCCCTGGAGGTATGAGGGGTTTTAAGGTGGAATGGGTTGTGAGATAGCATGGATTGGCATGGGGGTATGAAAGACATGGGGATGTGGGACAGCATGTGCAGGGAGGGTGGGAAACTGTTTGAGGTGTGAGAATCCTGCAACCTTTTACAAAGCTGGGCTGCAGTTCTGGAGAAATAGGGCAAGCCTTTCAACAAGCTTTCCTCAGCTGTTGCTGGATTTATGACCACCTCTGGAGCAAATTTGAGAAAATTTGTAGCTCAGGTTGTAAGTTTGCCCACTGAGCTGGAAGATTTGTTCTCAGACACCATGCCAGGTAACATCATCAGTGAGCCTCCGTTGAAGTGCTGGTGTACAGTCTCGTTTTCTATTTATGTGTCTTGGTCTGTTGTGGTGGGTGACATCACTTCCGGTTCTTTTTCTGAGAGGATGGTAAACATCCTCTAACACCCACAAATGGAGCTGCATCAGGACATCATTTTAACAAGCCACAACACACTGCAGCACCCAGGAGCTACAAGAAGCCAAAGAAAAACATCTATACAATGTATTCAAGAACAACAGGTACCCGATAAGCATAGTCCGTCGATTCTTAGACAACAAACCTAAACAAGAAGGTACAACAGACCCAGAGACTCTGGCCACACTGCCATACATTAAAGACATCTCAGAGATGACAACCAGACATGCTGGCCCTTAGGCATCACGGTAGCCCACAAACCTACCACCATACTGAAACAGCTCCTGATGAATCTAAAGGACCTTATACCAACAATCAGTAGAACGAACGTCATATACAAAATACCCTGCAAGGACTGCAACAAATACTACATCCGACAGACAGGTAGGAAACCAGCTACCAGGATACATGAGCACCAACTAGCAACCAAAAACATGACCAACTATCACTAGTATCCTTACACATAGACAATGAGGGACACCAGTTTGACTGGGACAATGTATCCATCCTGGGACAAGCTAAACAAAGACACACACAGGAATTCCTAGAGGCCTGACATTCAAAACAGAACTCCACCAACAAACACATAGATTTGGACCCAATTTAACAATTTCTCAGAAAAAGAACCAGAAATTATGTTACCAACCACAACAGACCAAGACACACAAATAGAAAGTGGGACAGTGCTTCACCAGAGGTTCATTTATGATGTTACCTAGCATGGTGACAAAGCATCTGGGAACAAATTTACCAGCTCAGCAAGTAAACTTACAACCTGATACTCGAGTAAATATCATGAGTATGGGCTTTGATTGCATATCTATTGAATTGGGAGTCTCCTAGACTCAAGAATCCAGCTTCCAATGGAAACAGTCTGGACCACAGAGTTTTAGGGTGAAAATTCCATGGCTTACGGTCCTAACAAATGAAAGTTGGATGGCAATGATGGAACATTGAAGTTATGTGAAACAAAGGTTGATCAAAAACAGCTGAACAGTTTCAGCCTTTATTCATTAGAGTCGAGAAGAATTAAGGGTGAGCTTATTGAAACATCCAAGATTCTGAAGGTGCTTGACATGGAAACGTTGAGGAAGTGTTTCAAACAGTGGGGGAATCTCAAACTAGTGGATATAATTTCAGAATAAGTGAGGCACTGGTTTTAAAATGAGATGGAAAGGAACTTCTTCCCCAAAAGGACAGTGAATGCCTGGGAATCTTTACAGCAGAGAGTTATGAATGCTCAATCACTGAAAATATTTAAAGTAGGGGAAGACAGACTTTTGGAATAGCAGGGAATTGTTGGCTACATTAAGCAGACACAAAAGAGAAGCTGAGGCCTGATGGAGAGCAGCCATCATCTTGTTGAATGGCATGTCAAGATTGAGGGGCTGAATGGCCTTGATGTGCATATTCTTCTTAAGTTCTTGTGTCCTAAGAGGTGAGAATTACAGAATCTCAAAGAGCTGCTGTGTTAGAAAAATTGAAGCATAACCAGTGTAGTCATGTATGGACTTGGTATGAGACGGCTGGTGGGTATCAGAGATTTTGATGAGCTTAAGGTCATAGAGGTTCAAAGGCAAGATTTTTTGGGGTGAAAATGGATGGATTGGGTGATTTTTTTTAAGTTCATCATGGAATGTGGGTTTCACTGGTTATGCCAATATTTCTTGCCCAGAAGACAGTTATGAGTCAACCACACTGTCATGGGTCTGGAGACTCCTGTAGTCCAGACTAGTTAAAGATGGCAAATTTACTTCCCCAAAGAGCATTGGTGATCTAGATGAGTTTTCCAGTGATCTACATTGGTCACTATTGGAACAGCTTTTAATTCAATTCAAGTTTTACAATCTGGCAATCTAATTCATGTCCCAGAACAATAGCCTGGGGTTCTGAATTATTAGTCCAATGACATCACCACAACTCTGTCTCCCCTATCTTTACAGCCGGAAGCTCATGTTGGGGTCAAATATGACACTGCATTTGTGAATATTCTGAACTAATCTTAAACAGTTATCAGGGAAATAGATGGAGTCAATGGCTGAGTAGTGGAGTTTGTGGTGTAGATCAAAGATCATGGCTTTATTCTGCCTTATATTTAATTAAAGGAATTTTCTGCTTATTCAGCATCTAATGTCAGACAAGCAGTCTGACAACTTCGAGATAATGTAGGGATCGTGAGAAATGGCAGCTTGGGAGTTCAGTGTCTACATGGAACCTGGTGTTAGGTTTGCAGATAATGTGTCTGAGGGGCAGCCTGTAGGTGAGAAACAGGAGGGCCCCCAAGATAGAGGCCTGATGGACATCAGAGGTAACTGTGATGATGTAAGAAGACATCACAACTGATTCTCTCACCTTAAAAGAATCAATAAGAATGAAGTCACGTGAGTGCAGTTTGTAGAATAATGAAAGGGAGGATTTGGAAATGGACAATGTTGTCAACTTCATCACAACAGAAGACAGGATGAGGAAGGATTGTTTACCATGGTCACAATCACATTGGATATCATTTGTAGCCCTGATAGTTGTTTTGATGCTAGAACAGGTTTTGGAGAGATTCAAAGTGGTTTGTGTGGGGTACAGTAAATGCTGAATGCAGTTATGATTCTGTAGAACTTGCAGGTTTCTCATCATGAATAAGCCTTCATATAGCCAGGCTTTGAAGTAACAAGCAGCTGATCAGAGATGTCTTGATTGTACTGTGGCCCATTTGGAAGATTGAAAGGGTGACAGTATCATGAGATTTTATGATGGCCCATAAAATCTATCATTATATATCAGCTGCAAGTCATGGAAACCAGACAATCTTCATTTCCACCTCCAACAGCAGGAAGAAAAATGGGCCAGTTTCTGTAACAGATTGTCAATCCACACTGAATGTTTGAAATCCAGAAGAAAAGTTGAAAATTGACTCATGAAGGCTGATTGGCTTGCAATAGTTCAATAAAGGTTTTAAAAGTTGATTTCAGATTTTAGATGGTTCACTGGATAGTCAGCTAGAAAACTGGACCAATCTCCTGGGAACACAGGTTCAGAGAATCCCTGCACTGTTGAAAGAGGCTATGCAGCCCATGGGGTTTGTGTTGACCCTCTGAAGAACATCCCACCCAGACCCCCTCTATCCCTGTAATCCTGCATTTAGCACAGCTAATCCACACAACCTAGGCACCCTTATACACTAGAAACAATTTAGCATGGCCAATCCACTTAACCTGCACATCTCTGAACTGTGGGAGGAAACTGGAGCACTTGGCAAAAACAGGGAGAATCTTCAAACTTCACATAGACAGTCACCCAAGGCTGGAATCGAACCTAGGACCCTGCCACTGTAAGACAGCAGTGCCAGCCACTGAGCCACCCTTCAGGGGAATTGAAATATAATGACTTAAACATATCTGGAATGAATGATAACGATCACGGGCCCACTGGATTGTTGAAAAATTGTTTCAGGAAAGGAAATCTGCTCTGATTAGCTACACTGGCCTAAACACGATCCCAGATCCACATCAATGTGATTGATTCTTAACTACCCTCTGAAATAGCCCTTTGAAAAAGACCCTCAGTTGTGGTTGGCTTACCAGCAGCTACTCAAGGGCAATAAATGTTGGCCTCATCAGCATCACTAGCTTCCCAAGAACAAGTAAAACAAACTGTATTGTTATTTTTGAATAATCTCCAATGTATCTCCACCAAATGGTAGGTTGGTCTTGACTTTGTGAGAGCTGAAAATGTGTTGCTGGAAAAGCGCAGCAGGTCAGGCAGCATCCAAGGAACAGGAGAATCGACGTTTCGGGCATAAGCCCTTCTTCAGGAATTATGCCCGAAACGTCGATTCTCCTGTTCCTTGGATGCTGCCTGACCTGCTGCGCTTTTCCAGCAACACATTTTCAGCTCTGATCTCCAGCATCTGCAGCCCTCACTTTCTCCTTGACTTTGTGAGATCATATTAAGTAACGATGTTGAGTCTACAGCATCTTTGCATCTCTTTCTCTCGATTTTTATTTCCACAATATCTTTATTTGCCACCGTCAGAGTCTACTTCTGTGTTTTATTATCCTTTTGGAGAGATGGAAGACAGGAATTCAGTTCCTTACTGGGAGCAATTTGTAACACAGGTGATGCTAATATACCTCTAAATGTTAGCAGTTAACACGATTAATACTTGAAGAAATAACTGATTGCCTAATTAACATATGGTGTCCAAATCTCACAGGTGTCATAATATTTAGAGAGAATGCAAGTTGCACATTATTTTTTTTCTTTTTGATTTAATATAATGCACTTGCATGAGTAAATATCCTTTATTTCATGTCCTCTTGCCTCCCATCTTCTCCCTTGTCCTGCATCATTCCATAAGTTTCATTGCTTCCTGAACATTTTTCTTTACATATTGACTGTCCCAATGTGTGTCAATAGGTAATTAATTATGAACAGCCAAATTATAAACAGCCAAAATGACCATGATTGAGGTAACTGCCTCTCAGGAACCTTTTCAAGGACCTTTTGCTCCTTGAAGATTTCCATCAAGTTTTATTCTTTCTTCAGAAGGCCTTGCTATAAATTGTTCCAGTGAATGTATTCCATACCCCAAAACTGCCCACACTTCAACACAAAGTGGTTGCTTAGTGATCATCTCAGAAGGTAACAATGTTAGCTACAGAAGACAGTCGAAAGACTACAGCAAGAGGATGTCTCCTGAGGCCAAGATTGGGGACCAGTAAACAATCACTTTAATGTTCATTGTTGAAGCTTCATTCTGAAGAACAGTCACTGAACCCGAAACATTAACTTTGATTTCTCTCCACAGATGCCGAAACTTTTCAGCAATTTCTGTTTTCGTTTCTGATTTCCAGTGTTTGCAGTTTAATCGGTTTTTACTTTAATGTTCATGTACTTTAATGCTGTTTTGTTTCCCACTTGTTTAATTTTAGCAGCCTTCTGACCAAGAGCTGAGCTATCATTCAAGATTCTTAATTTTCTTTTAATACTGGGAATGCTTGAAGCTAAGTTTGTACATTCACCCCGTGTCTGTGTGGGTTTCCTGCGGGTGCTCCGGTTTCCTCCCACAGTCCAAAGATGCGCAGGTCAGGTGAATTGGCCATGCTAAATTGCCCGTAGTGTTAGGTGGATTAGCCAGAGGTAAACATAGAGGAATGGGTCTGGGTGGGTTGCTCTTCGGAGGGTCAGTGTGGACTTATTGGGCCGAAGGGCTTGTTTCCATGCTATAGGTAATCTAATCTAATCTAATAACACAAAGTGCAGAAAGAATCTCATGAAGGCTCCTCTGATAGCAACTTCCAAACCTGCAACCTCGCCCACCAGAAGGACAAGGGCCATAGTCCTAGGAGAACACAACCACCTATAATTCCGCCCACCTCAGCCTTAATCATATTCAACGATGGAGTAGCCCCAACCTTTTGGGGTGAGAGAATTCCAAGAATCACAAGAATTGAAGAATTGAGTGGAGCAATTTCTCCTCATGCCAGTCCTAGAAAATTGCCCCTTATCCTGAGCTTGTGTTCCTGTGTTTTAGATACCCTGAGGGGCAGTAATGATCTCACGGCATTTACCCTATCAAAAACAAACACAGGGAATGCTAGGTCTGGCATTATCTGGAGAGAGAGCCAGAATTAACGTTTGAGTCCAATGTGACCCTATCAAGGTTCTTTTTAAGCTTACATGTTTCAGAAAGATTACCTCACGTTCATCTAAGCTCTAGAGGACACAGATGCAAACTGCTCAACCTCTGATCATAGGACAACTCCCTGAATAGGATGGGGCTATTTATCCTGAAGTGTCAGAGACTGAGGGGTGACCTTATAGAGGTTTATTAAATTATGTGGGGCCAAGGTCTTTTCCCCAGGGTAGGGGAGTCCAAAACTAGAGGGCATAGGTTTCTGGTGAGTGGGGAAAGATTTAAAAGAGACATGAGGGGCAATTTTTTCAAGGTAGTGCGTGTATGGAATGAGATACCAGAGGGACCAATTTAGTAAACTTTAGCTGTAATGCCTCCAATGCAAGTATATATTTTCTTAAATGTGAAGACTAAAACTACACATAATATTTCAGATGTAAGCTCACTAAATTCCTGTACAACGTAATAACACTCCTGTTTTTCTTGTTTGTTGATCTGCAAGTAATAAAGGCCAACATGCCATTTGGCCTGACTTAAGTGAGTGGATGCTGTTTCTAATAACTTGGACTATCCCCAGTTCCTCTTCAATCCTCAGTTCAGGCAGTGACCATCTCCAGTCTATTCCATGATAGTGGAACACCACAGCTAAGCAACATTATATTCTCATGTGATGTCTACACAAGGGTTTGGAGGTTTTGAGCTACAGGGAGACACTGAATAGGATGGGGCTATTTATTCTGAAGTGTCAGAGACTGAGGGGTGACCTTATAGAGGTTTATTAAATTATGTGGGGCCAAGGTCTTTTCCCCAGGGTAGGGGAGTCCAAAACTAGAGGGCATAGGTTTCTGGTGAGTGGGGAAAGATTTAAAAGAGACATGAGGGGCAATTTTTTCATGTAGAGGGTAGTGCGTGTATGGAATGAGATACCAGAGGAAGTGATGGAGCTTGGTACAATTAAATCATTTAAAAGGCATCTGGATGGGTATATGAATAGGAAGGGTTTAGTGGGATATGGGCTAAATACTGGCAAATGGGACTAGATTAATTTAGAATATCTGGTCGGCATGGACAAGTTGGACCGAAGCTTTTGTTTCTGTGCTGTTCATCTCTATGACTCTAAGAGCATTCTTCAGCAGACATCACTGGATAGGGATCAGAACTAGGAATCTAGCTTGGTCTCGGGATGTGGACAACTATCACCCCACCTGACTCAAACCATGCAATAATTTCTGTTTCTGTGTTGATGTCGTGTACTTGCACAACCGAATATTAATTACTTTGTGCCTACCTCACACCCTTTCCTTTTCGTTTTCCACTCTGTTGTGGTCAGGTGGCCAGCAGCAGAAATGACGATGAGGATGGTTAAGAGCTGCAATCAGGCATGCTGGGAATTTTGGTCAAGCTGGTTTAAATTCAGACCTAGGTTCAAGCTGAAGGACGCCTCCAGTCAACTATGACCTGCAGTTCCCTGTGTTGCTCAAGTATGAGAGGTCTCATGGTGGTCTGCCAGACATGCTAGCACCACTATTACCTTATATGGAGCATGGAAAGTGGGTTAAATGACAAGGTATAAACACTGGGGAGTTGTTCACTAGTAAACTCCACTCGCTGGGATCAAACATTGTGATCAGGTTTGGTCAATTCATTGGCTGAGTGCCAGAGAGGTTTCTGGAAAATGAGCACACTTTGGGATAAAACTTAACAGCACAACGAATTTTGCAGGAATGAGCCCCAGAGACAAACATTTGAAAAGAATGTGCCCTGCTTCAGAGAAATAAAGTACGGCGTGGCAAGATTTACACTGAGAGCAAAGTTGGCTGCTTCGCTCGAATTGGGGTGGAATTTGATCCAAGCCAAACTTATCGAGTTAAGGTTAGAGTTAAATGTGAATAAAGTTAAAGTAAGGTGGAGTGAAGTTAAATGAAGTGAGTTAAAGTTGGAGTCAAGTAAGATCAGCCATGGTCTTATTGAATGGCAGAGCAGGCTCGAGATGCCAGATGGCCTACTCCTGCTCCTAGTTTGTACATTCTTATGTTCATATAGCGAAGTAAGAAGGAAATGTTGCAACAAATGCATGTTTTATATTGAGTATTAGTATATAAAGAATTAAATAAAAAAGGATTTGTTTAATTAAGGTCAAAGTCAATTCCCTGCCTCTTATCTGTCACATAAGGGACACACTTGGATAAAAGGTTTGAGTATTCCTTTCGGGTAACACTCTGCTTCCAAATAATATTCACCTATTAGGTGCAATAATGAATACCAAGAGGTAATCCAGCATGGAGGGAAGACCAGAGCAAAGAGGACTGAGCTAGCTACCTCTTAGGGAAAAGAAACATGCCTTTTTGCACCACGGGTTTTCTTTCTGCAGGAGCTTGGGTTGGGACATTTTCCACAACCCAAAATCAGCAGAAGCAGCATAGATCACTGATGAGAAGGAGAAGCTCTGTCAATGTCTGATTTGGTAATGGCCAATGTGAAACTGAGCCATGCAAACATTAGAATTAGAATCCCCACAGTGTGGAAATAAGCCCTTCAGCCCAAAAAGTCCATACCAACCCTCCGAAGAGTAATCCATCCACACCCATTCCTCTAGCTTATATTCATCCCTGACTAATGCACATAATATTGTGGACAATTTAGCATGGCCAATTCACCTGACCTGCACATCTTTGGATTGTGGGAGGAAACCCACGCAGATATGGGGAGAATGTGCAAACTCAACACAGACAGTTGCCCGAGGCAGGGATTGAACCCGGGTCCCTGGCACTGTGAGGTTACAGTGCTAACCACTGAGCTACTGTGCCACCCTTTTTTTCTTAAACATTGTCTCTCCTGCTCCTCGGATGCTGCCTGACCTGCTGTGCTTTTCCAGCATCATACTCTTGACTCTTACCACCGCCACCACCACCACCCTATTTCCTTTCTCAGTCCACATTGAAAGAATTTAGAATTAGACTATTGCCGGATCATTCCCTAAAACATGCTGACCTGATCAGCTAATTTGCCAGAAGAAAGGCAAGGAAGTGGAAAAGACCAGCCTGGGATCACAGTCCTGCTTGGGATTACAACTGGAGAAATATCTGACTCCTGGATAACCTATCTGACTGCCAGATGCACAAATGAAACAGAATCAACCATCAATGCTTTAGATGAGAGTTTCCTGAAAGAAATTTGAGAAGATACAAAGAAAAATACACATGCACACGCAGAGATACACATAAACATGCATATAAAACATGCACACAACCTAAAGGAGACAAAATAAAGAGAATATTGCTGGTTCTGCATCCTTCCCACACATCTTCAGCTTTGAACTGTTCTATTTATGTTCTTTGGCAGCTTTAAAGGTTGTTTCCAGTGGTCAGGAAATGCAATTGCCTATGATAACATTCGGAAGGGAATATCTTTGACTAGCTTTTCATTGTATTGCCAGAGAAGTGGTTCCAACAACTTCTTAATTAGCTGATTACCCAACACAACGTTCCAGGAACTGCCATATACAGTGTTAAATTACCCCATTATAACATCCAACTTGTAATTGCCAACAGCACAATTTGTTCAATTCCGTTGAAAATACATCATTAACAAATGCACTGCATCACAGTTAAAGGGGACAATGATCCAGTCCTTTCATTTTCTCCTCACTCCCTTATCCTTTAATTACTGTGAATGTAACCCATTTAATATGATGAAAGTAAGGACCCGGTTGTAGAAATGGAGTTGTAATTCGAAAAGATTCTTCAAGAAAGAAATTACGGTGATGCCACTCTATAAAGTGCCATGATTGAACAATATTTCTAGAAAATAACAAAAAACGCATTGAAGTTTCACATCAACTCAAACATTTCAAAAAGGTTCTTGCATCATGTTTGATTACATTTACAGTCTTTTGTTTTGTGTGTTTAATTATTAGCATTTTGACCAAAAATGACAAATAAGGTTACTTTGTCTTCTCTTCATGTTATCATGGAGTTCATGGTGAAGTTTCAATGCACATTTTCTTTTAATGTCATTTGCTTTTCATGCTGATATCAGAGACCCCTGGTAACCTTTGCATCATTTTGGATAGATCTGAAATGGTATTGAACATATTTCTTTTCCCTCCTTCATGATTCTCTTCTTGAACCCAAATCACACAATCTCTCAGTGTGGAAGCAGATTGCTCAGCTCATCAAATCCACACTGATCCCTGCAAAGATCAGCCCACCTACCCATCCCTGCATTACCCTGGCTAATCCACCGAGCCTGTACATCCCTGGATGCTATGGACAATTTAGCATGGCCAGTCCACCTAACCTACACATCTTTGGATTGGAGGAGGAAACCTCTGCAGGCAGTCATCCAAGTGTGGAATCGAACCTGGGACACTAGCACTGTGAGATAGCTGTGCTAACCACTGTGAGATAGCTGTGCTAACCACTGTGCTGCCCCATTAAGGAAAGTGTTAAAAATCAAAACTAAGTGCAGCACCCAAAATGATGGATGTGGGACAGGAATGTTCTGGTAGACTGGACGGGCAATCTTGACATAGACAAAGTCTTGTCCATCGAAAATTCTTTCAAACCACAAGCAATTAAAATGATGTGCCAGATCGAGCACATTTACTTCAGCTGTGGAGTTGAGTGATGTCATCACTGGAATTAAATTGAATCTAATTCAAACAACATGTCATCTCCTTTCAGAATTGTGAAGGCTTATCTGTTCAATTCATCAAGTTAATAATTCGTTAATATATGGTAACTAAATCCAATTTGGGTAGAAAGGAAGAATTTGCATTAATATCACTGCTTATCATCACTCCGAGATCTCTGAAAGCACATAAATCTCGTCATGAAATGGCTCCTTACAACATTAAGTATTAGCCTAATGTTCTGAGGTGAATTTAATTCATATTTCTGCAGCAAATACAGAGATTTATTGAATTTCATTGGGGGTGATTGAAGCCAGGCTCTCATTCCCAGCAGTTTGTGCCAGTTCATACCCCACAGATTATCTCTTCTCCACTGCAAATTGCAGGGCTATTTACGCCTTAACAGCACACGCATTAAGTTCATCTTATTTTCGCAGCAAACTCTGGGCCAACTTATCCAGGATATTGCTGGAAATACCGGCTGGTGAAAATGAACATGAAAGAAAAAAATCACATCATACACATTATGGGAACCAATGGCTTTTAAACCTGATTGTCGCAGAGGTTTAACTTGCGAAGCCAAGAATGATTGATACCAACAGCAGGTGCGGAAGTCGTTTTGATGGGAAATTGCTCAATGCTATATTAATGAGAGGCCTGTTACTAAAATCAACTGGGTCTCCTCGCTTCTGCTCTGAGATGAATCAGACATTCTCAAAGCTGTGTTCACATCTGGATGTTAAAATTGTTGACATTGTTCTATGCTGGCAATTTGAAAGTGCGGATATGAGGTCGGACAATGTGGATGGTAATGATCAAAGCAGTAAGCATAGCCAAAAACTTTCCCTTCCATTGAACTGAATGGCAAAAACCAAGCAAAGGTTGACATTGGTAAATTCAGAAAAGGTTTGCCAACGTGACACAATGATATCCTGTGTGGTTCAAAAGCATATCACATGATAATACTGTGCTCTGAGCTATCAGGTAAACTATTTTTTTAATGATAAAAGTGTTTGGAATCAAGCAATCCAGAGCCTGTTACTTTTCTTCATAGAAATGTAATAATTCATTTTTCCAAAAAGCAAAACAAAATGTTGTAACAGTAAAGTCGAATGCAGGTTATCCTTTAGCAATTGCTTGATTATTTGTTTCGTGCCTTGTCTTTATTTCCTGTATGCTGTTATTACACAATTTTTCTGTCATGTTTTCAGACTACATTATTCTATCAGAGATATGTATTCTATTTTTCATCTCTGCAATCAGTCCTCATTTACTCTTGAAGTTATTCATTATAGAACATAGAACATAGAACATAGAAAAATACAGCACAGTGCAGGCCCTTTGGCCCTCGATGTTGCGCCGAAGGCAGCAGATGGTATCCCTCTGCTCCCCATCTTAATCCCTAATCATCTTGTACACCTCAATCAAGTCACCCCTAAACCTTCTTTTCTCTAGTGAAAACAGCCCCAAGTGCCTCAGTCTTTCCTCATACGATTTTCCTTCCATACCAGGCAACATCCTGGTAAACCTCCTCTGCACCCGTTCCAGTGCCTCCACATCCTTCCTATAGTATGGCGACCAAAACTGCACACAATACTCCAGATGCGGCCGCGCCAGAGTGTTCTACAACTGCAACATGACCTCAGGACTCCAGAACTCAATTCCTCTACCAATAAAAGCCAGTACGCCATATGCCTTCTTCACCGCACTATTTACCTGGGTGGCAACTTTCAGAGATCTGTGTACATGGACACCAAGATCCCTCTGCTCATCCACACTACCAAGTATCCAACCATTAGTCCAGTACACCATCTTTTTGTTACTCTTACCAAAGTGCCACATGTTTCTTTGTAAGATAGAGTCATAGAGGTCTACAGCACAGAAGAAAGGCCCTTTGGCCCATCACAGTCTGTGTTAGCCAAAAACAACCACCTAACCATTGTAATCCTATTTTTCAGCACGTGACCTACAGTCCTCGATGCCTTGATGTTGCAAGTATACATCTAATGGCAGGACATTAGGAAGCTCAGAGGAACAGAGAGATTTTGGTGTGCTTGTCAACAGATCAGGACAGGTTAATCGAGCAGTTAAAAAGGCATATGGACACTTGCCTCTACTGTCGAGACATAGATTATGAGAGTAAGGAGGTTTTGTAGAGCTGTACAAAACTTTGGTTCGGCTACAGCTGGATACAATAGCTTACAATTAGTTTGGGATAAATGTAGGGGAATGGGTCTGGATGGACTATTCTTTGGAGGGTTGGTGTTGACCTGTTGGGCCAAATGGCCTGTTTTCCCACTGTATGGGAATCTAATCTAATCTTACCTGATAGCTCAGTGAGTAGTTCTGGTCACCACACTGTAGGAGGGACATGATTGCACAGGAGGCCTTGCAGAGGAGATTCTCCAGGGATGTTGCCTGGGATGAAGCATTTTAGTTATGAAGAAAGACTGAGGATATGAATCACTTAAAATGCATGCGAGAGAAGGTGCTTTGCCTCTTTAATTCAGGAACTGGGAGAGGAAACATCCCTACCGCTATGCTGAATTAACTGAACCCAGTCTGCAAAGTGATAGGGCGTTCTGCTGGTAACTTCAATGTCTATTTTCTTGGAAGTCTGAATCTTGATCATTATTCACTGCCTCTGCTGGAAGTGCCACGTGGTGGATAACAAGTAAGAAGAGGATGTAACCATGGTATCATTCAGATACTGTACATACCAACAATCACTAAAATGACAACGAAAACAGACACTGGATGATAACCAGTACCTATGGCAATAATTAAGTACAGAATTTCCTCTTTTTGTGGTCAACCATATTGTGTCAACTGGGCACAATAGAAAATTAGGAAGGAAGGATTACATACTGGAAACAGAACCCACACCATTTTATGTCCACATGAATTACTGTGAAGAGAAAAGTAACATGATATTTGATGGATTGTGAGATGTTCAGTTTGCTCTGGTCGTGTCCTGGAGTCATTACGGTTAAAAAAAGGCCTTTTGGCCCATTGTGTCCAAGCCTGATTGCTTCATTATGCTTCCTTATGGTCCAATACAATAAGAAAGGAAACTCACTTCTCTGTTCATCATGAGTTCATAATGTTGCTCATGTTCCCACTGCTCCACCATCGTCGGCATTTATCAACTGAAATGAAAAGCAGATGGCTGCGCTACCCTGCAGGGAGAAAGTCCCTCTGTCACTAAAATGATGTGGTCAACGACAAGAAAGGAAAAATGGAGAACAATACATCAAGGATCAACTGAACATCAAATGTCAAACTATAGTGGTCTGTTTTGAGCAAAAGAACATCTGAGGAAAAATCATTCACATTTGAAAGAAAAGTTAAAGGTGAGAGGGCCACAATTTAAAAGTCTCCAAATAGTTTTATTGTTTGAACTCATTTCAAAACGTACATACCACACATTTATGAAAAAGACAAATTTCCGTCTGAAACATTTGTCCTCTCTTGCTCAGTCACAGGACACAGATGAAAATTACTTTCTCTTTGCAGGAAACACTGGTCTGCTGTATGCTTCCAGCAGTTGCTGTTTTTTTTAATACAAGGGCTCAGTGGTTAGCACTACAGCCTCACAGCTCAGGGACACGGGTTCAATTCCAGCCCTGGGCAACTGTCTGTGAGGAGTTTGCGCATTCTCCCTGTGTCTGCATGAGTTTCCTCCGGGTGCTCTGGTTTCCTCCCACAGTCCAAAGATGTGCAGGTCAGGTGAATTGGCCATGCAAAATTGCCCATAGTGTTAGGTACATCATTCAGAGGGAAATGGGTCTGGGTGGGTTGCTCTTCAGAGGGTCGGTGTGGACTTCTTAGTTCGAAGGGCCTGTTTCCACACTGTAGGGAATCGAAACTAAGAGCCCTTCACCCCTCAATAATGGTGACAATGAATACTTAAGGTTATCTTGTCCCTACCTACCGTACAAATCCTTTGCACTGTGAGGCAATTTATTGTAGATAAGATCACTGCTTTCTAATCTTGGTTAAGTCAACATTGTTAGGTCACATTATCAGTCCAATGTCATTTAACATCAAAGATACACTACTATCCTCATCCTACAGCATGTGTCTCAGTCTTTGAGCCATCAAAAGTGTAGTTAAACACATTTAAGCTTGGTCTTTTTCCCCAGATTGCAGTCAACTTGGTGACAGAGACAAAAAGTACCGGCAGGAAATAGAAACATTCCTGAAGGACACAGCAGTAATAAAGACAGATTTAATATTGTCTATTTGATTAAAGACTTATGCTGCACTCTCACAAAAGCTTATGCTTGGAGAGGGTGTATGTAAAACGTTTGCGAAATTCTTTTCTTGTTTTGTTCAATAATACAGAGGAGCCTCGATTATCCAAAGGGCATGTGTGAGGAGTATTTTGTTTTGTCAATTGAATTCCAGATAATCGAATGCTGGATAACATGGTTTAGCCAAGCATTAGGACCCTGCGATCTTGCTGGATAATCCGATATTCAGATAATCAAGGTTCCTCTGTATATTGAAAACAGTCTGCAGTAGAATACAACTTTGGCAACTTAGTTATATACAACGCCTTTAATGTAACAAACTGTCCCAGGGCTTATTTCTTTATCTCCCTTATTTAAACAGGTAGACAACCCTTTGTCCAAAATCCCAAAATCTGAAAAGCACCAAAATCCAAAGGTTTTCTCGTGAAGTTTTTTTCTTATTAATAAGGTTGTTTAGCATGCAAACAATTAAACCAACTCCACACCCACATGATGCGTGTCACTCAGATGCAATGTGGGTGGGTGTGGCCCAGCACTAGCAGGCCTCAATTTTGTCTCAAGGCCTGTAGTACTCACAGTGAGTCTGCTGAGGAGAAAGTGAGGTCTGCAGATGCTGGAGATCAGAGCTGAAAATGTGTTGCTGAAAAAGCGCAGCAGGTCAGGCAGCATCCAGGGAACAGGAGAATCGGCGTTTCGGGCATAAGCCCTTCTTCAGGAATGAGGAAAGTTTGTCCAGCAGGCTAAGATAAAAGGTAGGGAGGAGGGACTTGGGGGAGGGGCGTCGGAAATGTGATAGGTGGAAAGAGGTCAAGGTGAGGGTGATAGGTCAGACGGGAGTGGGGGCGGAGAGGTCGGGAAGAAGATTGCAGGTTAGGAAGGCGGTGCTGAGTTCGATGGATTTGACTGA